>NC_047658.1:133174532-133489532 GCF_011762505.2 Arvicanthis niloticus
ATGCCTGTACAGGGTGTTTTACAAGCCCCTGCCCCCGCACCTGTCAACACCAAAGTCACCCGTGCTGCATAGCCAACAAAAAAGGAACCCCGACTTCCCCCTGCGTGAGAATACAGAACAGATGTCTCCATGTGTCTTTACATAAGCACATTATGCAACTGTCCTTTGATTTAATTTTGCGGGGCGAGGGGAGCGGGGGATGACACCTATCAGGACCCCCAGATTTGGAATCAATACCAACACTTTCTCAACAAGAACACCACCTTGCCTTCGGAGCTTCCGATGTTCTCGCACGTATAGCTGCATGTATTCCAAAAGAAGCAAGCACGTTGTCTCACCCACTTCAGTATTAATACCTGCCATATCTTACCCGGTTAATTGTGGTTTGAAAACACTAGCGCACCACCCAGAGGAGCTGGGAGTGGGTGTAGTCTAGCGAGGTTACTTTCACTTGTAACCCTCCCCCTCCCTTTCCAATTTCTTTGATGATTTTTCCCATAAATGCATAAGCTGCAGGGACTTAGTAGAAGCAGGCCGCTTCTCCTAAATGTGATTCGGACCATATGCTTTCTACATTCATCCCGGCATGGGCTTTTCTTCTCTGAACTAACTGCTAACACGTTATAGTCACCTTGAAATTTCCTCTGCTATTTTCCAATTAAAAGCTTAATAGCCCTGGAAACGGAGTTCATGTGGTGAAGTTTACCATAGCCCCTTGTTCTGAAAGGCATTCTGCTGGGATCCTATTATGTGCCTGAATAAACCCTTTCTGCAAACAGAAATGGGACTCGAGGTTGTCAGGTGTTGGGTTACAATAGACTTTGAGGCAGGGGACATTTTACCAACATAAATACAAACCTGTCCCTATAGGGAGATGTTGTCAAATACTGGGATATGGAAAACATTCCCATCAAATATGAGAAAAGGATTACTGCGCTATATCAAATGAGGATTTAGATCTCAGCCCTGATGTGCACTGGAGTGAAACGGGGCCCAGTACCAAATAATACCAGAGTGTGTGAGTGGCACTACGATAGGGTGGCTAGGTGACCCAGGAAGGAAAGGGGATTGCTTTGAGAATGAAAATGTCCCCTTAAAACCTGGTGCAGAGCTCCGTTGCTCTCCTTCCTCAGAGAAACTAGTTACTCTTATTTTTCTGATCCGTTTCGCTGACCATTTAAGGAGAAATTCGGCTTAGACAAAAAAAGCCCGCCGTCCTTTATTATCTTTCTTAGAGGCATAGATTTTTAGAGCGAAACAGTACAAGTTCCCAGATTCATGTCATTCGCAGATCATGAAAAGTGACTCCTGTAGGCACCTTCTCCCCCAACCCCCGTTTCCGAGCCCAACGATCTACGTGTGACCCTTGTGTCCCGTCTTCACAATTTACAAAAGTCCTACTAGTTGAAGAGTTAGGAATTGTGTTTTCCAAACGAAAGGTCTGAAGGGGCCAGAAAGGTGAGGGAAAGGGCAAAAGCTGTACTGGCTCCCTGCAGCTTTGGGGACAGTATCTCAAAGATAGCATTCGTGTGCAAGGGGTTCCTCTTCAGCCCGGGCTCGGAACAACTACCAACTCCTCCACGCACCTGAAACCCGAGTAACTAAAGACATCCAGGGGGAAAAAGGTACAAAGCTATATTTATATTCCGCGTTCAGAGCTCTCTTCGGGTTCCAAACCACTCTTCCGGCAAAGAGCTTGCTGCTTGAACTCGCCATGGTGTTGTCCTAGAGTTCACAGCAAACCCAGACCGCCAGCGGTGCTCTGCTCTCCTCCTTGGCCGGCTGTAGGGCTGGGCACTAGAAAGCGACCTTCAGAAAGGGACTATGGCCTCTGTGCAGTTCGGGAGTCAGGTACTGCAGCAGACCCGTTTGCGTTAACTTTCACCCACACGGTAAAAAGCGGAGCACGTTCCGAGGGGCCGCTAATAGACCGTCCCGGATTTCCACCGTCTCCTTCCCACTGAGTTGTCAAAGCCGTCCGGAGCCTACATTGTGCCTGGATTTTTGTTCGGTTGTTTTCGTGGTTGGGTGAAAGAAGGCAGCCTTCTCTACGCGTATGTAGTGGTACCAGACATTGAACAAACCAATACTGAAAACAAGCAAGCAAAGACTATAAATGAAGTTTATGCTGTAAAGAAAAAGAGGCTTATGCGGTCTAATGTTATACAAGAGACTCTTCCCAACGTCACGCAAAGATTATTATGAGTAGGGTCTATTCCGTATTCTTAAATAAGACATAGCGTCTGTGGGGATTTGAACTGGGCAATTCCGGACCTTGGCTGATTCAATGACCGTTGCGGGATCAAATACCAGGTAACTTTGGGGCCACTAATGTCTCTTCTGCCTACACTCTCAGTGCTTAAGAAAAACATCCAAGAGAGGACTTCCCGGCCTTCCAAGGCAGAAGTCTTTCAAGGCAGAGATTGTTTATTTTAAACACAGAAGGAGGTAAGTAGAAAATTAAAGTTACCCTCTAAAACAAGTTGTCTTCCTGAAGCCTGACAGGTTTTTAAAAAGAATACTCATTTTTCTTTTGCAGCAATGAAAGAGAAACGAGGTTGCAAAACGATGCGAAGAATTCCCGAATCACCACCGCCCCTCTCACTCCTGATTCCTCTTGCCAGGTGGCGACTGTCCGGTTCTTGAAACCCGGTCCTCCCTGGGCCGACCCTGCGGTGTACCCTCAATTCCCTCGCAAGCTCCGAATTGCTGAGGCCAAGGGTGGGAACGAAAGCCATCTAGGGCTCAGTGCTTCGAGACCCGGAGCGACGTGAGAGGGTAGGGGAGAGGCCTGCGGGCTGGCTTGCAAGCACCCACCCCTCCCCATCGTCCCCGCCCCACACCCCGTCCGCCCAGCGCGCCGCTGTACGGCAGCGGCGCAGTCCCTCCCGGCTCAGGAAGGGGTAACAGAGGGCTTGGAAGAGGGGGCTGTGAGCGCCCCCGCCTGAGAGGCCTGGCTGCAGGTGGCGGGGAAGGTGAGGTGCTGGAACCCGAGGGGTGCCTGCCAGGGAGGAGGAAAGGGCGTGGGGAGCGCAAGGAGGCCGGGACCCCAGGGGGTGGGGGTGGCGGCGGGAGGGAGGAGGGACTGGGAGGGGGGAAGGGCGGCGGAGGAGGTGCTGGGTCCAGTCTGCGAGGAAGGGACCAAGGGAGGAAGTGGCTCAGACCGTAATCAGAGCTCTCCCCGGCTCCTTGCAGCTGCTGGAGATCCTCGGCGTGGGAGGACCAGCGGGTGGAGCCTGCGCCCCTAGAGCTGCTGGCAGAGAGGTGGCGCGCGTGGGGACCGGCGGACTGCGAGCGCCATCGGAGCCAGGAGACTGGTGCTGTACCTCCGGCCGCCGCCGACCTTCCGGGACCTCCCGAGAGCGGGCCTTCGAGCTCGAGCTCCAGCTCCAGCTCCCGCCGCCGGCCGGGGGGAGCCCTGGGCATGAACGGCTACGGCTCCCCCTACCTGTATATGGGCGGCCCGGTGTCGCAGCCGCCGCGGGCGCCTTTGCAGCGCACACCCAAGTGCGCGCGCTGCCGGAACCACGGGGTGCTATCCTGGCTCAAGGGCCACAAGCGCTACTGTCGCTTCAAGGACTGCACCTGCGAGAAGTGCATCCTGATCATCGAGCGGCAGCGGGTGATGGCGGCGCAGGTGGCGCTGCGCCGGCAGCAGGCCAACGAGAGCCTGGAGAGCCTCATCCCGGACTCGCTGCGGGCTCTGCCAGGACCCCCGCCGCCGGGGGACGCTGCCTCCACCGCCGCCACCGCCTCGCAGTCGTCGCCAGCCTCCCAGGCGTCCCAGCCGCCGGCGCCGCCTCGTCCCGCCGCCGAGTTGGCCGCGGCTGCCGCGCTGCGCTGGGTCGCCGAGCCCCAGTCCGGGACGCTGCCAGCGCAGCTTGCTAAGCCAGGTGAGTGCGTCTGCGGAGCTGGGGTCGCTCGGGGATCCGAAGGGAAGGCCGAGGACAAGTTTGTGGGAAGTTGACCTGGTTAGGCTTGCCCACTCCCCCACCAGGCACCGGTTCTTACTCTCCCGGAAAAGAGGGTCTTGAGAGTCTGAAGCCGATGGAACTCAGGAGCCCGCGAGAGGGGCCAACTAAATAGCCCGGTTGTGTCTCCGTATCTTTAGATGCTTTTCCAGGGTTAAAAGGGAACGGAGCAGGTCAATTCCCAGAGTAAAATGATGTCTTGGGGAAGACCGACTTTAAACGCACCAAGATGAGGATGGTTTTCTTGGCTGCTGGTTTTGGGGAGTGAGGTTGTTCTCACTTGGAGCTAGGGGGTAAGTGTAGGTGCTGGTTAGCAGTCAGGGCCCAGTGCTTTGCTGTTTCTAGGTGATTTTTAGCTTGGTCTGGGACACGGAAGCAAAAAAAAAAAAAAAAAAAAAAAGGCGTTCTGTCTCTTAGAGGAACTCGGAATCGTTTTTGTTTTGGGGGGAGGCTAAGAGGCCTCAAGACTTAGAATTCGATAAAATGAAGCGCCTTTTAAGAAAGGATAAAGTTCCAAAAGGCTCCAAAGTAAGACCAGTTAACTTTTTTTTTTCTGAGCTATTTCTTTGGTCCTTTAATACCGTTTTCCGGGCTGCCTCGGTGTGAAGAAATTAAAAACAAAACTTGGCCTACAGTGGAGAAAACCTAGCAAGAGCTTTTCCAGGATTGGGGGTTGGCTGGCGGGGCTGCTTGGCCTGGCATGAAACAATGCGGGGCTTTCTGGACATCTGGCTTCCCTCTGTTCAGAAGTGCTTTGATTTGGGGATGGGGTAACAGTGGGCAGACCCCAGTTTACACGCAGTTCTCTCTGGCTCCTTTCTGGGTCTGGCTGCCCCCATTTTAAGCCTCTTCCTCTCTTTCCTCGGAGGAACCTCTATTCACTCCTGGCCTCTCTCAGCTTCATGGCAACCGGAATTCAATAGAGTTTGGTGTTTCCCCTTCACTGGGTAAATGTACGAAGGAAACAGGCCCATCTCCGGTGTATGGTGTACTGGAATTAGGAGTGAAAGGCCCGAGGGTTTCGGTAGCTATAGCTGCTGTCTCCACTTTCTCAGCCGCTCAATGACAGCTCTTCTTCAGAAAACCCCAGAGCACTGTGCTGAACTGGGGGGAAGCTATACACTTGTTAGTGTGTAGTGAGGTGGTAGGAAGCTTGGCCAGTCAGTCCCACCTTCTGGTTCCAGTGTGTCAGAAAGCAGTTTGCTGACAGGGTTTTGTGAATATTTAACTACAAGGAACATATAAGCATGTTTCAGAAGCGCCACCCCTCGACCTCCATCTTATATTTGTGGGTTTGCCTTAGAGAAACTAGGGCCTAGGGCGGGAAGAGGGTTTTCTGGATTTGTCCTGAGAATAAGGAGGAGAGTTTGGTCTCAGTCCCAGAAGTGATTCCATGCTACTAACTTTGAATTTTCCATTCCGGGTTTTCCTGGCTCTAGGATTAGAGTCCCCAGGACTAGAGCAGAAGACCAAGTTAAAATTCACGTTGCTAGTTTACAGTGCCCAGCTGCCTACCAGCAGCTCTTACTGTGAGTTCTGTGGTCTCTATCGGAGAAGGGACTCCTTTAGCATCCTGTGGTCCTCCTTGGGCTGTCCTCTTCCATAGCCAAGAGTTATGAAAGAGTAACAAAATCCAAAACAAGCTGAAAATGGAGTGGGTGAGGACATCTTGGAGGCCACGTTGATGCAAGGGCAGGAGGGCCCAAGCTTTAGGGGAATTAAAAAGGGCAAAGAATTTCAAGTGTGCAAACCAGGCTTGGTGCATGATTTCTTTCCCTCTATGTTCACCAGATACTCAGGGTACTGAGCCTTTCCAAACTGAGAACAAGTAAAGGGGGGAGAAAACAAGAGGGGGAGGAGGAAGGGAAGGAGGAAGAAGGGGAAGAGGAAGAGGAGGAGGAGGAGAAAAAAGAGGATGAAGAAGGAGGAGGAGGAGGAGGAAGAGAAGGAAAAGGAGAAGGAGAAGGTGGAAGAAGAGGAAGGAGGAGGAGGAGGAAGAGAAGGAGAAGGAAAAGGAGGAAGAAGAAGAAGAAGAGGAGGAAGAAAAAGAGGAGATGGGGAAGGGGAGGGGGAGGGGGAGGGGGAGGGGGAGGGGGAGGAGGAGGAGGAGGAGGAGGAGGAGGAGGAGGAGGAGAAGAAGGAGAAGGAGAAGGAGACTGAAGGAGATCCAGAGACTGAACGGCTGAGCTGTGTGGGACCAGGGGTTCAGTTTCCAGGTGGTCACACCACATACTTTACATGTTCACTAACTAACTTTTGTTTTCGTTTATCAGTTGCATTCCGTTAAGGGAAAAAAAAAATCACTTGGCTTGGGAGAGGGTTCTAAAACAAACTGACTACAGTTTTTCACCAGGAACACAAATAGATTGCTTCTATGCAACATGTGTTTTTTCTTTTTTTAAAGCAACTGTGTTGGGAGGGGGTGGCCAAATTAAAGACTCCTGGTCGAGACTGCCTGTTGCTGTTTCGGTACATCTTTGCAGTGTGTTTGTATGTAGCACGCCACCATCTTTAGAAGCATATTAGATCTTCCCGTACAAGTTAGTCCATTACACCAAGAGAGTAAGTGTGGCCCCATTGGGGTGGAAGGGCCGTGAGCCAGTGCTCAGTAGCAGTCTCTGAGTCTAGAAACTGCTAGAAACCATTTGGGTCTGCTCCTTTGTCAGCTTGGGTTTTGAAAATCGGCTTGGGTTTTTTGCAGGCAGAGGGCCTCCCACAGGAACGTGTGGAGGTGGAGCAGCAGCACACCGAGGGCGTCTGTTTCTTCTCCAAATACTTGAGGAAAGCACAGGCCTTAAAAAGGATGTTGGCTAGGCGGCATGGGAGAAAGCTCTCGTAGTTCAGGGAAGAGACGTGAACACCAGAACTCGGTTTTCTAACTAGAAGGAATCTTCCTAAGCTCTCCTTCAGATGTCTTAACGGAATGTTTGAGCACTGTTTCCAGTGTGAGTTTAAGAAGATTCTACTGATTATTTCTACTACGGATTGAAAAGTTTTTTTTTTTTAATTACAGCCTTCTTCTGCCTGTCATCTCTGATGTAATTAAATTTGATTTTAATGGTGGTCCAATTTCTAAGTTACCTTTCTATAGAGGGTATAGATACTGTGCAACCCACATACTCCGCTCCTAACGTCCCTTTGTGTCACCTCCATCCCCCTCCCCCCATGAAAACAGCTCAGAGAGTCTAACCTTTTGCAGCTGTTTGAGCATCTGACCCCAGAAGTCTTAATCAAACCAGCCAAGCCAGCCTTTCAGGACCGAGGGCTCTGGATCTGAGGGAGGCTATGGATCATGGCCAAGGCGAGAAGCTACAGTCACATTTGCTACCTTACCTCAAACTTCTTTTCTAGAGGAGGGTCCTGGGTAGCCATAGGCCCTGGTACCTAGAGAGGAAAGATCAGTGGCTGTGGAATCTTCCTGGGTGTACATCTGCCATATGTATGTGTATGTATATATATATGTATAAGATAAATGCATATACGTTTAATTTAACTGATATATATATGTGTGTGTGTGTGTTATTTAAATGCTCTTGAAGGACGTTTGGTTGGAGATGGAAGGATAGGAAAATAAGATGTTCTTTAATTCTGAAAGAAGCAGACAAGGCAGAGAGAAAGAGAGGAGAGAGAGAGAGAGAGGGAGGGGGAGGGGTTTGGAAACTGACTTTATTTTGCCTCCCGCTGAAGCACCTTTGTGATTGATCCCGGCTTCCAGCTTGATTTGGATTGCCCAGTCTGTCTGCTTCCTTCTTTTTAATTCTTTTCCCTTTTAATTCTCCAAGGAGAAATACTTGGCCATTTGTGGTAAGGGTTCCTGTCTGGCTGTACACCCAGAGCAAGGAAGAGGCTAGGAACGATTACAAGTCATCTGGAGTGTCTGCCTGTGGATGGAAAAACGAAAGAAAAAAAAACAAAAAAAACCACATCTGGCTTTAAGATGGCTTGATTTGCAGCAAGGGGCTTTAAGAGAAGCCAGATAGGAAGAAATACCAGGACAGCAAGACCTCCGCTTGGAACCTCTTATTCAGATCTGGCTTTGGTAGTAAAGAATCCAGTCTTTTCCTTGCTAGATTTGTTGGGTAGGTCAGTTGCAGTGATATAGGGGAATGCCTGAGCACCGGAGGCTGGCCTCTCTGGTGGCCCTAGCCCTGGATGGAGTGGCAGGGAGCTCAGGACAGGCTTATAGTGACAGCATGCTGGCTTCTCTGAGTACTGAAGGTTGTCTGCTTGCTCCTGGTTGCTACTCCTCCCTTACCTAAGGACTAAAAGCAACTCTCCCTGAACCCTTCCTTCTCAGCCCCTCTGGCCTCAGGTCCTTGCCTGCTTCCTCTTGATCCCACCTACCCTGAGGGACATTGGAATGCTCCTGTCTATCTGGTGGAGCCGAGGACTAAGGTTAAAGGAAAAAGAGAACCCTCCCATAGGAACTGGAGTCTGTTGCCAGGCAGAGATCCCCCAGCCTGCTCTCTGCCTTATAAATCTGAGGGATGACGGTGCTCCCCACTTACAACCAACTTTTCCTCTCCCTGATGGATGAACTCTTGGGTTTAAAAGATTACAGTAATCACAGGAGGACAGTGTAAATCGAATCTGATAGCAATAACTTTTGGAGAAGGTCAGGCTCAAGTGAAATGTTACCAAGCAACAGGCGCTTTGTTTGCAAAATACAATCAAAGAGCATCGATGAGAAATTCTTTTCTGCAGCAAGTCAGCACTTTCTGTTAACAGCTTTACAGAGAGAAGGGGGGTAAATCTTCATAAATCAAAGTCCCTGCGAGACTTGGAACCTTTTCTGGAACTGTTGCATTTCTTCCTAACTGGGAAGAGAGTGCCCAGTGAAAACCCATTTGCCTGCCTGCCTGCCTGCCTGCCTGCCTGCCTGCCTGCCTGCCTGCCTGCCTTCTTTTTTATTCTATGGTGGCTGTCTTTCTTTCTTTTACCATTTAACCTGCTGCATTCCTCCCCATCCCACCCCTCTAGCCATTAACCATTCAGGTCCTTAGAGTCCCTAGTTCTAGTTCAGTGTAATTTCGATTACATGGTAGGCCTCTGGTCATCAAAGGACCACCACTTTGCCATACATATGTTCTGACTTACACACAGCATCTTAGCTGTTCCCCCCCACCCCCCCAGGCCTAATCAACACACTTTCCTTTTCTGGGAAGGAAAAACATGAAGGTAGAGAGGTAGGTGAGGGCTTCCCTTTTGTTTTCTGGCTAAACAGATTTTTAAAAGTACAGCTGCCTTCCAAATAATAGAACGTGATGAGAAACTCAGAACATTGGTCGCTTCTGGACTCTACAGTTACTAGCCAGACCTGAATTTCGGGCTGACATCAATGTTCTACTGTTCTCCGCTACGGAGTATTGTTTTATTAGTTCAGTGTCTTCATGTGTGAATAATATTCCCTTCTGTGTGAAGACACTGTAGTCTGCGCTGCTTCTGGCCTCTGCGTGACTCGCTGCCGTAGCATCATAAAATGGGAACAACGGATCAGATACTTTGGAATTTTGCAAAAGATTAGCTATCTTGTAAGCCCCAGTGGTAAGGCAATGCTGTGGTTACCTGTGTATAATCTTACCTAGCCCAGTACCCAGGGATGTAGGGGATTTAAAGGGATTTGTTAAGTAGCAGGATAAGCAAGCAGCCAGTTGCATCTTTGTAAATAGCCAATGAACAGGTGATTTGTTGATTTCTCTGCAGCCTTTTCAAAGCTTCTAGTTTCTAAGAAAGGGATCATGCTGATTTTTTTTTGTAAGACACAAAAAGTCTACAATTGTGAACTATATTTCCTTAAGCCCACCAGCCCTGTCTAAGCAATGTCCCTACAAAGTCTTGGCTTTACAGAGTCTCAGACTTAGGGTCTTCCTGTCAGCCTCTTGAGTGTTAGGATTACAAGTGTGCACGACCAGGCCAGGTTAAGGAGGTCATCCTGAA
The DNA here is from genome assembly GCF_011762505.2 of Arvicanthis niloticus. NCBI lineage: Eukaryota > Metazoa > Chordata > Mammalia > Rodentia > Muridae > Arvicanthis > Arvicanthis niloticus. The sequence continues at coordinate 133,184,441 of NC_047658.1, forward strand.
CCCTTTATACAGTGTTAAACCGGTGCTGATCTTTTACAAAGCAAAGCATTGAGCATTTTCAGGTATACACAGGGCGCACATGCGTGCGCACACAATTTTAGAGCAATATTTATTAATATCATCACTTTCTTCAAATTTCTACTCACTCAGTTTGTAATGATTCCTCACTCCTAGTGTGAGATCAACAGAGAGTAGAAGAAACCCACTTTGTTAAATGTTTGACGCCGAAGCCCCACCCACCCACCCAGGGGCTCCTCCTGCCAGCACTGTTTATTGGCATGGCGACCTGCCTAGAGGTCTACCTCCCCAAAAATCACAGGAGCATTTCCAGCTGCATGTCGTGCTTCGGGGAGGGGCGAGTCTGTGATACCTGAGTTACGAGAATCCTGTCAGTGCCGTGTCTGAGACATTCTAGGTGTTAGGTGGGTTTAGGTTTTGTGCATTAATTGAACAGACTCTGTAACGCCAGTGACAACTAAGTCAGAGCCCTTTTCCATTTGTATGTACTTTGAGCAGACTGTTTGCTTCACACATATGGCAGGCTTTCTTGAACTATTTGAATACATTTTTCAAAAAGTTGTATTTTTATATGAAGAGATTCATAGAAAGATTGTTCAAATTGTAATTTTTAGACCGGAAGCCACTTTGATGTGTTTATTATTATTATTTATTTATTTTTAGCAAAAAGAAAGTATAGCTGTCATCACATGGCATGTGTGCTTAGAAGGAGGTGGCATTGGTTTTGTTTTGTTTTTTTTTTTTTGCTTTTTTTTTTTTTTAAAGAACACGTGTCCTTAATGAAGCTCTTGTAAAGCTAATGAAAAGTTTGTTTCAGGGTTGGAATGTGAGTGTTTCTGCTTCACGGGCTGCGACGTGAGACCTCGAATATTTGATAATACTTTTTAAAAGTTTGGCTTTTTTTTTTTCCTTTTGTAATGCTTAAAAATCATGTCCTCACTTGTAATAACTGGCCTGTCATGACAGAAATATAGTGTCATGGTTTCATCTACTTTTGACTGGTTGGTTTTGCCTTTCCTGTACTGTATGCAGAGTTAAAACTGTCGACTGAAATACACTTCCATTCTTTATGTTCTGATTAGAGTCTCTGTTTCAATAAGGTGGAAGGCAGAGGGTTCTGGGAATATTCCTGTTCCGTGTTCTCAGCTGACATTCCGTGGTTTTGTATCTAGAAAGGCCTTTGTGCTTTACACCAATTGGAATGGTTTGTGCAGTTCATTTAGTGGGGGAAACCCTGGAAATGTAAAGGAATACCTATTATTAAATTATTCTTTATCACCGAGCTTAACTCTTACCCTCTGTAATTACTTGTGAAAGTCTGTGTTTATAGCAGCCTGCAATGGCTTTAGTTTAAGTACAGTAATAGACATCAGAGTTCCCCCAAGTTGCAAGAACTGTCTGTTCTGCTTTTCAGAAGTTATGTTTTGTGTGAGGAGTTTGCCTTGGCACAGGTTTCGAGGCTCATCATCCTTGGCTCTGTTTCGAAACCTGGCACCCTTGGGTGCTGGTGGCCATTCTGTGTACATTTATTTCTCAAATTTGTGTGCCCTCTGGTATGTGAGCCCGCTTCTCTCTCTGGCCGGTGCCTCCCTCTCCTCGGCATAAGCACTGCTGAGCTCAGTTGATTACAAAGTCCTTAACTCAACTCAAGCATTTGATTCCTAGGACATGCGGACATCCTGTCAGCTTTCCTCACAGTTAGCAATAGCCTGGACACTGGCACTGGGATGCTGAGGAGCCCAGAAATCTTTGAAGAGCAGGGATGACTCAGCATAGTGCTTCTTCTCCTCCTCCACTGTTCAAATACCCCAAAGTGCACAGTACACTGGCAAATACCCCAAAGTGCACAGTACACTGGCATGTAGCAGGGGCAGAGGACAATACAGAGTAAAGAATGGCTTTGTCACCATTTGTCCTGTGAGGCCTTCCAGTTACCTGAAAAAGCTGGCAGCCGTGTAAGATGACATGAGGTGTGTTCTGAAGAACTTGGAAAATAGATACAAAGGTAGAATTGTATCCTGTCCTCCTCCTCCTCCTCCCAGTGTGACTGTTGCTGCCTTGAGGAAAATACATTTTTATAGGTTTGTTTAAGTAGCTAGAGCATCGACTCTAAGTGTCCCTCACTAACCTGCTCCGGGGTTACCTGGAGCCTGAAGTCAGCTGTGGAAGACTGAACCAGGCTGACGAAGCTGTTTTGCTGAAGGAAGCTTTTCAGTGTTTGAATCCACCCAAGGCATGTGAAATGTTGTTACCTTTTAAGATACAAAGCTATTTTCAGCTCTTTTCTGGTAAGGATAGCAAGGTTGAGAGCTTTCCAGGTGTGTAAATGTGCCCCTTACTTTCAAAGACAAGGCCATTTCTCTAGCAGAGGCAAAACAACAACAAACAAAAACCAAACCTTACCAGCTCAGCAGACAGCTGCTGTCACACCATGTCCTATTTTTTTTTCTTGTTTTATGGTAAAATATAGGTGACAGATTTTTTTTTTTTTTTTTTTTTTTTTTTTTTTTTTTTTTTTTTTTTTTTTTTTTACCATTTTAAGGTGGACCTCTTGCTGACATTAAAGACTTTATGATGCTTTAAGACAGCCACTGCTACCCATCCAGAAAATTTTCATTTATCCTCGGTTAAAACCTTGTGTTCATTAAAGAGTAACTCCTGTCTCGTCTCCCCTAGAACCACCTCTCTACTGTCTCTCTACTGCATCCATTCTAAGAATCTCATAGAAGTGAAATCACGTAACTTCTTTTGTGGACAGCTTATTTCAGTTAGAATATCATTAAAAGTTCTTCCATGTAGCAGATATCAGAATTTCATTCCTTTTTGAGGCTGAATAATGTTCTGTTTATCCCTTCATTCATTGATGAACGATGTGGGCTGCCCCAACCTTAGGATCCCTGTGAATGATGTATTTGATGCCTCTATACCTGGCCATGTGTGCTTTCTCTCCAGCGCATGCATCTATTTCCCCGAGTTAATAACGTCCATGAGCTTATGCTTCCTTCTGTCTGTCTTTTGATTCAGCCTATTGTAGGGTCAATAAATGCTTGATGCTGATGATAGACCATAAAAGCTGAATTTAGGTGTCTAGAGATGTGCGCCGTTTTAAACATCATATCATATGTACATGGGGAAAGCATTGAACTTGTTTTCCAAGGCTCCATTGAACAGGGGTCAGAATGCAATTGTGCGTTCATTTCAGAGCTAGCACACTGTCCCTGTCTACCCCTTGTCAGGGGTTTGGGAATAGAGTGATGGGGGGGGGGGTTATCTATGGGGTCATGCCTCAGGGGAATATACATGAGTGCAGGCTGCTTAGAATATAAATCTACATGAGCCTTTTTGCTTGGTCAGTTTTGTCTTGTGTGCCAAGGACAGGGGATTCAAGCAGTTCGGTAACTGGGAGGTAAAAGCTGGACCTGTTGTCCTGGGAAGCAGAAGGAGAGAAGATGCTACATTTGTGTGGTAAAACTAGGTCTCTGGTGAATCCCAGAGTAATCACTGGGAGCAGAGGGGGGATTCACTGTGTAGACTACAAATGAACCCCAACAATAGAAGCCTACTAGCTTTTATTGAAAAGAACAGTGTAAGGTAAGTGACGGTTTGGGATGAGTATGAATTTGTATTAGAAGTGGTTGGAAGCTGCATGCTTTGTTACAATCAATCTAAGAATGCTTTAAAACACTTGTGCTTGGCTACAGGCTTTTGTTGGCTTCCCTTGTGCTTAAGACCCGTGTGGTGTTAAGAGACCATCAATGGGCCTTTGTTAAAGGCTTTGAAAGTAAACAACAACAGGTAGAGGGGGTGCCTTCTAGAAGCTGCTTTGATGAAATTTCACCTCTGGCTATCTGCACACAAGCAGGTTTGCCCACAGAGAGCCTCACAATGAAGCTATTCAGGCCAGAAGAGAAAACACAGATCCACGCTCACAACCTCTTTTCCTGCTTTCTTTTCCTTCCTTCATTTCTTCCTTTCTTTCTTCCTTTTTTCCTTCAGATCAGTTACTCTGGCTGGGTTAAGCAGCCGCCACTTGCATATGCTTTTTAAAGGATAACAATCTATTTGCATATAGTTTGCTAGTTAAAAAAAAAAAATGCTCCTTTATTTACAATGAAACCCAGAGCCCTCTTGCCCAGTGTCTTCTGACTATTTAGTACTGCAGGCTGTCTTCTCGTGGGTAACATCCTAAGTTAAAATGTCACATTGGCAACTGGTCTGTTTCATAGCCAGTCTTCGCTCTATTAAGAAAATTCTTTGTCATCCTTCCTCCTCCAAACATACTTTGAAATGTTGCTGTAGGTCCTTTCCATGGCACACCAAAGGCACCCGTCTACCTCTCGCCCTGGTGGACAGTTCCCGAACCTTCCAGCCATTTCTTTGTCCTCTCCAGCATCTGTCCTGCCACCCAGAATTTGAACTGGCTTTGTTTGGTCTTTAGTAAAGGCCCAGGCTGCTGACTTTGCCTGGCCCTTCAGTCAGTGACCTTTTACAAGTGATTTCAAGGGTTGTGTTTGTCTTTCACTTAGAAACTATATCAACTAGTTATTGTACATGATAACCTGATTTTATTTAAAAAAAAAAAAAAGCAAAAAAATGAAAAACCAAACCTGTCCTGATCACAAGCCCTACTTAGCATAAAACCAGGCCATGGGAAGCAGATGGGATTATTAAAGTGCCCTATGGGGTGGTGTGCACAGCAGGTGATGATGGCCAGAGCCCCTCCTGTGGCTTTTCCTGTGCTCTGGCTTGGTTCAGAGACTCACAGCCCACTATGTGGGTAGCTGGTGGGATGAAGTCCAGGCCTGTGGTTACACATTTATGTGGCCATTCTGTTTTTAAGGCAAGCCTCTTCTCCTACAGCATTCCGAGAAAACACTGCACCATCTTTTACTGACCCCAGTCCCTGACTCCCTTTGACAATGGCTTTTGATTTCTTCTTTAAAGGCTGGCAGTGTGTTATGACCCATTGAGCCAAACTCCCTCATCGCAGAAGGTTGGACTGCTGCTGGACTCTGAGCACACCAGGAAGGGATTAACCTAACTCTTCTCTTGTCTTTCAGATTTGACTGAAGAGCGACTTGGGGACAGCAGTTCAGCGGACAATGCTGCGGAGGCCTTCAGTGACAAAGACACCGACCAGCGGAGCTCCCCAGATGTTGTCAAAAGCAAGAACTGCTTCACCCCGGAGAGCCCCGAGATCGTGTCCGTGGATGAAGGTGGGTACGCCGTGCAGAAAAACGGGGGCAACCCCGACAGCTGTCCTGACAGCCCTAAGTACCACTCCGAGCAGAGCCACCTCCTGATTGAGGGCCCGTCGGGGACCGTCTCTCTGCCCTTCAGCTTGAAAGCCAACCGGCCACCCCTGGAGGTGTTGAAGAAAATCTTTCCCAACCAGAAGCCCACAGTACTGGAGCTCATCCTGAAAGGCTGCGGGGGCGACCTGGTCAGTGCTGTGGAGGTCCTGCTGTCCAGTCGGTCCTCCGCGGCTGGGGCGGAGCGGACGGCCGAAGAGAGCCTAGTGCTGCCCTCCAGCGGCCATATCTTTGAACACACGCTGGGCTCCTACCCTATCTCTTCCTCCAAGTGGTCGGTGGGCTCTGCCTTCCGAGTCCCTGACACCTTACGCTTTTCCGCGGACTCCAGCAACGTGGTCCCCAACCCCTTGGCCGTGCCCCTGCAGCATCCTTTCCCCCAGCCACCCCGGTACCCGCTGATGCTGAGGAATACTTTGGCCAGAAACCAGTCAAGCCCCTTTTTGCCCAATGATGTCACCCTGTGGAACACCATGACGCTGCAGCAGCAGTACCAGCTGAGGTCCCAGTATGTCAGTCCATTTCCCAGTAACTCCACTAGCGTCTTCCGGAGCTCGCCCGTGCTCTCCTCTCGCACCACAGAGGACCCTCGGATCTCCATCCCCGACGATGGGTGTCCAATTGTCACAAAGCAGTCCATCTACACAGAGGATGACTACGACGAGAGGTCTGACTCCTCGGATTCTAGAATACTCAACACGTCATCGTAAAGTGTACTATGGCTAGTGACCAGGTGACATTTTGTGTGTGCTGGAACCCTGGGCCCCTCCCCCCAGGAGAGTCCACTAATACTGTATACTCTTTCCTCCTGTTTGACAAAGTGACTGTGCTTGGTAGTCTATACATTAGCAATAAAAACATAACTTATTTAATTTCCTGCACTTCACTGGAAAATGCCAAATAGCTCTCTGCTCTGTGGATTTAGTGCTGAGTGTTGTAAATGAGTTTAAAGCTGTGGACTGACTGCCTGGGGAGGCTGGGCCAGTGGGGGATTTAATTGGGGGTGGTGGTGGTCAGCTTTACTCCTAAATTCAACCTGGAATGTTCAGTGAAATAGTATACTTGAATGCCATTTTTGTAAAAGAGGATTCCTCAGGATACTGGAAACCTTAGTGGTTTGATTGCCAACTGGCTATGAGCAGGGACATTATATGACTCCCGTTCTAAAGAGACTGCATTCAGACTAGAGCGGACTGCACAGTCTCTTATTTAAGCTCGGACAGTTTTCAGAGACAAACTCCATTAAGAGTTATTCTTTTCACATGGCTGAACCGAAACATGTGTAATGTCAACATAAAACCCAATCCCAGCTGTGAACTGCATGAAACGTTATCGCGGAACGCACACAAGATTAAGCTTTGTCAGGTTAATGTAGCATGCTAAGTAAGGACTCTAGAAAAATAAACTAAGGACATGATCTTGGTTGATGTCTTCTCTGCTTGTGGAAGGAAGATCTCCAAACATAGAACCTCCCTGTTAATGCATGGGTCCGAAACCAAGATACCGTTCAGTGGGGACATGTCTTAAACTGGCCATTTCCTATACTGGTGGGGCCTGGGTTCAGCAGGTGTGGGCTCTGGTTCACTCCCTAGCACTCCATACTGAACAGTAACAGCAAAACACAGTAAACTACTAAGAGTGTACTGCTGAGTGAGAGAAAGAATCGAGGTGTGTCCAGTAGAGACCTGACAAAACCCACTGGGTACGTGAAGTCCATGGACGCTGTCACCCCGGAAGTCCAGCAGCCTCACATCCAGAATATAGATGTGAGTTTCCCCGTTTCCATTTGGATGATTCTAGTATATATCCAGGGCTTCCCCCACTCTTCTCTGGGGAAGCATTCTTGGGCTTGCTGTGCCATAACTTACTGTTCCTGTTCTTCAGAATGCCCGAGAGGGGTGACGGCTGCTTAGGTCAGACAGTTATGCTACAAACCTTATGAATCTGGAAGGGAAAGCAAATAGTCAAAGCACAAGGGGCTCTACATGAGGGGATGCAGGGAGCACCCCTCAACAAGTGTCAGCTTTGAGGGGCTCTTCAGTGATGATGGGAAAAGGATCACCGTTCATCCTGAGACTCCTTCAAGTCCAGAACGGCTCTGGGAGAAGGATTTTACTCAAAGGAAGAATCTCATTTTTATTTCCACAGGGTGCCTCTGGGATGAGCAATCTTTGAGAAAGATTTCTTCCTGTGGCTTGGACTATTAATTGATTGACGTGTATCATCAATGACTTAGACTTCTTAGGGCAGACAGCAAGACAGACATATCTGGAACCAGTTTACAGTGAGCTGGTCTGGTCCCTCCCCGCACCGTGTGTTACCTTTTGAAGAAAGAAATATTTTAGGTGGGGTAAGAGTGGGCTGGGCTCTAGAGTGAGAGATGAGTTCCTGGGATCCCTGTGCATTCCTAGTAGTCGGGTCCCTCTGGTTAAAGTGGCACAGTCTCTCAGATTCTGACTCCAAGATCATCCTGCAACAGCATGTAGAGCTCAAGCGAGCCGGGTGTACCTGCCCACAGCCACTCAGCTTCTCTTCCCCAGGCAGGTAAACATCTGGATGCCGAGGTCAGGGGGAAATCACCCCACTTCCAGATAAATTCCAGCTATCACATAGCAACTGGGTGCTTGGCTGTGGACTTGCAATACTCACTGTCTGGCCTGGAAGTCTGTCTGTCCTGTCTGATTAGAAGTGGATTCACACTGAACTTCAGTCTCTCCGTCTCCTTTTGGTGAGGTTCTGTCCACTAATTTTAGTTAAATGCTTCTTTCATCTAAGACGTCGAGGGTGTGTGTGTTGTTCTGTGATCCTTCTGTCTCAAAGTGGTTTGTGCATCCGGGGGCAACATTTCCAAGGCAAATTCCTGAACAGATTTTGCCATGAGTCAGAGTCCCTGGCTTTTGGGACAGTATACATCCATCATCCTCGAAGTAATTTGTGACTTAACTAGATTAGAGAATGGTTTCTCTCTCTCCCATGGTGCTTTTCTTCTCAGACCTGTGCCAAGTGAAAGGATCGAGAGATACAAACTCTTAAACTGAGATTCCCAGTCTACCTTTACATGACAAGGTAAACCTCATGTGTAAGCACCCAATGCTTGCTCTAAGTCTAGTACACATGGGGTCATTCACTAGGTGGGTACACATTTGGGTACATAGAAACAGAAATGTCTGTATCTGGAAACTTCACATTGGTAAAAGACCAGATAATAGTATAAATATGTGGTCCCCTTTGTTCCCCCCCCCCCCGGGGCAAGAAGGTAACTGTGATGCCTTCAAGCTATTCCTGGTGTTTACTGGTGACATTTGAGAACAGTTTTTACCCTGCTGATTTGGATTTTGGAAAAGCAGCAGCAGTCCTCAGTGGGGTGAAAGTAGTTTCATAGACAGATCAAGGGGCAAGGTTTGCATGTGCTCCTTAGATGGCCTGGTAGGTGTGAGGCACAGCATAAGCAGAAGTGGTTCCGGATGGAGGCTGGTAGGTTAACTAAAGCTATCTAAGGAGTCATTTTACATATTTAAATTTTATGAAGAGAAACTGCAGTAGGAAAAGTGGATACAGCAGCCAGATATTCTAGGACTTGCTCCTCAGGGACTCCCCTCTCAGGGTCCCCCTCTTTTTCTTGCCCTGTGAATCAATCTGGACAAAGTCAGGGAGAGGGGAGCATCCTGGAAACATCTGTCGGGTGCCAGGAAACAGCCTCTGGCTGCATTTGAACTGACGGATTTGAAAAATGAACTTGATCTCGCCGCAGACTGTCTCAGTGATTCATTCTATGTGCATTTACTCGGCAGAAGGAAGTCGGGAAGAAGACGGATGCTAAATTTATATGTTAATTTTAATACTGAAGCTATCCTATATTTGAAGAATAAGATCAATGCTTCAATTTCATTTCTTATGTGATACTGAGAGTTGTCATTGCCAGGGGGGAAAAATCACTTCCGAATGCATCCTCCCAAAATTCCAATCTCCCAGGGCAGAGCAGCCTCAGAAGAGGCAATCTTGCCTTTTGCTGATGGTCTGTGCAGGGCAGGCTCCAGGGTTCCCACAGTATCATTTACTGTCTCAGTGTCGAGGGGAAATAACAATGGCGTTTATTTACTAATTGGATGGTGAGAATTGGCTGGTTGTCGAGCTGTGTCATGAGTTTCATATATCCCACGGGCAAAGCCACCTGACTTAACCGAAAGTAAACTCAGCAGTTGTTAAGAAAACTTATCCCCCCCAGAAGGCCAGAGTGCTGCCTGGTGGGTTTAGACTATGACCTCAAACTCACACTGGGATTTGGATGAAAGATTCCAGAGGTCTGTGCAGAGTTGTCTGGGGGAGAGGAGGACTCTCTGCCTCCGGGCCCAGGGTGGCAGAAGCAGATGCATGAAGGCTGCTAGGAGGGAGAATGGGAGACTTGGGCTGGGCATGAAGGCTACTGTGGAGATGCCAGGGGCTCTGTCCTCCCCAGCAGGCTGCTGGCTGGCTGGCTGCTGCTTTTGGCTTCTGCCTTAGGGAGTGCTGGCCACTGTATACTCCAGGGAGATCTTTATTCTGTGTGTTGCATCAAGACCAACCAAGTGGGCAAGGGAGGCTCTGAGCCTGGATTCATGTCCTTTTCAAGTTTTTCAGAGAAAAAAAAAGCACTGTCTTGGGAGGGGTCATTTTCTTTTCTTTTCTCTATTCCTTATTATTTTTCTCCATCCTCCTCCATCCCCGTCCGTCCCCCTTGGCCCTCCTGCCTCCCCCACCCTCCTTTCTTCTCCTTTTTGTTTGAGATAGAGTATTGATAATTATCCTAATTCTATGCTCAAATTCTCCATTGCTCAGTATTGGTCTCCTATGTGATGGATTATAGACATATAACACCATGCCGGAGGAAGTAGTCTTTCTCTGCTTTGCACAAAGGTACATCAACTTCTGGTATCTGCCCTAAGAAAAGATGAGGAAAAAGACAGTAAATGAATTGGGAGGCAGCGTCCTGACTACTGGACCAACCCATCCTTCCTTGTCCATGTTGTAGTCAATCTGTCCTGAAGGGCTGAACTGGAAGACGGGCTGAGCATCAGCGGGAAAAGCTCCAGAGCTCTCAAGAAAGATCTTCATCACCCAGCGCCCACTGAGAAAACAGGAAGTGGTTTCAGACCTCTTAGTGTTTAACTTACAAAAACAGAAACAAAACAAAACCACCCTCACTCCCGTGGAGTTGAGAGGAAAAGTAGGCAGCTAGATTTGTTGAGAGCCCACTGCTTGCATCTGTTAGCTTGGCTATCCATGTTGTTTTCCTTTTGAAATGCTGGAGGTGGGTTCTAGGACCTGTTGCAGGCTAGCCCGGGCTAGCCCTCCATTTTGACCTTGATTGTTCTCCAGTGTTTGTTTTTTGTTTTTTGTTTTGATCAATTCAGGTTCCCAGCGACTGAACTGGACAGATGTTCTTTGGGACTGCTGGAGCAGCATGGGAAGTCACAGGAGGGTGGTTGCCAGTGCCATCAGCAAACTGTTTATACTGTCTTCTGTCTTTGAGAGGGCTTGAAGGTGCTCATTGGATTTCCCATACAGTAGTGTCACAATATAGTCACAATTTGCTGTACCTTCTGTATCTTCTGGAAACACGTCTAATGTGGCTTACTCCTGAAAAATACCGTATTATATTTAGAGTCTTGAAAATTAGCGGCATGCTTTGCATGCTGCTATTCACACCCACAGGGGAAGTCCTATTAACCGAACAGCAATTTATCCAAATTAGCATCTCAAAGTGCTCTCTAGATTGCACTGTTTCAAAACATTGGATAATCTAAGTTCATTCCAAATGCAAATTAATTTATTAGAAGCCAGTTTCCCCCAGAAACTGCATTTCCCAAAAGTGCTTGGTATTATGGGATATAGGAATAAGGGCTTAGAGAACACCTCCCAGTGTTAGCCACTGTTCTAAGTAACCTCACCTTGCGTCCTCTCGGGGATTGCGCAAGGCGGGTCAGGATTGCTCTTCCCATTAGTTTTGGGCTAAGAAAAGCCTCCAGCGATGAGGTCAATAACAGCCTGGCAGTTGGGAGTGGTGCCTCAGTGCCTCAGAGGTTGATGGCAACAGAATCTTGGAGTTAGAGCATCAGGAACCCACCTGGTCCATCCTGTAGGCAGCCACAGCTTGAAAGCCATGGCCACGTTACTGTTTTTCATTGCTCTGCTGCCCCCTAGGGGCCGGTGGAAGGAGTGAAATTCATGAGTAGTCCTTTGGTAAAGGAGAAAGGCCTGGGTCATTTCAAAGAAACAGAATACAAATTCTTTATTCATTTCCTTCAAATTCAAGCATCTCTCTCTGTTGGGACACTTGTGACTGAGGCCATGACAGCACATACCCAGCCCCACAGGTGGCACTGAACAGCAGTACCCAGGAGTGACTTGGAGTGGAATGGATGAAGTGTGTCTCCCTGGATTTGAGATGCTCCTGTGTGTCAGCTCATAATCTATTTCCCAGATCTCCCACAAGCTTTCTCATTTATCGCTCCAAGAGTAGACAGCCCCTCCCTCTAGGGATCCCCAGTTGTAAAGACAGCCACTGAAGTCTAGTCCCACCAGAGAAGAGCCTTAGGGAACCCAGGCTAGCCCTTCATTGAGGAAGAAGTGACAAACTTCTAGTCATAACATTAGAGGATATCATCTTTAAAGTGCATACCTGGCTGGAGAGATGGCTCAGTGGTTAAGAGTGCTTGACTGATCTTCCAGAGGTCCTGAGTTTAATTCCCAGCAGCCACATGGTGGCTCACAACCACTTATAATGGGATCTGATACCCTCTTTTGGTGTGTCTGAAGACAGAGCACTCATACACATTAAACACATGAATAAATAAAGTGTATACCTAGAAGAACAGGCTACTCTCTCAGCTTGTATCTCATGTGAGTATATCCAAATCACTGCACTCTCCTGAGACAGGAGTTACAGACAGTTGTGAGCTACCACACAGGTGCTGGGAATAGAATCCTGGTCCTCTTAACCACTGAGCAGTCTCTCCAGCCCCTCTTTCTTGCTGTAGTTCAGGGTTCACTGTGCATCTACTTGCCGATTTTGGCCAACCTTCCCAGAGAGGCCTGTCCTGTGACCTGTTTCTATGATCTTACCCACAGTCACAGGGCACAAGGAAACAAAAGCCAGCAAGAGTCTAGCTAGATGATTCAAAGGCCTGATCTCTCTCTCTCTCTCTCTCTCTCTCTCTCTCTCTCTCTCTCTCTCTCTCCTTTTCTCCTCTTTTTCCTCTTCTTCCTCCTCCTCCCCCCCCTCTCTCGTTTTTTGAGACAGGGTTTCTCTGTGTAGCCCTGGATGTCCTGGAACTCACTCTGTAGACCAGGCTGGCCTCAAACTCAGAAAACCGCCTGCCTCTGCCTCCCAAGTGCTGGGTGCTGGGATTAAAGGCGTGCACCACCACTGCCCGGCTTCTGATTTATCTCTTAGTTGTGTTTTGCTTAACCAATGTGGAGTTTTGTTTTATTCTCAAACAGCTGCTAACATTGACCCATTGGAAAACCTCACTTATGTGCTATATTGAGACTTTGCTGGTAAGCGTGGCAAATGTGGAAATGGTGCAGGAAATCAGACTGGCTCCTGTGGCTGAATTCAAGACAGATGGATCTGGAAAACGACTCTCTGGAGGAATGGTTTTTGGTGCTGAGATCCTCAGCTGTGGCTGTCCTGAAGCCTGAGGTGGGGCTTCACCCTCAACCTTCATTTGCCTCTTGGAAAGTGACCCCTCCCTTTGATGCCCCCATTTTCTTCTTTACAAGGAAAGCACGACCATCCAAACCTCAAATCTGATTTATTTTTGCCTCAGTGGGTCCAAAGCTTTGAAAGGCCTTGCCTGCCCAAGAAAATGACACTCTTAAGCCTGCCCCTGTGATGTCTGACAGGCCTGAAAGCTAACTGTGGTTCTGAGTATCTCAGAAACCAGGATCAATTCATAAACGCATATGATTGCACTGAAAAGACCTTCAGGGTCCTCATTGCTATCTTCAGAACCACTAGGTGGGGGAAGAAGGAGGCCGGTCTCAGACAAGTTTACACGACTCCAGAATGTCCACGGTTCTGCATTTATTTCAGACCTATACAAAATCAGCCACCCTGCTGGCAAATCTCTAGGCAGTGAGACAGGATTCTCTGTCTCTCTTGGGGCTGCTGACATTTCTGGCTATGGCTTCCTTGGCAGCAGGCAAGAACTTGAAGGCCATTCAGAGCCTTAAGGGTGCTGGAATTCCATTGGCTGACCCTATCGAGTGGATTCTCTTACTACAAGGGGCTTGGAGTTCTATATGCGTAGAAAACATGGTAAGCCCAAAGCATCATCACCACAAGGACACTTGTGTGACCCTTTCCCAAATCCTCCATGCTGTGTCTCGTCATAGACACAGAATTGTGATGTGTGCATGCCCTGGCTGTAGCTTTATCATGATTGACAGCCACTGAATAGAAAGATGCTACAGATGTTCTGACCTGGGAGCACTTCCAAATCTCCCCTCCCACCACCTAAGGGCTGGTCTTCGTTTTAGGCCTCACCATGGTTGCAGGAAGACTTATCCTCAAAATAGCCTTTTGAAAACAGTCCTTTCTCTGCACTACACTAACCCTTTGAACTACTTTATAGAATTGAAAACAAGCAAACTTAAAAACCAAAACAAAAAACGAGGCTGTTTTTCTTTCCCTTAACACATTTGAAAAAACAAACCGGTCCCCTGCAGATTCTCTCAGCCATTCATTGTCTCTGTGTGCAGAGGCCCAGAGTCACCAAGTCACTTTGGGTCAAAGAAATTTGGTATGAACCTAGAACCCATCACCTACCCTTTGCTCCAACAGTGAGAACAGAGCCTGGCTTCTTGTGGCTTGCCTAGGCTGACTCTGGGAACCCAGGTTCTGTGGCTTTAACAGTCTAGGCTTCAGGGCAGACTCGTTGGGACCTCAGAGATTGGGAGAGCAGGGGAGTGGAGCATTTGGAGAGTTAAGCCCTGTGTAAGAAGAAGCCCGATGTTGCTTTGTGTTGACCAGCTATGGTGAGGTGGTTTTAATTTGACATAAAATGTATTAGTGTTTCCCCCATAGGGAGACTTTACTTTGTTTTGTTCCAGCAGCCACAATTCCCAGCTTCCTGTTCTAGCCCCGGCTCAAACAGAAGAAACAGTAGCTTCAGTTTTATTTACTTTAGGTTTTATCTGTATCTTTTGAACAGGTCAAGCATCCATAGGGTTCCTATGGGAAAATAAAATCAAGGTTCAGAGTGAAAATTCTCTCTTCTTCCAGCCACCTGAAAGCAAACAGTATTATTGCACTGAGCATCTTCCAGAAGAGTTTTAGGCATATGGAAACAGAAGCCTCCCCTCCCCTGCCCTCCCCTCCCCTCCTTTTTTCCCTTCCCCTCCCTTCCCCTCCCTTCCCCTCCCTTCCCCTCCCCTCCCCTCCCCTCCCCTGCCTTCCCCTCCCCTGCCTTCCCCTCCCTTCCCCTCCCTTCCCCTCCCCTCCCCTGCCTTCCCCTCCCCTGCCTTCCCCTCCCTTCCCCTCCCTTCCCCTCCCCTCCCCTCCCCTCCCCTCCCCTCCCCTCCCCTCCCCTCCCCTCCCCTCCCCTCCCCTCCCCTCCCCTCCTGTACCCATCTCTCTCCTTTTTTCTATTCCTTCCCCTTCATCTCTTTTGGAGCTGGGCAGTCAGTACCAGGGTCTCACGTACTCTGGGCAAATGCTCTACAATGTAGCTCTTCTGCCAACATCTCCATGTCTTCTATTTAATCCACTAATCCATTTCTGAGCTTTGTCACAGGAGGTCTCACTTACAGCCTAGGCTGGCCTTGAACTCGTGACTTTTCTATTCAGCTTCCTGGATGCTAGGATCTGCAGGCTACTAACCCCACCATGCTCTGTCAGGAGTGTTTTGTGTTCTCTTTTTATATTTTTTTAAATTAATTAATTTATGTATATGACTACTCTATCTGCATGTACACCTATATACCAGAAGAGGGCATCAGATCCCATTACAGATGGTGGTGAGCCACCATGTGGTTGCTGGGAATTGAACTCGGGACCTCTGGAAGAGCAGTCAAAGGTCTTACTGCTGAGCCATCCCTCCAGCCCGCTTTGTGTTCTCTTACTGAGAATGGAGGTGCATGTCATTTCATGTTTTAGATCTGTGCACCTCAACAGCACTGCAGTTTTGGGGAATCCCAGCTTTGACCACAGACCTTTGACCAGACTCAAAGTTGGCAGAACTTACTCTGGTCAGACACCCAAATTTAGAGATGGTGTCATGTGCAAGGCCTGTTGGTCTCCTCAGTGTCTTGGTCAGGGAATCCCAGCTACACAGGCTGGTGGCGCCATCTATCTATGGTAGGGGGAACTTGAGGACCTAGCCCACGTGAGCTCTCCGGTCTTCCATGGAACTTTATTGGTCCATGGAATTCTTCTTGTTCCACTTGGATGTAAGTAAGCATATCTCTTTTTGACTAATCTGAAAGAATAACTGGAAGAGGAAGTGAGACGAACCTCAGCCTACGCATCCTTCTTTCTGCTAAGCAGCTGTGACCATATCCTGTCCTCGACTCTGTCTTAAATCCTTATGGCTAAGCAAGTAATGTCACCAAGGCAGATAATGTCATCTCACCTTTAAACACTTGGAAACACTTCTAAAACCTGGAGATGCCTACACTCGATGGCAGCACACTGCCAGGTGACATTAAAACTAACTTGTTGCAGCAATTAGATAACCAGCTGTTGTGTAGGGCGGTGGTTCATTCTGGTTGTGTACAGTCACTTGACTCCCTCAGCCTCTGTATTTCTGCCATTCAAGCTACTTTTAGTGCAGCTGTTCTCACCCCTCCTAATGCTCTGACCCTTTAATACAGTTCCTCATGCTGTGGTGACCCCCCCCCCCCAACCATAAAATTATTTTCGTTGCTACTTGTCTTAGTTAGAGTTTTATTACTATGAACAGAACCCATGACCAAGGTAACTCTTATAAGGATGATATTTAATTGGGTCTGGCTTACAGGTTCAGAGGTTCAGTCTATTATCATCAAGGCAGGAACATGGCAGCATGTGGGCAGGCATGGTGCAGGAGGAGCTGAGAGTTCTACATCTTCATCTGAAGGCTGCTATCAGAATACTGGCTTCCAGGCAGCTAGGATGAGGGTCTTAAAGCCCACACCCACAGTGACACACCTACTCCAACAGGGCCAAATCTTCTAATAGTGCCACTTCCTGGGCTGAGCATATACAAACTATCACACTACTTCATAACTGTAATTTTGCTATAGTTATGAATTGTGATGCAAATATTGGGTATGTGGGATATCTGATATGTGACTGCCATGAAAGGGGTCGCGACCCACATGTTGAGAACCTATGGTCTAGTGTGGGTTCGAGGGTTTGAGTCAGTGTCCTTCACAGGACTTGAGACCCCTTTCTACCGTAACCCTTCAGAAGGGGCAGAGAGGTCCTTTGTCCCATTTATCAAGGTCGGTGGGTCAGGACTGCCGGCAAACCCCTCTATTACAAACCTTGTCTTCAGTCTTTCTTCAGCCTTTCATGGAATGAATTCACCTGTATCTTGTTGCTTGAAGCAGTTACTGCTGAAGAAAAAAGATTTTTTTTAAAACATTTTTTTTTGTCATTCTACATTTACTATCTGATTTTTTTTTCAGGTAAGGAAGATTGGAGTTATGATCACCATGGAGAAGTTCACATCACAAGAAAGAATTTGGAAGTGGGAGGGAGAGAAATAAGATGTTCAGGAAGCTTTTTGATTGTACACATTTCATGTAGCCCAGGCTGGCTACAAATTCACTATGTACCTGAGGATGGCCCTGAACTTCTATTGTTCTGCCACTTCGTGGGTGCTGGGATTATAGGTGCACCCCTGAGGTCTGTTCATGTAGTTCTATGGTCCAGGGTTGCATGCATGCAAAGTAGGCACTGTGCAAGCTGAGGTACGTCTGTGCTGCCGACCCCACTCCACAGTGTTTGGTTTGCGTTTAGTTCTGGGAATTTAACCTAGCAAATACTAGGTAAGCACTCTGTCACCCAAATCAACTCCCTGTTTGGGGAAGTTTTCCTGCTCAGGAGTGAGTCAGGTGTCCCTGTCCTGAGTGGCCGTTCTCGCCTACCACACAATAGCTAGAGACAGAGCCGACAGACTCTGTCTGCCATTGTGTCTCTCTGCTGCCCTCAGTTTCTCCACCTTTGAAGTAACAATAGGCCACCAAGTGGCAAAGATCAAATGATATAATGAACTTAAAATACTATATTTCTTTTCACCTAAGATCTCAATATACACTAACCGAATAAAAGTGAAAAGGGGAGGGGCCATTAAGATGTGGATCAGCAGGTAAAGGCAACTCCTGCAACCCGATTCCAAATCCTGAGGACCTAGTCTCTAGAAAGTTGTTCTCTGACCTCCACGGGCACTCAAAATAAATACATAAACAGCAAAAAGGGACCTCACCCTCCCACCTCCTGCCCCAAATCACCGGCGTTTGAGAACACACAAAGTTACTCCAGGATCCCTCATCCATCCTGCAAAAAGAGCTATCCAGATATCCTCACACCCACGTCACCCTACCCCACCACACAGAATGCCTTTCGGATGCTAACAGGTCGTAAGGAAACGCAGCAGTTGCTGCCGGGTGAAAACCAGCTCTGGCAGTATTTTCAACCGGATCATCCCACCACTGACTGTAGTCTAAAGATTGCTTGCTGCCTGCTGTTGGCTTGAAACAAAAGCCACGCCCGCGCGGTGCTTTCCTCGAGCCTACAGCGCCATCTTGTGGTGATATGGCCTCAACACAATGGCTTTTGCGTCCTACTCAGAAACATCCAGGCGTTCCCAAGGATCCCTGCTTTAGAGCTGTAGTTTGTCTTTCATGCTTACAAGAAAATGCACGGTTGTCAGGTGAGCAGTCTTCTACCAGTTTCCCGGATGACGGACTATTTCTCGCCGCTTTTCTCTTGTTGGTCCCACGTCACTCCCGTGCCTCTGACATTGTAGCTGCTGCCAAGTGTAAAATACACCTTTTGATGTGATTAATTTTTCTACAGAAGAAGCACTGACCTGAGTTATAACTATTGAGCTTTGTTTAGGGTTTTAGAGAAAGTAAGCGACAGTTTACATTGTGTGAATTTTGAGTAATCAAGACTCGACAACATCAAGATCCAGTGCTTAAGTTGTCTCTTGTTCTCTGATGTCGTAACCTCCCATGCATGCATCCCCAGCAATGTTTAGAAAGCACAGTCTAAACCCATTACTTATCTGCGTCTGGCAGGGATCTGCCACCCTGGGGGATGACAGTGGCCCCTGTGACAGTCTGAGGCCACCAGATTCCCAAGAGGATGGGGCCAGCTAACTCCACCCTCTTCCTGCTCAGTGTGGTCTCAAGGCTGGCAAACACAGGGATGTAGAGGGAGATAAAGATGCAGACTTCACACTTGTCCCTACTGCTCAGGGCCTGGGTTCTCTTTCGATTATCTGGTGATGTAATGTGAATCTTTGTGGGTTTGAGGCCAGCCTGATGAATAAAATATTCCCGGCTATCCAGAGTTGCGTGGTGAGACCCTGTCTCAAAACAGGTGTAAAACGCACAGAGCCCAGCAATGCTGTCAGCTCCCACTGGACCTTAGCACACTCTAGGGACCATTCCAAGTTTTGGGTGTCCCGCATCACCTAACTGATATCACTGGAATCTTTGGGAATGGGGATGAAGATCCAGTTAGACCAGTAGTTTTCAACCTTCCTAATGCTGTGACCCTTCAGTACCGTTCTTCTTGTAGTGGTGACCCACCTCCCCCCATAAAATTATTTTATTGATGCTCCATAACTGTAATCTTGCTACTGTTATGAATTATAATATAAATATCTGATATGTAGACTATCTGATATTCAATCTCCATAAAAGGGGTGTTCAACTCCGAAGGGGTGACGACCCACAGATTGAGATTCACTGAGTTAGCTGGCCTTCCCCCATAATCATGCCGAGGGACCCCTGATCCTGCCTGAAGGAAGATCTCACAGAGGCAACACGAACCATCCAATCTCAGCATCATTGGTCTGATAGCAGACAAAGTAACAGGTGCAGATTCCTGGTAGAATTGTTAAAATCCAGTGGCCAAGAAAATTCACAAATGATCGTGGCGTGGACCAGAGGGGACCTCACCAACTTTATTCTGCCCACCAGAGGGACTCCAAAGGAAAGACGAGCAGCAGATAAGTCTGAGGTTCCTGCTGATATCCACCAATGCAAGGAAGAGAGCGGCCTCAATGGAAGGTGAAGGCGCTTGCTGAGTGAGAAAATCAATCCATACGCCTCCATTCCAAAAGCCCGTCAGCCTTTCTGGGGGGGTCTCTCTAAACACGCCAACCAATCAGCAACAGTCTCCAGCTGCTGACCAATCAGCAATAGTCTCCAGCTGCCGACCAATCAGCAATAGTCTCCAGCTGCCGACCAATCAGCAATAGTCTCCAGCTGCCGACCAATCAGCAATAGTCTCCAGCTGCCGACCAATCAGCAATAGTCTCCAGCTGCCGACCAATCAGCAATAGTCTCCAGCTGCCGACCAATCAGCAATAGTCTCACTTGGTAATGTCACTTTACCCCCTCCCCACCCCAATCTTCTGATGTGACCCACTTTCCCCAGAAGCCTTCCATAACCTGGAAGAACCAGCAAGGTTCTTCCTTACACAGGATTCCAGCTTTTTTTCTGATATGGAACGGTGGTCTCAGTCCTTCAAGAAATTGAGGAATGAAAAAGTCTAAGTGAAACTAAGAGGTGAATGGTGAGAAGTAAACAATGTAAATCAGAGGTAAGGAGAGATAACCAGGAGACTTTTGACCACTGATTAGCACAGAAGTGTATAAGACAACCTATCTAACCCAGCAGAACGCATTAGGGGGATGAGCTGGGAAGCAGTTGAAGAAGCTTCCTTTCCTGATCTCAGTTTGCCAGAGTGGAAGCGCCGGCACTGATTGGCTGGCTCACAAAAGCTTGTTCACTCAGTTGCAGTGTTGATATGTTAATAGTTATGGCCTCTTCAATTAATCTTATGTGTTATGTGCTCGCACAGCTAGATACGATGTTCATATCTTCACAGCTTCTTAAAAGTTTTTAGTAAGCGTACAGAATAATGTTCCACCTCCCCCGCCCCCACAGGGTTTCTCTGTGTAGCCCTGACTGTCCTGAAGCTCACTCTATAGACCAGGCTAGCCTCGAACTCAGAGACCCACTTGCTGGGATTAAAGGAGTACACACCGCTGCCTGGCTGAAATGAGGCATTTCTATGCATGTACGCTATCATACTTGCTCACACTCACTGTCTGTCACCCTGCTTTTCAGTCGTTCCTCTGATCCCCTTCTTCCCCACGAATAATCCCCCTTCTGCGCTGTCTCTAAAGGGCTCCTGGTTATCTATCCTTACCTCTGATTTACATTTTTCACTTCTCACCATTCACCTCTTAATTTGACCTCATATACAAATACATACACATACATGTACATATATGTATATATATATATATATATATCATATAACACAAAATACATAATCTAGTGTGAGAGGAGAAATATGTATTTGTTTCTTTTTTCCTTCTCATCCCCCACAGACCCCTTCCCCCTACACTGCTCCTTTGTGCTTTCATATCTTATTTTAAATCTAGATTCTGTATATTAGGGAAACATGCTATTTGTCTTCCTGAGTCTAGTTTATTTTTCTTAACGTGGTGGTCTCCAGTTCCACCCATTTCCCTGTAAGTGATACAATGCCGTTTTTCTTCATACCTAAGTCAAGCTCTACGTATGTGCTCATCTCATCTTTATCCATGCATCTGTTGATGCTCACAACCGTTTAAAAATAGATTTCAATTATAACGTACAGAAATATACACACATAAAGATAGAGACAGACAGACACACTCACGTAAAGAACACACACATCTCTGTAGAGTAAAATGCAGTCTGTAGAGCGAACACAGTTATGTCTTCAACGCCAGGATCAGAATGCAACCATCCCCGGTATCTCAGAACTTCTGTTTTTTTCTCCCATTTCTTTCTGTGGGTGAGGGTGTGTGCCGGGGCTCTGGGCACACAGGTGAGTACCCTGCTACTGAGCCAGGCCCCAGTGTTCTTGGTTTGGTTTCTCATACTTCATGCAGACCTCACCTTCCCCTCGGCTGGTACCTGCAGTATCTCCACTGGTGTGCTTGTACCTAGCTGTAATTTGTTTCCATTTCCTGTGTTGTTTCTGGCCATTGGCTTTGAGGAACACAGCTTTGGGTGGAGAAACAAGTTGCGTATATACATAGAAGCAGAACACGTTCAGTTTGGATAGATGCCACTGGTTGCCTATAAATTTGTGTGAGTTTGTCCTGCCCCAATAGAGCACTAAGGTCACAGATGTTCTGTGTCCTTGCCAAAAGTTGGTACTGTCTGTCTTTTTAATTTTATCCATTCTGGGGGTGTTTGGGGATTATCTTCGTGTAATTTCACGGCTCTTCCCCCAAAAGTAATGCTGTTGGGCACCATTCCCATGTTTGTGAACTGTTTCTTGTTGTTCTTGGCCTGTTTCTCTTTTTCACAGTTTTTACTCATTCAAACAAACTTTCTGTTTTCTTATTGATTGACATCACCCTTTGTATTTGTGAATTTGAGTCTATAGGTAGATATGTCAATAATTCTTAATTTTAGATGATGTCTTAATTTTTGAAAATAGTCTGTGTACTCATATAGAACTCTCAGAATTGCAGTCCATTTGGAATGGATCTTTGGTGGAGGGTGAGGTAAGAAATCAAGCCCATTTCTCCATGGTGTGCATTCCCAATTGACCTAGAACCCCTTCCTGGAGGGACCTGCCATTCAGCACTCTTCACCGATGCTGTAAATAAGGAAGGCGACAGTAGGAAGGGCAGCTTTCTGGTGAGCTTTAAGACCACGAGCTTTTCAGATTGTGACATCACAATCTGTCTTAGATCAGTCATGATCGATCTCTGTATCTTGTCATATGAACCCTTTGGTTTTGCTAAGACTCGGTTGAATATTCTCAGCCACTTGCATTTCTATATGAGTTTTAGATTTATATTGTCAATCTTGTCAGACCAAGTCTGTTGATTTTTTTCTCCTTTGCCACCTGGTCAATTCTGGAAGTTCAGCCCTGTGCCCACAGCAGGAGTTCACACTAAGCTCCGCCCACAGCAGGAGTTCACAATAAGCTCCGCCCACAACAGGAGTTCACACTAAGCTCCGCCTCTTGGCAGTGCCTGTAACAATTTTGCAAACACATTTGAGGACTGATCTCTCTGTGATTCAGATTCTTTCAGCTCAGACTATATCTCATCACATATTTAAAGTTTGACTAATTATATTCAGTAATATTTTATGGTATTCTATAGAGATGTCATATATTTTCCAGGGTTATTTTTAGATATATTTTTCTTTTTTAAAAAAATTGTATTCTTTTTAATTATGCCTGTGTCTGTGTGTATGAGTATGTGCCAGTGAGTGCCCAGGGGCATTAAATACCCCTGGTCTGGAGTTCTAGGCATTTGTGAGCTCTCCACTGTGGGTGCTGGGAACTGAACTCAGGTCCTCTGAAAGAGCAGTCCTGACTTTTAACTGCTAAGCTGTCTCTATAGCTCCCAGATATCTTGGGGATGGGCAGGTTGAGATGGGGGAGGGGGGTCTCTCTAGCTCCAGCTGTCCTGGAGCTTGTAATGTAGACCAGGCTGGCCTTAAACTCACAGAGATCCACCTGCCTCTGTCTCCTGAGTGCTGGGATAAAAGGCATGCACTACCATGTCCAGCCCAGATATCTTTTTTTGATGTTATTGTAAATGGTATCGTTTGAAAACGTTCTTTCTGAAAGGTCTTCTCGCTGATGCATAAGCATAGGTGAGCCGTGTGCCACCCCCTTCCATCCTCTGACTTGGCTGAACTCCTTTGTTGATAACTGTGTTTCTCCTGATTTTTTTTTTTCCAGCTCTTTTACTGTTGGGAAGCCGACTTGTAGCAGAAAGGCTGTCATCTTTGCAGCCATCTCGGGCCATAGATTTGCAGGTTGGTACTTTTCCACCCTGACAAGAGACTTGTTTTTCTAGCAGGATATTTTTGCAAGCAGCCCACAACAGCTGAGCACACTCTGATAAACATCTTGTTTTTCTCAGACATATCCTGGACTTGCTGTTTAGTGCCCTCAGCTGCAAGGCACTCGTGGTTAAGTGTCTCCAGCTGCACTCCCCTGCTTATGCTTATATACCCATAACTGCCTTTCAATAAAGGAGACTTGATTAGACACCCTGTCTTGTCTCCATTCTTTGCATCTCTTACCCCTCCCTGTCCCCACTATCTCCTTTGTAGACCCGTTGACTGACCCGCAGGCAGGGTCATTTTACTTCCTCAGTCAGTCCTCAGTTGGCCTGGGTGTGGGTGATTATGCAGTCTGGGTTGGGGGAATTGGAGGACAAGCTATCAGCAGGGTGACAGCTACAGCACGAATTACCTGGAGAGGTATCACAGCAGAAAACCTGCATGGCTCAGAGGTTGCCATCTCCTAAGTGTCTGTTTTGTCTCCTTGGTTCTACAACACAGTGCTAAGTTTTCCAGCCTTATTCAACAGCTAGTACTGAAACACACCAGAAGGGCAGGGTGCCCAGTGTCAAGAGGAGCATCTCTGTGTTGTTTTCTCTCTGGGCTCAGCTCCAGAAATTTCTATGTCATCATCATCATCATCATCATTCTGGACATCTGACAGTGGACTGGTACCTCGCAGTGAGTGATTTTTAAATAGTTTAATGGCTAATGATGTGCAATATCTTTTCATTAACTTACTGGCCATTCACATGTATTCTTTGGTGAAACGCCAATCTAGATCTTTTTTAATATACTGGTTATTATTGTGAATGTATGTGAGTATAATGCGTGAACATACAGGGTGTGGCGTGGTGTGCATGTGGAGTGTTTGGTAATAGGCTTTCTCATCCTACTTGTTGAGACAGAGTCTGTTTCTGCTATGCTGTGTAGTAGCTGGCCCATAAACGCCCAGACAATTCTCTGGTCCAATCCTGCAATCTCACTATGGCAGTGTTAGGATTAGAAATGGTTTCACTGAAGATTTTGATATGCACTCTGATGAAAAAACACAAAAGATGCAGCCAACAACAAAACTAACAGGCAGGAGAAGGCTTTTCTGAGGAAGTGACCTATAGCCAGAGACTTGAAGTGGGACAGGGGGCAAGAGATGGCACTAGGGGGCAGAAGACAGGTGCAAAGGGCTCAGGTTGAGAGGAAGCCTGCAGTCCTGGAGGAACTGGCGAGGCCAGTGCAGGTAGATGGAGCTTTGAGGGCTGGAAAGGCTGGGCTCCAGGCTTTGACCTCCTGTCTTGGGCAAAGCCACCCTCAGCTCTCAAAAGAGGATGATGTGATAGGATTGTACAAGCATGTGCTACTTAACTGTCTCCATGGAGACAGGAACTTATCACAGCAGAGCTGGGGATTTTTTTTTTTTCTTTTTCTTTTTTTTAAAGAGGCTTCTCAGATTCAGCAACGCTAGTGTGTGTCACAGGGGCCTGGCAGGGCATGATCTAAGGACAAATCCCTTAGGAAGTCATTTTGGGTTCAACAGCCTTGTTTGGGTATTATCTATGTCCCCTATAACATGCTTTGGAACCATGAGAGTTCACACACACACACACACACACACATGCACATGCATACATACATATACTCACACTCATGTACAAATGTATATTGTACACAATGTAGATATATGATGTATGTGTAAATATATATTTCCAAGTAAGACAATTCCTAACCATTGGAAACCAAGAAAGACCTATTCCTTTTCCTGACATCTCTTATTTCTACTTAAAAGCCATCCCCCCCACCTTTTTAAAAATTTGCCTACAAAAATTATCCTGCTAATATATAGGTTTAAAAGCAGACAAAAGGAGCTTCCACAGGTTGTGCTGGGCTCTCGAAAGACTGCACAGAACACCAACATAAATCACAGGAATCTCTTTTGAAATGTCACTTGTCTACCTCTCTTGGAGGAAATCAGGGTCCAGAGAGAAATTAGCGAATGTTCCAGTTCATCTGGTTCTTGTTACTCCGACCAGGATGAGGACACATGAGCAGGACTGAAGCAGGAGAAACAAATCCACTTGGAGTTTTACAGTTTCCCATTTTAAAAAAGAAAAAAAAAACCCTCCTGAACTTTATAGGAAGACAAATGTATTCATTCAGCATTCGGCACCTGGAAAATATTACTCATTGATGACAGTCCCTAGAGTTATCTGTGAGCTCCTCATTGATGACCGTCCCTAGAGTTATCTGTGAGCCAGGGCTGGGTGGCAGAGTCACAGTGTAGGACAGAAGCCATTGGGTGTTTTTACTACCCTGAAGTCTCGGGCCTGGGCAACTGGGGAGGTTGCCTCTGAGTGTGAGGCCACTGTCCTCACACTGGGACATACAGACGTGTTCGTCTGTGCTGGCCTCCTTTCCTCTCCTCTTCTATCCATTTTGCCAAGCATATTCTGTTAATGCACAGTAGATGCTGAGATGGGGCCCACGTGGGAAACAGTGCACTGTGTGTGCACAGCAGAATCTGGCTGTAGACGAGGTGTGGTGGTCCGAACCTTCAGTCCCGCAATTGGGAGGCAGAGGCAGGCAGATCTCTGTGAGTTCGAGGCCAGCCTCCTCCATATAGCAAGTCCCAGGACAGTGAGAGGTACACAGAGAAACCCTGTCTCAAAAACAAAACGAACAAACAAAAACTACCCCCCCACACACAACCCCTCCCCCCCCCAGCAAAAACAAACAAAAACCAAACCAAAACAAAAAGACTATAGAAAAAAAAAAAAGGAGTTCACAGCCAGGACAAGCTTCATGTTGACAGGTGAAGGTTATTAAAGACTTTAGTCTACTGGGGTTCCCTCACAACCTCTCCTGCAGGTTTGCTGGGGGGAAGGGGCTGGCTCATCCTCTTTCATGGCTTTTCCTGGTTGATTTCCAAGGACAAACGAGATTATCAGGTTCTTGTGATCCTGCCCCTAGGAATGAGTCAGAAAGAAGCTTATACCCTGTGAGGCTGGTACTGACCTTTAATTCCTAATTTTCCTACCCCACTCTCTGCTGTGCAAGAAGAGTCTCAAGAAGCATCTTCCTGAGAATGGCTCCTTCCCTGTCTGGGCCCGTGGACTCCTCCTTTCTCACTGTTTCCCTTCTGATCTCCTTCTCTCTCCTTTCTTCCTCTTCTTCCCCTTCTCCTCCTGCCTCCTCAGTGTCTATACTTAGGTAATATTGTACAGTCAACATTCACATCTTATGTTTTGTTATACAGGATTACATTAGGCCACTTTCACGCTTAATACACTTTGAGCAACCCATGTCTCCATATGCCCTCAAATTTCTTGCCCCTTGTTGAATCAGCTAGTTTAAGAATAAGTATGTGGCCCAGGTGTGTGGCTCTCTTATCCAGGACACAAACTTTATATAAACTACAGCGGCAGGAAGGATGGGTAGAAACTTCCAATGGTATTTCAAGCCATTTTCTTGCTTCTAGGGAAAAAATAAAGGCCTGACATAGTTGCCCAGTACTTTTCAAGGATTCCTCATTGGGACAATTTGTCTGTCATTTTTAGGAGGTGCCCACCTCTGCCTTGCTTAGCCTCTCCCCTTTACACTCTGAGGCTAAAATGCCACCCACTCTCATGGGGGTAGCCAGTACAGAGCTAGGGGAGTAGACTTCATATGGCCATATTGCCTGGATTATTTAGTAATTAAGTAAGTAATGCCCCAATCATTTAGTAATTAAGATGTCCTTGATGTACCTCAGTTTCTTCACAGGTTTCAGAGAATTTTCTAGAAAAGGTCCAGTCACATGTGTAACATATATATTTTCTCTCTTGGTCTATCTATCTATCTATCTATCTATCTATCTAACATAGATCTTAATGACACTATCTACAGATCTAGAGAAAACAATTCATATAGACTCATCAAAAACAAAGCAATGTTAGCAGAAACAACAATGCTGGTGGTATCACAAAGTCTTACCTCAGGTTATCCTACAGAGCCATTGTGACCAAGGCAGCATAGTGGTCATACAACAGACATGTAAACCAAGAGAACAAACAAACACAGCTAGAGCCACTTGATTTTTGATGTGTATTGGAAAATGGAAGTCTCTTCAATAAATGATTGGAATGGAAAAATTGGATACCTGCATGAAGAAGAATAAAATGGTACCTTAATATAAGAATGGACATTGCTAGAGGAAAACAAGAGAACTTCTTGAGAATGCAGGCATAGGCAAGAACGTTCTGGAAAGGGATCCATTCGCACAAGAAATAACCCTAAGAACTGACAGATGAGTTATGTGAAATTTAAAAGGTCTGCACAACAGATGAAACCATTGGCAGGGCGAAAAGACACTCTATAAAACTGGAGAAAATATTTGTCAGCTGTACTTCGGGGTTAATGTCTAAAATATATACAAATTATAAAAAAAATTAAACACCAAAACCAAATGAATCTTCAAAGTGAGATGTGAACTGAATAGACAATACTCAATAAGTACAGGTGACCAGTAAATCTTTCAAAGCTGTTCAACCTTTGAAGTAAAATTTTCTGGTTTCTTTGGAGACTCAGTTGCGTCATGTGATATTTTTCTGGAGGCTGTCTTATGAGAGGGTGTTTTGCTGAGAACAGACATGTGTTTTTCTGGAAGCTATCTGGAAAAAAAGGCATGTGATGTTTGGCTAGAGCAGACACTTTTTTTTTTTTTTTCAAGACAGGGTTTCTCTGTGTAGCCCTGGATGTCCTGGAACTCACTCTGTAGACCAGGCTGGCCTCGAACTCAGAAATCCACCTGCCTCTACCTCCCAAGTGCTGGGATTACAGGCGTGTGCCACCACTGCCCGGCTGAGCAGACACTTCTTGTTGTCATGATATTAGCAGTTCTGTTCACATGCATCAGCAGTGGTAGCTCGAGCCACTTGCAAACACCATTCATTCACAAGTCAGCAAAGGCAGTTTGATCCAGAAGAAACCATGAGGCTCACAGAAGTGGCAAGAAACTGCCAGAATACCACGAGAAGTTCTTTGGTGTGTTTCTGTGTATTAAGTCATGACAAACGATGATTAACAAAGAAGGCAAGATGACCCAATGTCAGAACAATGTCAGCGAAGACCAGCATCAGCAAAGCCCAACAATGACCAATGTCACTGAAGCCCAACGAAGACCAGCAAAGAGTGGCAAGGTGAACCAATGCAATAGCCTCACCCACTGACTGCTTTACACCTTCATAAGATCAGCTGTGTCTACTTGCCAGAGTCCATCACACATTGGACTGTTGACATTCCCAACAAGAAGGATGCATCCAGCTATGTCTCCCAGTCATCTGCATGCAATTCTGCCCTAATGCAGTAGGCTCAGGGTTTCAGAGAAGGTCTTGAATATATAGGGTGGGGAGAAATAGGGTAAGGGGACTTCATTTATCAGTCTGCAGGGAAGACATCACCCATGTTTCCATTGCAGCTGTTTTGGGGGGTCTCCCATGGTCCTGCAGGCAGCCCCTTACCCATGAGGCATAAGTAAGACCAGTAAACCTAATGGTTAACTATGGTGGGGATGTAATTTGGTTTGTTGAAGGAAGGGGTGGACATTGTTCATGTCTCCCCTTGGGAAGGGATTTTTTTTTTTTTTTTTTTTTTTTTTTTTTGCAATACATGCTTTTGTTTCTCTTGATAAATGTTCACCAGCCAAACAATCAGATACTCCAAGGTATTTTCCAAGGCACAAGTGTCATTTTTTCATGTCACTGTGAGTTCTGATTCCTCTGTGTCATGACCAGCACTGAGTATTGTCAGTGTTTGAGTAGGTGTATTTATTATCTCATCATGGGTTTGAATCACATCTCATAACTACGAGGCCTTGCCTGACACCTTTTCATGGGCTTGCACCAATTTGTGTATCTTTGGTAAAGTTTTTGTTTAAAACCTTTTCATTGCATTAGTCTTTCTCTTTTGTTTTATTGACAAAGGGCCTCAAATAGCCCAGGCTGGCTTTGAACTCACCTTGTGTCACTGAGGCTGATCTTGATTTCCTGTCTCTCTGCCTAGGATCACAGGGGTGTGTGCCACCATGCCTGGCTCCATTTTCCTTTCAGTTAGACCTGCTTGTCCCTTTTTATTAACATGTGAGAAGGACACCTTGAGAAGGACACCTTTAAACAAACATACAGTATGTTTCATTTCAGATGAACCAGGCTGGTTTTTAAAGTCTTTGCTCCTTCCAAGTGCTATGGATACTGACCAAGAGTTAACTTGCCATCAAAGGGTCACACACTGGGGCATTCCTTAAAAGTATCATGTAATTACTTGCCCCAGTATTCCTTCCACTCTCAGCTCTGGGTGTTTACATTTGGACTTGAAAAGACACCCTTCCCAAACACAGAAACAACATTCTACCTTATACCCCAAGCCCCAGGATTCCCAAGTCTACAAGATGGAACAAACAGATGTCCCCACAGGAGGGATTCAGTAGCTCTGATGTTTTATGTTTTGTTTCTTCCTTCTGAGGCATCTTGGCTTTTATTTGTTAGTCATCTGTTCAGTTTGGACATCAGAGACTAAAGCTATGCACTGGCCTTAAGGTGTGTTCTATTGCTGTTGTCTGGGAGGATCGTATTGGAGGCCATTATAGCCCCAGGGGGTAGAATCCCAGATGCATTTTATAAGAGGAAGAAAAGAGACCTTTAATCCAAAGCAGGGGCATCAGAAACTGGTAATTTGGCAGCTGAGAAAATGCCAATTTCCATCATTTTCTAACAGAAAATGAAATAATAAAAATGTTATTTAACATTAACTGAGGACTTAGTAGTTTCCGGCTACCACGTGCCATTATTCACACACATTTTCTATTAACATCTCAAAACTACTCTGTGAGGAAGGAAGGAAACTGGGAGCTAAATACAGTAACAGTAATAACAGAGCTGAGTATTAAATCCACATCTGCTATGAGACATCACAAAAGCCCTTCCCCACAGATGACCCCCATTTCCATTCTTGAGAGTCGTTATTGTCATTGGCCTACCCCCTTTCCCTTCTATCTGCCATTGCTCTGCTGATGCATGTGGGGGGCCATGGCTTTTCTAACTCAGGATCCTGGGAACTTACTGTATATCTCCCCAGCCACACTTTGTGAAAGAGAAAAGGCTGACTCATCATTCCTTCCTGAAGCCCTGGGAGCACAGAATATCTTTTCTTCTTCCATCCAATGCAGGGTTCAGAGGCACACACTTAGCTAACTTCAGGACTAGGATTCAGAGTGTTGGTCTACACTTCTGTGCGTACCAGCTGTGCCATGAATCTGATTCATGTTTATGCCCCAGGAAACTCAATGAAGTCTGTCTGCTTGGGTCTTCCACGTTACTCCTAGAAAGCTGGGGTCATGCATATGGAAGATGGCAATCCTAAGAATCCATGACAGCCCTTAATTTCTGTGCCAAGGAACACTTTAATATCCCAGTGAGTTAAATAAAAGGGGGAACAAGGAAAGTTCTCTTCAAAAGCCAAAGTGGGAAACATTCAAGAGCATAGGAGAGCAGAGGAAGTCACATTTGGGTCTCTGAGCACCTGTCAATTGGACCTCAGAGGAGGACGAGCGTCCAGCAGGGAGTGGCCTGGTGGAGGCTTGCAGAGGAGCTGAGAACCCAGCACAGGTGCATACAGGTGGAACCCAGGCACTGCGGGGTTGGAAGGTATGATTCAGGCAGAAATGTGTCGGAGGTGAGGCCACTGCCCTTGACAAGCCAGTCCCATCTTATGTGTTCCTTCTGACCCATCAGTAGTCTGATTGACAGGGTTAACCTCAGGGAAACCTGTGCAGGACTCCTTCTGCCCAGTGGCCTGGTCTGCTAGGTTCTTGGATAGTATAGCCTGAGGCTGAAAGCTACACAGAAACTACACAGAAAACTACACAGAAAGCTAGTGATACCATATATACCTTTACCAGAGCCAAGGGGACAAAAGGTGTGGTTTTGGTTTAGATTAGGTTTGTGAAGGCTTTGAGGGAGAATAAATAGATTACTACTTCCTTAAAAATAGATCACCGGATTAATAACTGTTTCTTTTGGATCTTGAAGGTGAGGAAGGAGGTGGGAGGAGCTTGATTCCGGGAAGAGGTAGACGATCAGGACCCACTGCAGTCCAAACTGAGGTCAGCAAAATGTGTTGCCTGAAGTCTGCTGTCTGTGACTCCCATCTTTCAGGTGTTACTCTCCCCATGTCCCTAGACTGCTTACGGAAGAAACTCTACACTGGCTGTTTACTCTGATACAAGTTTTTTATAGCTACTCTCTTTGTAAAGGGTGTGATGGGGTAGGAGGGATGGCTTAGTGGATGAAGTATTTGCTGTGCAAAGCACTGAATTCAGATTCCCAAAATTGGCAAAAACCCAATGCTCTGATCTTGACATGGGAGGTGGAGACAGGAGAATGCCTGGAAGCTTTCATGGAGTCAGTATCAGCCAACAGCAAAAGGGTTGTGTGAAAGAAGGTGACACCAGAGGCGGTTTTCTGACTTCTACTTGTGTACTCTGGCTAGAGCATCCCCCATCCCCACCGTGGTGTCCTGGTTAAGGATGCTGGAGCCAGTCTGTCTGCTACAAATGTTGTGTGAATATATTTACTCTCCAAATTTCTTCCTGTTCAACAATGCCACTATACATTCATCTGTACGTAGGAAAGTTTTGTCTTTGAACTAATTTATTCCCACGGAGCCAAAAGGTCACTTGACAGTGTATGATGCTGGTATGTCTTTATGCTTCAGTTTCCTTATGTGTAAAAGGAGATAGAAATGAATAGTATTTTCCCCACAGGTTCATGTGAGTTACTGTACATAAAACCCTTAGATTAATAGCTGGCACATAGCAAGCATTGTCTCTAATTCCTGTGAGTGTTATGAAATTATAATATATTCTCATATATATGATATAATTTCAATAATATAATTATATAAATATAAGTGACAAAGAATTCTTAACTTTGACAGATTTTAAGCTTAGCCTATGTCTTATTTCCGATTAGGAAGTGAAAGATTGTCTCCTGCTGAAAAGATAGTGTAGGTTCTGTGGAGACAAGAGAAGTGGTTTTCTTTCTTTCTTTCTTTCTTTCTTTCTTTCTTTCTTTCTCTATTTCTTTATTTTTTTACTTTGAGACAAGGGTTCTCTGTGTATCCCTGTCTGTTTTTGAACTTGCTTTGTAGACCAGGCTGGCCTTGAACTCAGAGATTTACCTGCCTCTGCCTCCTATGTGCTGGGACTAAAGGCATGCACCACTGCCTGGCTAAGAATTTTTTTTTTTTTTTTTTTTTTTTTGGCATCTTGGCTGACATGCCGACTTATCTTCTAGGAGCAGGTGTCCACATATGACTTTGGCTCCTGTGGGGAAAGCACACTACTCACAGGGTAAAGAGCTCTCTTTGGAAAGGTGGGCCCAAGTAGCCATCAGCCCATGGCAGGTCAGTGGCCTGAGGTCAAAGGTCTGGGTTGTGTAACACCTGGGTGCTCACACTCTGTTCTTCTGACATCCTGACTGGACAGTCAGTGAGGTCTCCAGAGAGCTGCTGTCCCAGCTCAGGCACAGATTAAGGGATAAGGGAATGTGTTTTGAGGAAAGGAACTCCTTTGGAGAACCATGGTATTTCATTTGCCTGTATCCTTAGTGTCCCAGCGACAGGGGTGTCATGCAGATATTTACAGGACTCCTTGGAGGTACCTTGTTGTTTAGATTCAGAGCTCTAAGATGCTTCCATCAAAGTCACTTAAAGCTGTGAGCTGCAACTTCTGGTCTACTGGGAACTCTGGGCCTTGGTGCCTTAAGGAGTTAAGTGGGCACCAATATTATCCCTTGATATTTCTACGCCAGGCTTTTTCTTCTCTGCTGATCTGGGTATGATGCACACACTAAGGATCCCCAAAGGCTGACATATTTTGACTTTCAAGGCACAATATTTAAATTTACATTTGTTCTCACCTGTTTATGATTACCCTTAGAAGGAATGACACCACTCGGAGGGTGACTAGGAGACAGTAAAGAGATGAGTGAGCTAGGTGGCTTCCATTCTTAAAACCGTGTCAGCACTTTCCCCTTGATATGGAAGCAATGTCACTTCTTTTTTTTCCAGAAGCAAGATTTCTAGGTCAAAGGGTGTACATATATTATGTCAATTCTGTGTCTTTCTAAAGTGCTTTGCCAGGGACTGTATCCAAAGCTGAAGCTCCCACCACGTGCGAGCACCAGCTCCACGTGTTTCTGGATGTTCATGCAAAGTTCTACTTTAATTTTGCATTTCTTGAACTTCCAGTGGGGCCAGATACTGTTCTGTATCTGAGTAGTTTTCCTATTAGTTATTGTATGAGTTCTGTTTTCTGATATCAACTGAGCACGCACCCAATTCAACTATCAATGGCGTTGCAAATGTGCTCTTTAGTTTCTTTTTTCTTTTTTAAATCCCTCTTCTTCTTTCTGTGCTGTGTGTGTGTGTGTGTGTGTCTGTGTACATGCACACAGGTGTGCACATGCACGTATCTGTGGAGGTCAGAGAACCACTTTTAGGAGCTAGTTCTCTTTACCAAGTGGGTCCTAAGGGATTGAATTGAGGACCTCAGGCTGGGCTGCAAGCGCTTTTACCCTCTGAGCCATCTCACTGGCCTTCTTCCTTTTTGTATCCTTCAATGGTTCTGAGGCTCACACAGTTAACGGTGTCGATCTTCTCTTGACTTGTTCCATAAATTGGGAATGTGTTAACCATCAGAAGGGCGAAGGGACACATAAAACACAAGTCAGGAAAGATTTCTCATAGGAATTCGACAGCAGTTTGATTGGTTTATATTGGGAAGTGGATGATGTGTCTCAGACATTTCTGTCCTGTGTCTTTGTTCCACAGGATCGATGATCAGACAGGCAGCAGGCCTGGCTCCTTCCACGCTCTCCTTTGGAGTTATGAGGCAGGCAGGAGAGGACTGTACCACAGAAAGGAAAGGGATTACCTTCCTAGTGGAAAATAAGGAGCCGAGGAAGGATGGAGTCAGTGTTTCTTGGCTCTGGCGTGGCAGGCAGAGATGGTCCAGTCAGGAGGTCTGGTCTTAGTGGTTGTGTTTATACTGGCTCCCGTGTGGAACTACTACACACAGAAGAGAAGAACGTTATTAAAGAAAGATGGAAATGGTAGGCCAGTCTTCTGGGCGGATGTGAAAGCCAGAACACAGATCCTTTAGTAAGCTGAGATCCATACAGATCGGAAGGGCCTGGCTCCCCTGGGTCCCCACGTGGGCTTGCAGTACTCTGGGCACATGTCCTATGCCCATAGTGAGCAGGGTAAGGCCCAGTGCTGTTTGTTTACTGAGCAAACAGAAGCATGTACCTCAACTCTCCAGCAGCCGAACTCTTGCCCAGTCTGCTTATGTGGGTCTGAGGGGTATGCACAAATTCTCAGCTGGTGAGCCTTGCTTCTCTGTGTGTTACTACAAGCACGATGCTACCATTACCCTGTGGCCTGGGTCTGGAGTGTGTGTTGTGTGTTGTGTTAGCACGAACCAATCTCTTGGCAGAGTGGAATAGTTGCTTTAAAAAATCGATGGTGATTTATCATGCCTGGGAAGAGGTGGGGAGGTAGGTTGGATAACACTATCAAGATGCAGTTGGGTAGGAGGAGGTAGTTCTAGTGGTCCATAGTGCTGCAGGGCAGTTGCAGTCCACGACAGCTTATGATCTACTTCAAAATAACCAGAAGAGTCTGAAAGTGCCCAGCACATAGAAATGGTTAAACTTTGAGAAGAGGGAAATGCCAATGTTCTCAATTTAATCATTATACACTGTAAATATGTATTGAATTATATTATACCCATCAATCTGTACAGATATTATATACAACTCAAAATGAGAAAAGGGAAAAAGCCCTAACCATTCTGACCTCTCCTCTCGATTATACAGTAAGTACAGTGGGCGAGGGACAGTCAGTGATCAATCATGAGGTGAGATAGATTTACAAAGGGCCATGTGTCTGTGCCATGAAGAAGGAGTAGCTTGGCTGGCACAAGAGATGCTGGCACTCAAGATGGGGCATTTACAAAGGATTAGTGACACTGAGCGTCAGTGATGATTTGGTGCCTCTTTCGGAGACTGAGTCACATCTGCAGCTAAGAGTAGAACCCCCTGCTGTCACCGTAAGAACTGTTGCTTCTTGTCAGGCACCTGTAGGACCAGCTAATAAAACAAGTAGCCACCTGAAAGCGTACACCCAGTTGAGGGTTCTGTGGGGTACTGCTGCCCGGTGTCCTCAGGAACAGATCTGATTGGTTCTCCCTGCTGCTTCAGTGTGCAGTTTTTTTTTCAAGAGTGGGCAGATGCAGCGGACACTCTGCTGATGTTGGTTTGTTGACTGACAAATGAATCAGGCAGTGAGGAAGTATGGTGATTCTCCTCGCCTGTCCTTGATCAAGTGCAGTGTGTGTGTGTGTGTGTGTGTGTGTGTGTGTGTGTGTGTGTGTGTGTTCTATGATGCCAAGGAGAATCTTTCTAGAATCCTACCTTGGTTTCAGGCCTGGGGATTTTGAGATAGGTCTTTCATGAGAGTTGATAACTCTGTCTTCTTGAAACTGATACTAAAAAACCTCTATTATATCTTAGTGAAATCTGTGGGCTATCTCACTCTAACTGCGGGCTCCAGGCCAGCTTTATAGGACCTGACGACTCAGGTCTTAGAAACACATCTTCCCAGCCCCATTCTAGTTCCTTCCATCTGAGATGCAGGGATCTGAGCACAGCGAACTGTTTCAGCACGTTGCCTGGGTTACCAGGATACACACTGAGGTTTGAACATCACTGTTTTAGGATATGCTTAGTAAAGCTTTAGGTCCATACAGCAGTGTTCCTGTTTAGGATGCTGTCAGCTTTATGTAAGGTACACACACACACACACACACACACACACAGAGCGAACCAAGGAAACTCATTCATTGCCCCACAGTTGCTCTTGTTCCCATCCTCCTTTGGTGGAAGATGCCTTCTACACACGTTTCCACAGACTCTTAAGTACACAGCACGGTGCTGTTACCTCTGCGCACGGCGCTGTGCACTGGCCCTCAGAGCATGCGCACTCATCTTGATTGCGGGGGGGGGGGTTTAAACCCCTCCCTCATCCTGTTTCTCCTTCTTCCTGACCCCTGCTAACCTCCCTTCTATTCTCTATGAATCGATTTTTTTTTTTTTAAGTTTCTTTTTTTTTTCTCTCTTTTTGTGCCCGGCATGGAATTTAAAGGCTCATGTGTTTGGCATGAGTGCTACCATCCCACTACTAAGCTACACTCCAAACTCTTAATTTTGTAGGTGGGAGAAAAGACAAGAAAATACATCCAATATCTCACACCAGCAGAGCTTGGATTCAAGCCCAGATATGCTATCACAGGGACTGATGTAGGGGCAAGAGGAGGGAGACACACATTTAGATTAAGAAGAGAGGCTAATATTCCTTCCTGTTTGTCTGTCTTTACTTGCATCCTGATTATACCTCTACATACTTGCAGAGGCCAGTGGTGAGCATCTCCTTTCCCCCATTCTGCCCAGTGATGTCAGTCAGGTTTGAAGATGGAAACTCACTATTATGGAAACATTTACACCAGGAACTAGAGACCGCAGATCAAAGCTCTGCCCCCTACCCGTTAGCCAACATTAGACTATCCAGTGCACAGCTATATTAATGTGTATATTTTGCTATTTATATGGTATATTCTTGGTAGATATTACATACAGATTATACTGTTCATTTAAAACCAGCATTCTTTGCGAATTTGTTAGTACTTTAGCCACACCTGTATTTTCTTGTGTCTCCACAGTTGCTCCTGTGGGATTAAAGTTCTAGAACCTGCTGCTGGAGAGATGGCTCAGTGCCTAAGAGAAATTGCTTCTCTTGCAGAAGACCTGCGTTCAATTCCCAACACCCACACAGTTTACAACCATCAATAATTCCAGTTCTAGAGGATCTGATACCCTTCATCCTCGGGCACTGCACCTTTGGGGTGTACATACCATACACGCAGTAAACACACACACACACAAAATAAAATTGAAAAATCTGAAACATAATCATAAAAAAACCCTTTCAGAAATTTAGAATCAGAATGGAGTTTGTGTTCTCTTCTCAAGCAGCTCCTGAAATAATAATAAAAAAAAGTTAGTCATTTTTATAATTTTAAATGTAAAACAGCTCAGCAAGGATCACCTGTCTCTGAGAAGGTCTTAGTTTTCGATTCTCCTCTGGGGTCCTCTCGGCCCCTGCACTGTGGTGAGGTAGGCCCAGCTGGTGCAGGCCTGAGGGGCAGCAGCTGCTGCAAGCCTGGGTGTTAGCGAAGCCAGAGCAGGAGTTGGCTTCTCTGTGGCCTGGAGGGTGTGAGGGAGGCTCCCCGGCTTCTGACTCTGGGATTGAAATGTCAACACAGAACCTTCTCTGAACTTGTCTCGGAGGGATTCACATAGGAACAACTGAGGATTTGAGATTTCAGGGTTCCCAGGCCCGGGGGGGGGGGGCGGGCTATTGATTTTCTGTAGTTTCCCGCCAGCCTCTAATTCCAGTTCTGTCTTAGATGACAGGTTATACTGTTCACGAGCAGGGATGGGGTGTCCCTCTCCCCAGACGGTATCAGGAATGAATTAGCTTGTTTCCCTCCTGTAAGTGATCCTCTTTTTGAATAAACATCCCCTGGGTTCTGTGGTGTGTAACTAATGGAGGCTAAACTCTCAGGGCTGGTTTAAGACTCAGAGCGCACACGTGTTGCCCATCCATCACACTCCTAATACTAATTAACATAGCAGGGACACAGTAAAGCCACAGATCCTACACACATTACCCAGCTCTGGTTTCACTCTCCTAACAGTCTTGCTATTGAGGCAGTGAGGGCACACATTGGGAAAAGGAGGTTCAGCCCTTCTCTCTGGCTTGGTCTTCCCTGCCAGGCAAAAAAAAAAAAGGGCCACTGAGTGTCACCAACAGGGTGCCTGCTGCCCACTTAATGTCTGGGCTTTGTGCTGGTGCTGAGTTCCCAGGGTTGTGACTGGGTGGGGGGCTTCCTGGGAGCCTGGTTCCCCAGCTGTGCCTGGGTGAGAGCCAGTAATGTTTCTCTGACACCCCCCGCCCCTGGGCTACTGTTCCCATTGGGATTTCAGAGCCTGCTTGGTTCCCAGCTTTTAAGCCTCCCAGGAAGGTCTTCTGTCTTAATGAGAACTGGTTTACTACCACACTGAAACAAGCATTTATCCCCCCCACCAAATTCAGCCAAGCAGCAATGCATGGATCAGTAGCCTGGCTGGGACATTCCTCACTGAGCAGTTAATATATATGTTTGTCAAGCATCATTCCATGGCATTAAGGGTTAGTGATTTCATTGTGCATAACTTTATCCTTAGTAAGGATGTTTGGAAAATGTCTGTAGCCACATGTCTGAGGGAGCCACGGGTCTCTAAGTGGCTCATTATTAGAACAAGCTATAGATAGCAGTGGATGCTGAGGCTTACACAGTACCCACAATCTTGTGTGTCAAATCTGGAGGCCTTTATTTGCTAATGACTTGGACCTTAAGCAAGGACTGTTACAGGCAATATTAAAGATTCCCACTTTGGGGATCTTCTCATTAAGGGGTGATCTGAGGGACAAATGAGAAAGAATTCTAGTCTAGGGTTGAAAAGCTTTAGCAAGAAAGTGTTGCTTAAGACATCTGGGGGGCTGGAGAGACGGCTCAGCAGTCAAGAGCACTGACTGCTCTTCCAAAAGTCCTGAGTTCAATTTCCAGCAACCACATGGTGGCTCACAACCATCTGATGCCATCTTCTGGTGTGTCAGAAGACATCAACGGTGTACTCATATACATAAAATAAATAAATTTTAAAAAAGACAACATCTGGTTCAACTTCCCGTTTCTAGTGATTTAGGGACCACTGTGCTGGGCGGAGCTGGGCAAGAGGGAGACAGGGAAGCTGAGCAACTTGGGACTCTCACTTCTGTTTTGATCAGGGTAATTTGGAATTTAATTGTTACATATTGGGATCTTCTGTGCAGAAAAGGCTATTGGGCTAAATCGGCTCAAATCACTCAAGTACTCGCTTTGTCGTACCCCCTCTGCAGCTCTCTGTCACGTGTCCCTGCAGTTCCATTAGGTGTTAGTGTTCTAGTGTGAGGTGTTCATGATTTGCAGCATCAAAAACCTTTCCACTGAAGTGTGCCTGATGTGTGATATAGGAGGAATCACAGTTATCTGCAGTCTTAGATATTGCAATGTTTAAGATTCATTTGTGTGAAATAAGAAATACCACAGCTGAGGTAACGCTCAGTGTGAGAGAGACCTAGGATGCACACAGGGCCCTGTTCAATATCCAGAAGGGAGGAAGGGAGATAGAGAATATAAATATGTATCATTACAGACGAGTGTGTGTGTGTGTGTGTGTGTGTGTGTAATCAATAGTTCTATAAAAGTAGCAGAAAAAATATTGAGGAATAGAGAAAGATAATTGGAGAGTGATTGGTTTAATATCTTAAAGATCATGATTTTGGCAGGCACTGGCTTCTTTTTAGACATTCTCTGTCAGAGGATGTGCTTACCAACTGTTCTAAAGCAGGCACTTCAGAGGCTACCAGAACCAGCTGAAGATGAGCTTGGAGAACAAAGAAGAAAAACAACATCACACTTCCAAGCTCAAAAAACATCCGAGGCCAGAAGCCCATAACGGAGGCAGCAGCCTGCAGTTAAACCAACAGCCCGTAGAGAATCTTATGGGCAGCTAATTGCTGATGACCTTGATCGTGATCCGGGATTACAGAGAAATCGTATCATTAGGCCTGGGACACTTGATAAATCACACAATTAAACTTAGCTTTCCTGTCAATTACAGCACTGTTTAAGTCACTCAATTATAAAGATCAGACTCTCCATCAAGATCTGACAGACAGCAGACTGAACGCTGTGGGGTTGTGGAGAGAACGGGTGGGCTTTACCTATTCAGAGCAGAGTGTAGTGTAACTTGTTTTCCAGTCAGGTTGGATGCCTTCTGTAGCTTGGCTTCTCTTTGACGATTGTGACGATTGTGTCGCTGCCTGTCTAGGTATACTCTTTAGTTTCTCTACCTAGCTTCAGAAGCCTCCTGAGCATGGTCTCCCACGGGGCTATGTTGTCAAGCTGAGTTAGTTCTGGAACCAAAAGCCATTTGCCATCCTGCCCCACCCCCACTACTACTTTCTGATGGAAGGATTCAGTTGTTCAGTGGGTCCCTTTTGTTGTCAATACTGGATTTCTTACTCATCCCCCCTCCCATTAGAGGTCTTTTTTTGCATTCAAGTCTGAATTCTGATTCTAGAAGTTTATTCAAGTGATGCAATGTTTTGATTCTAAAGTTAATCATTACACAGATCTTAATTTAGTGCCCCTTTCAGTGATCAAGTCAGGCTGGGCAGGTTCCCTGCTCCCAAGGCACTAACAGTCTTCTAGACTTAGTTGGCATAGTGATTTCTAATCCCCGCTGGGCACTAAAGTTGGTGGCCCAGTTTAGTCTGTTGCTCAGCACCTATGGGAGTCTGGGCTGAGCATATTATGAGGGAGGGAGAGAGAGTATTTCAAACCTAATTTCTATATAAGAGAGAAGTTGAGAAAGTCCTGTGTGTGGAGTGTTTGGTGTATGTGGTATGTGTGTGGAGTATGTGTGTATGTGTGTGGTCTATGTGTGTGTGCATGGTGTACATGTGTGTTGTATGTGT
This sequence comes from Arvicanthis niloticus, assembly GCF_011762505.2. Classification (NCBI taxonomy): domain Eukaryota; kingdom Metazoa; phylum Chordata; class Mammalia; order Rodentia; family Muridae; genus Arvicanthis; species Arvicanthis niloticus. Next base: position 133,225,559 of record NC_047658.1, read on the forward strand.
ATGGTGTGTGTGTTGTATGTGTGTGGCGTGTGTGGTGTGTATGGTGTTTATGTGTTTGTGTGGTGTGTGTGTGGTGTGTATGGTGTTTATGTGTATGTGGTGTGCGTGTGTGTCTGTGTGGTGTCTATTTACCCTCTGGTCTTAAGGAGGTGAGTGACAGACTGCAATAGTTGGATGTCTAAGAATTCTAGGTCCAGGGTTCTTGTTCTCAGGCCTCCATTGAACTTAGTTCCATGACAGAATTTCCTGAAATAAGTTGAAGGCATTTAGCTTGCCATTATCTTGTCAGCAATTGATGTCAAGATTGTGAATGGTAGGGATTCTAGCAGTGAGGGTGGGGCTGCTAACACACTGACGCCTATTTTATGTATCAGCAATCACCATGGAGACAAAGGCTGTGAAACAGAGTCCACCTGCATCCGCTGTGTGACTGGGGCAGGGTCTTACCCACCTCCACTGCTCTATCCATCACCCTCAAAGCATTTATGTTGGGCTCAGAACATTGTGCCACTGTGTCTCAGTTTTTAATCTTTCAGTGCTAGATCACAGGGACCACATACATGTTCTGTTTCAAGAAGTGTATCTCTCAGTATGTGCCTAGCCCAGCAAAATTGCTTTTGTGTGCAGGAGTATTTTAATTTTATTGAATGCCTTTAGTTCTGGTTAAATCTTAGATGCCGGAATTCATGCTGAGGGACGCCAAGGAGGGCTTGGATCTTTATATTTCTGTTTTTGTGAAAAGGAAATGACGTCATGCCAATGTGCTCAAAGGTCTTCTTCAGAGTGAAAGTTCTAGCCTCTGTAAGACCATCCTTCTAACCCAGATGGACTTTAATCCTCCCTCTCTCCTTCCTTCCCTCCCTCCCTCTTTCCTTCCCTCCCTTCCTCTTTCCCTCCTTTCTATCCAGAAGAAACGTTTGCTACTCCTTTTTTCCTCTGTTCATTCTGGGCTTTCTTCTTTCTCAGGGTCTTTACATTTACTATTTATTTTTTTCTTGTTGGGATTCTTTCTCCTTGAATATTAACTCCTTCGAGTCTCTTCTCACCTTACCTCTCCCTTTATCAGTGTAGCCCCAATGTATAAAATGTCACCCCACCCAGACTCTCTTTATCTAACTTTTTCTTCATGGCATGCATGCCATCTGACATAGTCTGTATTTTCTTGTTTATTAGTTTATTGTCTGTCTGCTGTATACAAGACCATTGGTCTTTGTCTGTCTTGTTCACTGCTGTAATCCTAAATCTTAGACCTAGGCTCAACAGATAGACACTCAACAACTGTCTGTTGGGTCAAAATAAGAAAGTCTTCATTTACCACTTACAAAAATAAATGACACTTTCATTTAGTCAGCAGATAACCACTGACCACATTACTCTCTTTAGATATCTCTAGATGTTATTGGGGGCTGGAAGGGTTTTAAGATCCTTAATAAACTTACAACCTATCTTTGCAATGGCAACTTACCAAGATGGTAAAAAAAGACATAAAAGTAAATGAACATACGTGGAGGTAGATTATAGATATTCAAAGTATCTACATCTATAATAGATATAGATTATAGACATTCAAATAAACCAGAGGTCTTGGAAGGACAGGCAAGATTTGCTATGAAAGATGAAATTTAAGCAAATCTTTAAAAAGATGGCAGATTATGATTATTGGATAACCGGTGTTACAACAGGGGAAGGAGATATATAGTCCAGGTGTCCATAAACACCTGCAGGGGATTGAGAGGGATCTCGTCACAGCATGCATGGTTCCAACAGCCAAAAATGAAAAAAACTGTGGTTATATATGGGTTTGCAGGCTGACCAAGAGTTAGGGATGGTGGCCCTAGACTCAGGGAACCGGGGAAGGTGATGGTGTGAGGGTTAGAGTTCACACAGAGGTGGCTCTGGAGGGTGCAGCTGATTTGTACAGGAGAACAAAGGATGCAGAGGATGCTAACAGAGCAGGCTATGGAGACAGCTCAGGCTGAGGGCCGTGGATGCTGAGCCACGCAAAAGAGAGACGCTGGCCTTGCAGGTGGACTTCACTATACAGAGGCTAGTAAGGGAGTGTGGGACCATTAGTTTCTTTTTATTTTTCTTACACAGACATTGACCTTTTGGTTAGTTTTTGGTATTTGGCATCTTTAAGAAGATCCGAAGAATTAAACCTAGTCTTTAAATTTTTTTTCTTAACATCTATTTTAAAATTGTCTTGCAGAAGGGAAGAGATGTAGGCTGAGGGCCTTGTGATTGCATTAGTGATTGATTGTGTGGTCACACATGTGGCATGGTGATTGTGAAGGTCAGAGGACAACTTATAAGTTGGTTCTCTCCTTTCACACAGGTTCTGGGGGATAGAACTGAGGTTGTCAGGTTTGGGGGCAAGTGCCTTTAACCAATGGCTGGCCCAAGCTGGGTATTGAGTTTAAGGTCTCTCATACTCTAGGCTAATGCTCTCCTACTGAGATATATTCCAAGATCTAAGAAATTGAATAAATATTTTAAAAATTAGCTTACTGTACTGTTTAAAAGCACTATTTTGTGAGGCTCTTTCAAGCCACCAACCTACCCCAGTTTTCTAATAGGAAGAGTCAGAGACAAGAGCTACGTATCCTGTAAACTCTTTTAGTTGTTTACAGTTTTAGTTGTTACAACCTATTTTGCTTAGAAAGTGCTCCATTGGTAAGGCACAGTGGAGCTGATTTGGCTGGCCTCTGAGGCCCGTGGGTCAGTGGACGATTGCTCCCGTCTGTAATAAATCTTCCCATCTGCTTGGATATATGGCCTATCCCTTCTCCCCAGTCCCTAAAGCCAATCCCCAGAAGCAGAGCATTTAGATCTCTGTATTTAGTTGCTTTTTCTTGTTCTGTAATCAAATGAGTGATAAGAAAAGAGCAGCTTAGAAAAGGAATGGTTTGTTGTGGTTCTCAGATTGAGGGCATAGAGTTTACGATGATGTCAGGAAAGACCTGGAGCCAGACACAAGAGGTACCCATCACTTAGTCTGAAGTCAAGAAATCAGAAGCAGACACAAAATGGATCTGGGCTATAAAACCTCCAGGGTCACTCCTGGTGACACACTTCCTCCAGCAAGACTCTATCTCTTAAATATTCCATAGCCTTTTAAAACAGTGCCACCTGCTGGAGACCATGTGTTCAGACATATGCACCTATGGGGGACATTTCACATTCATGTGTCCCAATGGCCTTCTTGTATTCTGTTAATGGCATATGTTAGAGATACAGATTTAATTTTTTTCATCATATTAAAGATCTGATTCTAACTTGGAACACTATTAGATCTGGCTTTAAAAGTCTCCTTATAATTTCACTGACAGTTGAGTTTTGGGGAAAGAAAACAATCATACATCACTGTATACAATGAAAGCAACTTGCTCAGTATTTTCTACTTAGAAGCAGATTAAGGCATGGTGGTGGTTTGACTAGGAATGGGCCCCATATACTCATGTGTTTGAATACTTGGCCCATAGGGAGTGGCACTATTAGAAGCTGTGGCCTTGTTGGAGTAGGTGTGGCCTTGTTGGAGAAGTGTATCATTGTCGGGGTGGGCTTTGAGGTCTTATCTGTTCAACTTTCTTCCAGTGTGGTTCACAGTCCCCTTTGGCTGCCTGGAGATCAAGATGTAGAACTCTCAGCTCCTTCTCTAATACCACATTTTCTGTCTGCATGCCACCATGTTTCCTATTGTGATGATAATGGACTAACCTCTGAAGCTGTCAGTCAACCCCAGTTAAATGTTTTCATTTATAAGAGGTGCACGCCTTTAATCCCAGCACTTGGGAGGCAGAGGCAGGCAGATTTCTGAGTTTGAGACCAGCCTGGTCTACAGAGTGAGTTCCAGGACAGCCAGGGCTATACAGAGAAACCCTGTCTCGAAAAACAAGCAAACAAACAAACAAACAAACCAACCAAAAGACAAAAAAAAAAAAAAAAAAAAAAAAAAAAAAAAGAGTGGCTGTGGTCACATGGTTTCTTCACAGCAGTAGAACCCTGGCAAGCAGTGATGCAACAAAGAGCAAGACATGCCTTTACAGACACTGCCCAACAAAACTGGTTGCCTGACAAAGCTGGTCAGGATTGGTGGGGCTGCATCCACAAGGGAGAGCTGGTGGGGTATGTGTGTAGCTTGTCTCTGCACTCCAGTTTCACTGTAAGCAGCTGCCTAGACTCTCAATAAGCCTGTGTCAAACCTTAACAGGGCTGGCATGGCTTAAAATTCATTCCTGCTTGCTTGGATAAGACTCCAAAGGAAGGCAGGACTGCAAGGAGAGTCCCCAAGAGGGGGATTCTAATAACACAGAAGCATAAGGTAAATGACATCATATGCAGTAGTCCTTGCCTGTCACTCCCAAGTAACTCCTCACACACTGAATTGTTCTCTCATCATCCTTGGTTAGAAAATAGCCATAACTGAATAATAAAAAATACTCTATTTTGGCTACCCTCATTAAAAATTCAGTAAGCAATTAAGAAGACATGGATTGGCTCTACAGAGACTTCTTTCTCCCTAAACCAACTACCACAGACTCAATACTGTTCATATAAGCTTAAGTGTGGTTATTTTTATACATTTGAGAAAAGTTACAATGGAATGAAAGATAACTACTGGGTTGGGTATGTAGCCAACATGGTGCGTGCCTAGGCTACACAAGGTCCGGGGTTTGGTCCCCAGCATTAAAAAATAACACAAAAATGTATAACTTAGGTAAAGATTTTAAATTCTACTTTTTATTTGTATCAAATACGAAAGATTTGAAAAATAAAATGTCTATGCATTAAAAATGTACACACTGGAGAGGGGGAGTTGACTCAGCAGTTAAGAGCACTTGTTCTTGCAGAAGAGCCAGGTTTGATTCCCAGTACACACACTGACAGCCCACAACTGCCTATAACTCCAGCTTTAGGGCATCTGACGCCCTCTTCTGGCCTCGTCAGACACCAGGAAAATGTGGTTCATTGACATGCATGCAGGCAAAACATCCATACCTATAAAACTTTTAAAAAGACAACAACACAAGTACAAGCAAAGACGAGGATGATGTCAGTTTCATTGTCATGCATATCTGTCAAACCTAAAGTTCCGCATTTAAGAATTAATCCCAGAAAGTGACATATATGCATAATATGAATTTTCTGTGAAAATCCCAGGTATCATCCCCAAGCACTGGTAATTAAATTCAGGTTCTTACACATGACAGGCAAGCATTTACTAAGCTATATCTGTAGCACCCAAGACTCTGAATCTCATTTTATATTTCTGTACAATATAGCATTAGAGATACTTTTATGTCCTTGTGTATTTTTAAAATAGAGGAACTTTTTTCAAAGCAGAAAAAACAGACATGTGGGAGGAGCTAAGGTGGGAGGGGTAAAGAGAGGAAGAGGAGGAGAAAGGAGAGGAACAGGAGAAGAAAGAGGAAGAGTTAAGGGGAGATAAATAATGAGAGAGGGGAGATGGAGGCTGATGTTTGCTTGTCTGTAGCAGTCAAAGATAGTTGATATATCTAGGTTGGGTATTGGGTTACACCTCTGATTGTAAGGATATCTTGTTATTGATCATTACTAAATATATAAGCCTTTGGATAATCTAAGCATTAGAGTCTCATCTGTACCGAGACCGTGTGGTTGGTGGGATAGTCTGGGCAATGCGCAGTCTTGTAGAGACAGTGTGGAAGACTGGCAGAACCATCTCCCATGCTGGCGTCTCGTGGGTGGCAGGGCTGGTATTTCTGGCTGGCCGTGGCCTCATACCCTTGGAACATGATGTCTGATCTAGGCAGAGACACTGCAGCCTAGACAGTCGGCTTAAATGGCCGCCATTTTTAAATAATTACTACTACACAGACAAACTGTTCCTCTAGCTGTGATAAAAATTATAGTTTTTAAATCTGCGCTATCAAATGCACATACTCCTGTGGCCACGAATGCTTATTATTGTGGCTCCATAGAGAAATGAGAATAAACCAGTCATCCTAAAGAGTTAATAAAATTGTAGGATCTGTAATCTAAAGTGATTTATAGGCCACTCTCACTTAGTAAGTATTTGGCTGCTTCCAAAGGGTTCAAGAGTCTTGCTCACTTACAGAGTCAATTCATGAATTCTTTTTTCGTGATTAATACAACCATACATCTTTGGAAAAAAATGTGTATGAACTCTCTCAAATAGCTAAGGATTTGTTTTTTCAAAATTTCTTTAGAAAAAAAAAAAAAAAAGGTGGTTCAACCGAACTGAGTTTATGCGTGAAAAATTTTATCCCAGAAGGATAATATTTTTGGAAAGGAGGGAAAACAGGAGCTTTGAATGAAGTGTGTGTGTCTGTGGACGGAAGGGGAAAGGCCATAACTGACAGCTCCCTTCCATGGACCACTGCTTCCTCCACCCCAGCGGTGACTTGGAAAAAAAAAAAAATCTGAAATGGCAGGAGCCATAATCCTGTAGCCAGAAAGGAAAATTAGAACATGAGTTTTGTGAGGAAGTTCATTGACTTTTAAAATACTCTATCTTCAGTCAGGAACAGACGGAAGACTCTTGAAGAACAACTGTTTTAAAACACCAACAATCTGTGGGGACGAGTAAAATTAATAATAATAATAATAAAAAAGCAGAACATTGTAACTGGACTCCACATCTGGTTGACATTTAAAGAAGGCTGCCAGCGTACAAACTAATTTCAAGACAACAAACCTAGTGATATATTTTTAAAAGATTGCAGAAAAAAAGTCTTTTTTTGGCTGAGCAAATCTTAACACCATATGTGAGGGAATCATCAATATTTATTACATTATAGATTTTGCCAAACAACATGAGGACATCTGGGAATACTATAACTGGACAGTTGATTCTGTGCTTTCATGTATTGGGTTGGACTCCACACTGAAGCCAGATTTGGTTCCTTTTGGAACCGATAAGCCAAGTTTAGTGACTGTGCAATGCTCAAGTGGATGAAAGTTAAGTGTACAGATGTATCCATGTATTGTGCAAACTGGGATCGAGAAAAACTAAAAGAGAAGAAAAAAAAAAGCAACCAAAACCCAATAAAACCCTGTTTGTTAGCAATGCTGGAAGGTTGCTGATAGGCATGAGACAAGACTGAAGAGGTCTTAAAGAGATGGTTTCTGATTGGAGGACTGAGGCTGCAGTTTTGTCTGTTAAGGGAGCCAATTTTAACTTCTTACAGCTGTGCTGTAAGATCCTACTGTTTGAGGTTGTCATGACTGTGTTTTAGAGAACATCTCCCAAGTTATTTAGAAGATCAAGTAGCATATAATTAAGTTTCTAGAGTAGATCTACCATTCCCTTAGGCCACCTGTGTCTCTGTCCCTTGCATCAAGCTGGGTGATCTGTTGATGAGTGACTTGCTCAAATGATTCAACACATGATCATGATGCATACAATGTATCATACCCCAGACCCCAGGTATTCCATTCATTCGGTATAATTAAATCTTACCAACTCCAGCAGCAGTGGATCTCTCAAGGATGCGGAATCAGTGGTGGCCATGACTGATCTGCCTAAGGGCTGTGGAGATATTGTATATTCGTGTGGGTCACTGCAGGTATCATTCATTCTGTTAGATTACTTTAGTAGATTCTATGCAATCTGGCCTACTCTTGTATATTGTCAAGTTTTTCCCTAAGTAGGAGACTGAAACAACAATAACAACAAACAAGACCAGCAAAACAAACAATAGAAATGAGCCCAGCTGCAAGTTCCAGCGGGGAAACAAGTTCAAAGGTATAAGAATGGCAGCCTGTCTGTCCCTTCCTGCCTCAGGAACAGTTTCTCAGGAAGAGAGATGCTGAGCACTGAGAGTAACCTGTTTGTTTACAAAGGCTTTGTCCCCTTTGTCCCCTTGCTGCAACTCTACTGCTCTTCAAAGTGAGGAGGGACATGTGTCCTTCATGCTTTGCAGGAACAAGCAATTCTGTATAACACTTGAAAATCTGATTCCTTGTTGGCCAAAAAAAAAAAAAAAAAAAAAAAAAAAAAAGTTAACTCTGCATTTTTATTTGTTTGAGGAGTGGTAGCTTCCTTTGAGTGACAAGAGTTGCTTGAACATTTTTTTTAGATTTATTTATTTATTTGTTTAATGTATATGAGTACTGTAGCTGCCTTCAGAAACACCAGAAGAAGGCATTGGATCCCATTACAGATGGTTGTGAGTCACCATGTGGTTGCTGGGAATTGAACTCAGGACCCCTGGAAGAGCAGCCAGTGCTCTTAACCGCTGAGCCATCTCTCCAGTCCCCGAGTTGCTTGAACATTAACAACATAGGACCGGTAACTTCATCTGTGATCTTCCAGAAGCGGCCTTTGACCTTATCTAGTGGTAACCCAGGACATGGTGTTGTTGACTTGAAAAAAAAAAAAAAATTAGACATGGAGACCTGGGTACCTTATACTCACAATGCTTTCAGATTGTCAATTACTTTGATTTTTTTTTTTGCCATTGTAAAGTTTATATTGCCCAGAGTTTGGGTTTTATAAATGAGGAAACAAAGACATAGAAAGCGAATTGTGCAAAAAACTTTTCAGGGTTCCCAGCAATGATTTGTGGTACCGCTGGCTTTCAGAGCCCTGACTGGTCTACACAGCTCATTATGACCCTTTCTTTAGAGAAACAGTCTTGGGTGCATTTCATACCACTAAACTTGAACCTTCATCATTTGCTACAGAGTGGGATTTTGAAAACCTGTCCCCCACCCCCCCCAAAGGTCCTCCGCTTCTCAAACCGTTTTTGTGTGATTTACAAAGCAGAAGCAGGAGGGATGGGTGCAGGGGTGGGGTGGGATGGGGGCAATTCTGAATATAGCTTCATGTGGAAGACTGATGGGGAAGCTTTATGCAGAAGCAGATGGAACAAGGTTTACCTTCCGTTTCCAGGGTCGCTTCAGCAGCTAAGTCCTGCAGAGAAGCGAGCTCTTCTGAAGAGGGATTGCCTTAGATTGAGATGTTGTTCTCATGCTCCTCCGATAGTGCTCTGAGCAGGATAACCTTCTGGAACCTGCTGCCAGTTGCAAGGGTCAGCCTCTGAAGCTGACAAAATGTGGGTCCGCAATGATATTGACTCCTTTCACCTTAACCAGTGAATCCTTCTGGTTCTTGCAAGTAGAGGCTACAAGGCAGCTAGAAGAAGCAATCTGGACACCCTGCATATTTCCTTCAATGAGTACCACCTACTAGGCTTGCCTGGCAATGTTAGTGGGAGGGATCAAAGATGCAATCCAGAGGCAACACGCACCTCCCGGGTCCTGGACCACTGCCGCAGGTGGGCACCCACAGCGCCCCCTCGCGGCCATCTTGTGCGGTGCTCAGGCACTGGCATTATGGAAGCTTGAACCGCTGAGCAACTTGCCCAGGGATCTCAGGCGTTTTGGAGACTGTTGGATACTGGAGGGGATTAAAGCATTCTTCTAGAGACCGATGGTCACGAGGCTGCCTTTTTGTTAGCTTGCTCTCACCCCGTCAATAAATTTTCTACCAAAGAAAGGGCAGGGGTGGAGGGCTCTGGGGCTCTAGGTGGACGGGAGAAGGGACTGGAGTTTCCTGCACCTGTGCTCCCGCCTCGTTAAATCAGCGTGAAGCAAGTGACATCTCCTAGCTCGCCCCTTTCCAATGGCTCATCTCCCGTGGAACGCCCGCCTACTCTCTGGGGGTCAGCACCTTCAAAGAGAAGATTTCCTCGGCTCTTAAAGTTTATGTAGCGCCTTGTCGTAAAGGCGCGCTCCAGCTGGCCAGAGTCCCTCTTCCCCTTCTCTCGCTTCCCTACAATCCCGGGAGGAAAGCACTTAGACAAGTCTCCCTCCCCCCTCTCTCCGTCTCTCTGTCTCTCTCTCTCCCCCTCCCTCCATTCCTCCTTTCCTCTTGTTTGTTTGACCCCACCCAGACGTTTTCAGAATTTAGGAAAAGATTTCAGCAATGATTCTCATTCCTTTTCAACCCCTTCACAACGCAGAAGCCTCACGGGTGGGTAATGATGAAGAAAATGGCCCAAGGTCAGGGCTGCTTTAGTTGGAGAAACTGACTAGAACGGATTCCCCAGAGACCTAGTTTCCAATCGCACCCCACTTCCTGTCTCTCTTCTTCCCTCCCCTTCCCTCTTCCTTTTAGTTTTTTTCCCCCTTTGCAACTTATTATATGGATGGAAAGAATCTCTTTTAGGCAAGTCTTGTCCCCTTTTAGGACCTGTGTTTTTGCCATTTGGATTGGAGATTCAGGATCACACTTCAGTCACCCCGAGGTCCTGGACAGTCACTTTCTAGCTAGACACACAGCCAAATAAAGTTCTATTCTCTCTTCTGTCCCCACCCATCCTTTCAGAGGCCCTGGAGTCTGCTTTGGGCCAGTCGTCCCAGGCTGGAGGAGTTGAGCTGCAAAGTGGGAGACTTTCCTCTCAGCAAGTGCGCTACTCAGAAAGACTTCCTGAATCTATAGTAAGGAAAAATGACTACGGTCCGCTTTAGGATCTAAATCCAGATCCCAGAGCGAATTTAAGCTAGGACTAAAGAGGTCTGTGTAACCTGCCTGCTGGGTTTCTGCTTAAAACCCAGGCAGAACAGGCCTAATCTAAAAGCCACAGGGTCACAGGCAGGTTGTGACTTGTGGGGGCTCCTTTGGTCTAAACTCTGGGAGTGAGTTATTTTTGAGACTGGAGTCACCCGTCCTCTGGTGCTCTAATGGATAGATTTAGTTTTCAGGGTGGCGTTGTTTGTTTGTTTTTGTTTTGGATTGCATGGGATCAATAGCAGAAAGAAAGTCACCAGTAGGTCAAAATTGGTGCCAAACTGTGTTTCTATTTTTCCCCTCCCCCTCCTCCACTTTCTTGATCTTGTTACCCCGAGCGATCAAGCCATCACTGTGTAATTTCTGTACATTTTTCATGTACTCTATAAGAATACCTAGAAATTTGAACTTGTTGCTTTCAGTCTACACTCAAGAGGACAGAGTGGTACTTCACATACAAAGAAGATGGTTTGTTCTTCCTGTAGCTCCCGCAGGACCAACACTTTGCTCCTCAGCCTCTCTTGATCTCCTTCTACCTTGCTGATTAGACTGTTGGGGGAATATGAAGAGTGACATAAAGTCTTGATGAGGGCAATATTGAACACTTGAACTGTCTTACTCCAACACAAGGATAGAGGGTAAAAAGTTCTCAAGATCAGGGCTTCTGTTGTACTCAGACCCCAGCACCTCTCTCACAGGGGTATGTGTACAAGGCTCATACAGTCTCATGACTGCTTTCTAGAACAAGGCTGCCACCACTGGGGTCCTGATGCCTCCTGGGAAGTATTCCATAATAGGTATTGAAAGATGACTGCAGTTCTCTCCTCCCTTGGCTGCTAGAAGACCTCCAAGTGGATTGAGCCCTGCCTCTCCTCCTGTTATTGTCCCTTGGAGGCTGTCTGGGATTGGGGAAGGCAGGGAGGCAGATAGACCCTGAAGATAACCTACAAGATTGCCTCACTGTGCATGGGATTCTGTGTCTTGCCTCAAAGGGCATGTTTCACAAAACATAGGAGCAGAAATAGGTAAGGCCTCTATAACTATACCATTGTCTCTGTATTGCTGTGTGTCTGCCACACCCTACCAAGTTCCTGATTCACTCCTTTGAGTTTCAGTTCCCCTTAAATGTAAGATCAGGGACAAAGCTGTTGCTCCTTTTTTACCCAGCTTCTCACGGAAAGACAAGAAGGGAAGAGAAGAAGCGAGGAGGATTCTTGTCCTTTGTTACTTAGGCTGTCAAGGCAGGGGAAGGGGTGCGTGCTAACATCCTAGTGGAAAGCTGCTAACCCTCTAAAGCACTCCTTGCTCACCCCCAATGAGTGTGACAGGCCCTGCATCTAATTTCCCAGAGTAAATTGGGAAAGTCTTATCTCTGTGGTCCCATCTGGGATTATTTATTTCTCTGTGCGTGTGTCCATAGCCAGTTGAAGTTGTCAGACCTTGTGACACTTTTGCCTTCCACAAGAGGACATGGGTTTGAGGTCATCTCTAAAGAAATCAGAGCCACAGACCAAAGACCTTAAACCAAGGTGCCCAGAAGTGCTCAATAGTCAGTCACCACCTGGCACTCAGGGTTAGGGTTAGCTAAGTAGTTTAAGCTGCTGCTGCTGTTGGTGGTAGTGGTGGTGGTGGAGTCCTAGGTCCCCTCTATGAATCTTCAAGCTTGGTTACCTTGGAGGCACTAGGGCTCCTTGAGCAAGTGGAGTCTGAAGGACCAGGGTGGGGACTCAAACAGGCCTTAGGTGTTAAAGACAGGAGTACCAGAGCTGGGAGATTCAGGAGCCATTCCAGTGGAATTTGCTTAAGGAATCTTACAACAAATGGAAGTCAATTTGACACATGCTTGCCTTCTTTGAAATTTATTTTTTGACATGTGTTTAGAGTAAGCAAACAAGCCAGGCTTACCAAGGAAAGACTCCCCCTCCCTTTGTTCTTTCCCTTTGACTTTCTGAGGACAAACTTATCCGCTGGGCTCAAATAGTTTTAGGGCAAGAAGAGCTCTCTCTCTCTCTCTCTCTCTCTCTCTCTCTCTCTCTCTCTCTCTCTCTCTCTCTCTCTCTCTCTCTCTCTCTGTAGATTGGGTGAAGGAAGCCAGAAGCAAACCATGGCATGTGCCACCTTTACCCACGTGGGTCAGTAGAGGAAGAAAACCAACCTCACAGCTTGCAATTGAGCCTTGTGGCAGCTCAGAAAACACTGGAAAAAACTGTGCTTTCAAGCTCCTTTTAGGGATTTGTTTCCCCCCCCCCCCCCTTAGGTCTTTTAAAGAGTGACTGAGGAGAAGCCAGGCTCTCACTGGATGCAAGTGCTATCCCCTTGGAAGAGAAGTTCTGCTTTGGAGAACTTGCTAATTGAAGTTTTCATATGCCAGGCCAGGAAAAGTCACTCTTCCCAAGATGCTGAGAAATAATTGACTAAAGTCACAGAATCTGTGGAATAACCAGCTGGAGCTTGGGCTTCCTCACCCCTAATTTCCTCTGAATATTTAGTTTACTGAACAGTTTGTGTAGCTGTGGAATCTGTTGGCAGTTCAATAAAAGGCATGGCCATTAACCCCCAGAAGAAGCACACCCGATTTCACTTCTAGTATGGGAGTGTCCTGGACTTCCTGAAGTTTGTCCTAGGGTAAATCCCCATTCTCTGTCGCTAGAACCATCTCACTTTCCAGCCGATGGTGGGAAAGTGGTTCCCTGCAGGGCCTCAAGACCAGAGGGTGTAATTCAACAGGATCTTGATTACAGCTGCGTGTCCTGAAGCGCACAGATGGTCTTATAAGGAAGGAAGTCACACAGGGGAGAGAGGCGAGGTGGGGAAGGGGCTCAGTAGACAGCAATGAAGTTTTTGCCCTGTGTTATTCCCTGTCCTTGGGGTGCTGGAGAAGATGCCTCTCCCAGAGGGGAGCATCCACCTGCTAGAGGGCTAGCTAGCACTCCTTTTCTAGTCTGGTCCAGCACATCCACGATAGGAGAGCCTGGTCTCTGTCCTAGAACACTCCCAAGGGCTGGTTCCCTATCTTAGTTTCTCCTAACCCCAAACCCCTGTTCCCTGTTTTGACACACATGCTATTTGTCTCCCCCTCAACTGCTGTTTAAAGTTTGAACCAGTACAAAGGCTCCTGGCCTCCACAATCTGTTTACTTTCAGTTCAGGAAGCAGCTACTCACAGGCTCCTCTCCCTGCTTCACTCTCTACCGTCTGTAGCAAGTAAACCTGTTTTCTTAACTTTGTTGATATTTAAAATTACTGGTGAAGGGCTAATGATTCCATCTTCTTTCTTCTTAGGGGCTATACAAGCCGTAAATAAAACCTAGCCTGTCATCTTCATGATCTGGCAGGGTAGTAGTGGTGGTGAAGTTAGTTCATTTTCATCCGGAGGGCAGATGTGCACAAACTGCCTGTTTGCATGATTTGACAAAAACAAAACAACGAACAGAAGACCAGTGCCTAATCCTGTCACGGAGTGGGGGTCTCTACCCCTAACTCCAAGTGCTAAAATCTGAAGGGAGCAGGAGAGCTAGGGAGATACGAAAACAAAAACAAAGCAACCACAACAGTAACAACAAAAAACCAAGAAACCGCCGCAAACCATCTGCGACTATTTCCAGCTGAGAGCCGAGGACTCGCTACTTTCTGTCACGTCACTTCAGGACAGAGGCTATCCAGATCCAAGATTCTTGACCAGGTCCCCGGTTTTCCTGGAGGACAGTGAGTCTTTCAGGACTCCTTACTTTCCATCACTGGAGAAAACGGAGGTTAGAAAACATGTTTCTACTGTAGTCAAGAACTCAAACGCTCGCACCCATGTTAAAAAAGAAAGCAGCGCTTTAGTTAGGTAAGAAAGACCACAGATGAGGAAACGCACTTGTGTTACTAGGTGGTGCGGAGGTAGGGGTACCAAGGGTTTGTTCTCGAGCGCCTCAGTGGGGAGCCTAGCGACTAAGAAGTCGCCCCTCAAGACCCCCAGAGACACTGAAAGAAAAAAAAATCTGCAGGAACATACAGAAAGCCATCTTCATATAATTAGCTGGATGTTGCCTTGATTCTAGGAAGAAGCAGACACAAAGGCAGAGCCAGAGCCTGACCTAGGAGGAATTCAGCCTCACAAGGGCCTGAGAATACCTGCGCTTCCGGCAGGCAGGCCGGCTGCTGGTCTTTGTTCTCACTTAGGCGAGCTTGATTGACTTGGAACTTTCTGACAGGTTCGGATTAGAGGAAAGTTACAATCAGCTCCGGAATTTTCTCCCTTCAACAAATATCCATCTCCACTCTACCGCATGTCCAGGAAACCGACAATCTGTTTTCTAATGTGTTTTCTATCCCGCTTTTCCTGCGGAGGGTCGAATCTAAAGGTGAGCCTAGAAAAGCATAGGTGGGATTTTACATTTAGCTTAAGATAACAGAATGTAGCGCTGATTTAAGGACTTCTCTGTGATTCGTGGAAAATATGACTTTGTTTCAAACATTTTTTTGTGAAGGATATTTTGAAAGAGAGAGGGAAGAAAGTTATTTTTTTTGATAATCACTCATTCATGCACACTAAAAAGCAGTTATATTTTAAAGTTTTGTATAAATGCATGCTTAGATTGATTATTTTTGTATCTAAAATTGCTAATGGCTTCGGTTAAAGAACTGTACTATCCCCTGATAACAGGAAAACATAGATGGGCTATAGTCTTTGCTTCCACCTGCCTCGCAAGCTCTATGAAAGTAAGGAAATGCTTTGTGCTTTAGTGTTATCCACAAAATACAGATATTTGTAAGACAACTAGGCGCTGTCCTGCTGTCCTGCAAGATAAACATGGACTTGTTCGTGCCGAGAGAAGGATGCCAGTGTACCCTTTAGAGTGGCCTCTTCTATCTGCCCAAACTGCCGGTCGATGGTTAAACACCAGAGACGATGATAATACCTGATAATATCGATAGAAACCAACGCTAACCTTTCTGATCTCTACCTCTTAGTTACCTTCTCGAGAACAACGCGGTGTATAAGAGAATCAGCTTGTTCTCTAATCGGCGAGATAAAGGGCGACCTCCTCGCCGCAACCACTGTCCACACTTTCAGGTTTAGCTTCTTGATCAGGGACCCGGCTGCTGCGAAGGCTGGCGGGTGGACTCTGGCGACGCGGTAGCACTAGAGGGAAGCGTCCACTGGGCTGAGAAGGAGGGCGCTCAGCCCGAGCGCTCTGGCCAATCGGCGTGCACACCGCCTGACAACCGACCAATCAGAGGACGCGGAGCTCGGGGTGGGGGTGGGTGGTGGATAATACTAGCAAGGGGAGCTCGGGTCCGGGACTGCAGTGAGTGACTCTGCACTGAAGACAGGCAGAGTGTGCCTGATGCGGAGTCCTGGGCCTCGGCCCGACCTTTCCGATATCCACTTTGGACCAGAAGTGGAAAGCGAAGTGAGGCGACCCAGGCTGCAGAGGACCGAACAGAACTTTGCAGAATTTGGAATGTTCGGGGTGAGGTTGCTGAGGACTTGACTGCCTCCGGCCTCCGTCCCCCATCACCATCCCGCCTCCTGCTTTCAGAGACAATTCAGTTTGCTCCTGCTGCATGCAGCTCCCGGGACAGATCCTGAAGCTTTTAACGGGGTTGCTAGCTTGAGCCTGATTCTTGGTGAGTGCTGTGTTGTTGCCGCCGCTCGGGAGTCAGGAGTCAGGGAGGGCACCGGATAGGAATCTTCACTTCTGCTCCTTTCTCTTTCTGGTTGTCTTGCCTTAAAGACGAATATCAAGTTCCATCAACTTTGTGCGGCCCAAGCACTACTGATACCAGACCAACTTCTTCAGCTTTATGGCCAGTGTCCCTCACTCCCTGTGTGTGCGTGGGCCCTCCTATAATAGCATAGCATCGGTTTAGGGAAAGGGGAAGGATGAGAAGACCTCTTTAGAATCTTTGTGGTGGTGTAGGTCAACGAGGGACATTTGGGAAACGTGGTTTCAAGGTCCCTTGTAATAAAAAGAAAGATAGTTGTTCTATCGATATTTTATATTTGTCATGGCCGTGTTAGCTGGCTTAGACTGACAAGTGTGTGAGGTCAGTGGGTGACTTGTCTGGAAAAGCCTGACAGGGCTCCCGGTTAAAGGTCAGGTGCCCAGACCACTTAGAATTAGTAAAATACAACCTAAGTTGATCTGCGGATCTCTGGGGTCCTCTAGACCCATGTGACCCGTATCATAGGGAAAGAAGAAAACTGGGTAACTCAAGGGGGAGGCTGGCACTGCAGAAATTCTGGGCTGACCGAGCTTCAGAGAGGGTCCCTGATTGCGACGGGCCTCTTTCTGTCTCCCTAGCGCGCGAGCAATCGAGCCGAACGACTGCCCAGTGCCATGACGGAAGGGCAGGCAGTCCCGGGAGTCGGGGACTGGGAGATCGACGTGGAGAGCCTTGAGCTGGAGGAGGATGGCCGTGGGACTCCAATGCGGTCCACGCTACAGGAGCCCAGTCCTTCGGCGGCCGATGGGGAGGAAGATGAGGACGAAGAAGAGGAGGATGAAGACGCGGAGGACGAGGGCGAGGAGCCCGGTGCGTCCCCGGAGGTATCAGGCCGGCCAGAGCAGTCCAGGGGACTGGCACCCAGGCCACCGCCCGCCGCTCAGGCGCTGCCAGCCGCTGCGGGGGCCCCAGAGCGCGGTGCCACCGCCAGTGGCGGCTCAGAGCCGCGCAAACTGAGCCGCACGCCCAAGTGCGCACGCTGCCGCAATCACGGCGTGGTGTCCTGTCTCAAGGGCCACAAACGATTCTGTCGCTGGCGGGACTGCCAGTGCGCCAACTGCTTGCTCGTGGTAGAGCGCCAGCGTGTCATGGCCGCCCAGGTGGCGCTCCGGAGGCAGCAGGCCACAGAGGTGGGTGCCGTCAGGCTCCGGGTATGTTTCCAGGGTGCGCGCCCAGGAGGGATGGGGAGTCCCTTTAGAGCAGGGAGCTGGGCTTCCACTCACACTCCCGAGTGACCTTCGATCTCGGATCACCTGGCAGGAGAGGTGCAGGCACTCTGTGGACACTAGCCTGTGGGGGCTCCGAAGGGAAAGCCGTGGCTGCAGAACGTGCTGGAAACGTCTCCTATTAAAAAGCGAAGAGAGGCAAAGTAATTAGGTCCATTTGAGACAGCACGGAAAAGTCTATAAAAATATTTCGGGGGGGGGGTAGTTTTGCGGGTGGTCCGGGAGGGAGGCAGGTGGTTGACAGTGGTATGTCCAGGTAGGATGAAGCAGCATGCGGTGCTGTCACTGTGCAGCTGTCACCCTACCTTGACACTTAGGCAGAACTTGATGCCCATTTTCTAGATGAGACCAAAAAGGCGGTGGAGTTAGGCGCTCCCTCACCCCAAGGCTATTGACTGTGTGACCTGCCAGAGAATGCTTAGAGATCTTTGCCACCTCCACAGTGTGGTTCTGATGTGAGAAGTCAGGATTTCTCCATGAGAGACTTTGGAACCCTGGAGTTTATACTTCTTTTGCTGCTTTGAGGAAGTGATGCAGGCTTCACAGACTCTCCCCTCAGACCTGAGGCTAGGCAAACTTTTGAATTCTTTATTGTTGTTATTACTGCGGTTGTTTTAAGGGCCGAGGATGGGCTTTAGTGCTCGGCTATTGAGCTTCTACCCCAGTCCCCGGGAAAACTTTCGATTTGACTTCCCCTGCTGACAGGTGCTGGGAGGTAGTTGGACCACCAAATGTAACCGGTGACTCCAAAGAGAAACCACGCAAACTTGACTGGACAGTGCTGGGGACCTCAGGTGGCCCTGGCTCTGGGTTCAACCTCGTTCTTAGTTGGGCTAGATCCTGTTCTACCTTGCTAGGCTTTTCGGCAGCCCATTGTGTTGGGAATAACCTGGCAATGACCAGAAGGCTCCCAGGCTAGTGTCCCTTAAGACTTTCTTCTGCCTAGACAAATACAGAAGACCCCCCTCCCCCTCCCCCCAATCTCTGGCACCTCATCGTGTCCTCAGAGGCAGTCAGTGTTCTGCCTAATGACATCAAGTTCTGCCTAGTGTCAAGGTAGGGTGACAGCCTCAGCACTTTCATCTTAATGGTTGCACCCCAGGAGACACCCATCCCCCCATCCAGTCCTTCCAGGCTCTGTTCCTAAAGTCTCCTTCACTGTGGATCTCACCTTCCTCTGTGTTCTTAGCTGCGCTGAGATTAGGAGGCACTACCATTCATTTTTTTTTTGGAATAATTTTTTTCGTAAGAAATGGCAAAACAAATGCGTTCTAGGTCGGGGAGGGTTCAGAGGCTTTGTGGATGCCACTTCGCTCCGCCACTCTCAGTTGTTTCTCTTGTTTACAGGACAAGAAGGGGCTTTCTGGGAAACAGAATAATTTCGATCGGAAAGCAGTGTACCAGAGGCAAGTCAGGGCACCGAGTTTGCTGGCCAAAAGCATTTTAGAAGGTAAAATAACTTCAGGTTGTCCTTTGGCTTTTATAAACGGAGTTGAGGGATGCTTATTATTTACATGCATGATCTATGTATTAACCCAGGAAGGGGCTAATTTTCATTAGAAAGTTTTCCTTTGGGCAAGGGAACTCATATCTGGAAAGTGTGTGCCACATACTCGAGGATGTGTTTGCCACCCCGATAATATTATCCTCTGACTAGTTAATGTGCTCCGCTGTCGAGCCTGGTGAAATTTACCTAGTGTGAGGGACACAGGGAAAAAAAAAATCACTGCCAAGTGATCCTGGAAGCCACCCCCCCCCCCAAATCTTTTAGTTATTGAAGGAGTTTAATGGGCAGACAGAGTAAACCAAGCAAGGAGGTTATAGCTACTGTGACCAAGAGTCACCGCTAGCCTCAGGTTTCACTCTTTAGTGCTGTACTTTCCCCTCCGTGCTGCTTCTCCACACTTCTTTCTTCCCCGGCTTCTGTCAGTCAAGGCTGCAGAGTGGGAAAGGCTTTGAGTCAAACAAGCAAACTGAAGGCTCACTGGGCAGCTGCACAGCAACCTCTCTCCTTGCTTCTATCTCCCACAAATCCTAGAGAAACGCTCATTTTTTCTTAAAATAGTGACGATTTTCTAAAGCATGGTGTTTATTTGTCAGCTGCCTAAGCACTGTATTGACCATCACCATCTTCCTCCCCTTTTATCCAAAGTGAAGTTACATTCATGTTAATCTGCTTTAAGCTGCCACTTCCTACAGCTCAGCTTAAAAAGAAGGGCTTCCTTCCTTGAAGTGGTCAGTTGAGGGTTTCTTTTTCTTTTTTCTTTTCTTCCTTTCCTGTGAATTTTCTGAGTTTAGCCGACCCTGAACAGTTTTAAAGTGTGTGTCTCAGCCTGTGCTGTGCACTTCTGACCTTAGAAAGAGTTCCTGAGAACTCAGAATTAATTTGGTGGCAAAGCAGGTAAACATCTCTTAACCATAGGGACTACATTGATAAATTGAAATTTTGCCAAAGCAAGTTGAGACACTTGAGGTCTCAACGGAAACGTCAATTCAAGTAAATAACTTTCTGCCAAACACTTAGCCCAGTGGAAACAATCATTTTCAACTTGTATCTTATTTGCAAATGAGTATAATGGGTTTGTCACTGTGTAAATACAAATGCTACACTGGATTCTTCAGAAAAATCTGCTACCAGTAAGTGAGTGGGAGTGGCGAGGTACTCCAAGCATTCTATTTATGTTGTATTAGATTTTGCTCTGTTCATGAACTGTGTTTGCATGATGCCATCTGCATCCTAACTACCTGCTTGTTCAGCCCTTTTTCTATTTGGCCAAAGTGAATGAACTTGGAAAAAAAAAAAAAGCTTGAGACCTGTTATTTTCAGTGTAGCTGGAGAAGTCTTTCCCATCACTTACACTGCTTTGCCTGGCTTTGTTTGCTCTGGAGGTCAAGGGGAAGCCTGTAAATTGTTAGTTTCCCTGTGTGGCTTTGTGGTTGGGCTAGTTAATGGCTCTTTTAAATTTTTCTTTGCTTCTCTGTATCCTCAAATCTTTTCTTCTTTTTTTTTCCCTCCTTACTAATCTTTCTTAACTTTCTTTTTCTTTTTCTCCTAGTTCTCCTTGGATTATTCTACAGCTGTAACAATGTGTACATAATGAGACATCTTTAGAAAAATAAAAGTGGCGTCAGCTGTAGGTATAGATATCTTTTATAATAATCCAAAAAAGAAAAAAAAAGTTGATACGGGCAATGAAACGTTAATTACAATAAGGTGGATAGATTTGTCTTTCGATATCTATGGAACTGGGAAGAATACTCAAATCTCAGTCGATACAATGCACTTGCTGAAGCAGGCAAGCAGACAACCTACACCAACACAACCAATGGCTGCCGGAAGTTAACATATGGGAACGGTTCCTCAAAGTGAAACTATATTAAATCAAACCTGTATCACTCTCTGTATTAAAATATTTGCGATAGGCATCGTAATTGATCATCCTGTGCTTTGTGATGTTTTGCCTTCTGGGTTTCCAGACTTTTCTCGTCAGGGTGTTAACCTGTTTTCTTTCTGACACTTGCTTATTTTAGGCTATCGCCCAATGACGGCAGAGACTTACCTGGGAGGGACCCTTCCTCTACCCCCGCCTGTTAGTGACAGGATGAGGAAGAGAAGAGCCTTTGCTGACAAGGAGTTGGAGAACATTATGTTGGAGAGAGAATATAAAGAGAGGGAGATGTTAGAAACATCTCAAGCTGCTGCCCTGTTCCTGCCCAACCGCATGGTGCCCGGACCCGAGTACAGTTCCTATAAAGGTGCCTACAGCCCCACTGCAGGAGAGCTGCCAAGCAAGGACTTCTGTAATTTTTTACCTACCTGTCTTGATCTTACCATGCAGTATTCAGGGTCTGGGAATATGGAACTGATTTCTTCTAACGTCAGCGTGGCCACAACTTACAGACAATATCCCCTGTCCTCACGATTTTTAGTCTGGCCCAAGTGCGGTCCCATTAGTGACACCCTTCTCTACCAACAATACCTGTTAAACGCTACCACTTCTGTCCAAGCCCTGAAGCCCGGGGCTGGCTGGGACTTGAAAGGAACCCGAGTTCAGGATGGGCTTAGTGCAGAGCATGACATGATGCCACCCAAACTGGAAGGCTCTCTGGTGCTGCCTCATCTACCTGAGGTCCCAACCTCAAGAACTGACCTTCAGGCTCACCAGGTTGTCCCAGAGAGGTCTGCCTTCTCCCCACCCAGTCGGAATTTCTCTCCCATTGTTGATATGGACTGCCTGGCAGCTCAAGGGCACGTCTTAACCAAGATCAGCAAAGAAAACACTAGGCATGCTCTACCACTTAAACATAATCCATTCCACTCAGTATTCCAGCAGACGCTCAACGACAAATCAGGCCCCGAGTTGAAAGCACCATTTGTCAAAGAAGTCTTTGAAGAGACCCCAAAGAAACACAGAGAGTGTTTGGTCAGGGAGAACCAGAAGTACACATTTACAATAGACAGATGCGCAAAAGACCTCTTCGTAGCCAAACAAGTTGGAACGAAACTCTCCTCAAATGAGCCGCTGTCGTTTTCTGTCGAATCTATTCTTAAGAGGCCTTCATCTGCCGTCACTCACGTCTCTCAGTAAAGGGCTGCTTACAAGGGAAGCTGGATTTTCTCCACTCTCAGAGGGTTCTTGGCAGATGCTTTTTTTTTTTTTTTAAAGTTAAGATGTGTATATAAAGAAATTTCTAATGTAAATGACCGATTCTTAAGATCCTACGTATTTCCTCTGCATGTATCTTTTCTTATCATACGAGTATATTTAAAGATGGAAACTACTTACTGTGCAAACTGTAAGGATCTATATGCTTTACACAGCATTCCAAAAAGCAATAAAAATAACACCGTCTTCTAAAGACCCAATATTTGTTGAAGCAAACAGCTGTCTCTGGCTAGATAAAAAAAGCTTGTGTCTTAGAATTTCATTCTTTATTTTTCTAGGAGTCTACACACTTTCAAGCACTCTTAATGGTCCTTGTGAGTCACAAGAGATTACCTATGAGCTTCTAATGACATTTTTGTTTTGAAAGTTTTAAAATTTACAGGTAGCATGAGGAAAATCCAGGGCTTCACACATGCTGGGTGAATGTTCTTCTTCTAAATGACATTCCTGTTGTTTTTTGGATGTGTGTGTATATGTATATGTATATATATATGTATATATATGTGTGTGTGTGTGTGTGTTTAACTTTTCAAGGTGAAGGCAAAAGGAGTTTGAGGATAGAGTTGGGACTATTTATATATTGATAGACCTTAATTATTATGTGGTTTGACAAAGTTGAAATAATTAAAAGGGAAACCAGGTACAACAAGATTGTGTACTTTTGACAGTGTGTTTGGGGATGGATGACTGTGAATACCTGGGCCCAATTTCTTCCTCAGGTCAAGTTCTGTATGTCAAGTTTTAAGCCTCCATTCTAGGAAGAGGACACACTGCTGAACGCTTCTAGCTGTTTAATAGAGCACACCATATCTTTAACTTGCTGGTGGCCACAGTAAGTTCCTCTTGTTGGATCAATCCATTTAGCCCATGATGGTGTCAAATCTCCCCCCCCCGCCCCCCTCCAGTTAGTTCACTATTCCTGAAGGCTTGGTGACAGCAGTCGTTTAGATGTAGGCTGTGACAACTCTCAGCTGGTCCCTAGCTGCCAGTTTACTCCTCTCATGGGTGTACCTGTGTCAAAGGCTGTCAGCATAATTTTCTTCTGAGATTAAAAAAAAAAAATAACATTTACTATTCAAATGTTATCAACTGACCCTTGCTGGAGCCTGTGAATATTTGTCACAGAATGCAGGCAGCGTCTCTCTCCGACCATCTGTAAATTCTTTGCTACCTTTTTATTTTGCTTAACAAAATATTAAGTGTTGCGTGAGAAGTTTGATAAAATGAGTGTGAGATATGTGTGAAGAAACTAATCTTCTATGGTCGTCTGTGGGCTAGGGACAATTTGAGTGCCTGCCTAGCATGTGCAAAGCCCTTGGTCTGAACCCCTGCACTACACAAGCCGGATTACAGGCTGTTCCTGTAATCTCAGGACTGAGAGGAGGAAGCGGGAGGTTGGTGTTTTTGAAGCTGGGCTATGTCACAAGACCCTGTCTCAAAACAAAGCCACAGAAGATGAACATAGCATCCTTTCTCCAGTTGTGGATCCCCAATCAAGCTCAAGGTTTGGAGCTAATAATATAGCTTAGTGGGTAAATGTGTTTGACACTGTACCCATGACCAGAGTTTAATTCCCAGGATCTACCTATTAGAATTTCTGCAAGTTGTCCTCTGACCTCTACATGTGTACTGGGGTGTAAGTAGATGAACATCTCTCACACACACACACACATACACACACACACACACACACACACACACACACACACACACACACACATAAATGTAATGGAACCTTTGAAGTTCTAAGATATCAAAGTCATCTCACTACAAAAGACAAAGGTTCAGATATTTGACCTAAAGGGCTGCCAGGGGGTAAGTCTGGATATCAAACCAATTTGGGGTTTGTGGAAAGTGACAGGGGTTTCAACAGCATAAAGTGTTTCTTGCTTGCTCTTGAAAACACTTAAACATTTTGGAAAATGCGTGTGCTACCGACTACTAGCTCATGCAAGCCTCCGGGGATTCTCGGGGTTGCTGCTTAAAATTAGCATCCGTTTCAAAAACCCAAGCCCAAACTTAGGTTGATTTTCAGTTTGTACTTGTAAAATAATACTTGGTTTTGTTGAGTCAAATTTACTTACTGTTACTCTTGCAAAAGCCAGAGCGAACGAATGGAAGCGTGCCAGCGACACTGAACTGAACGCAGGCAGAGATTTCAATAGCTGTTGAGAGTTATCATTAAGTGGAAGAGGTGTTTTCCAGCCAAGTCTGTCCCTGTGTTAGGTCTGCCTTCAGTCACCTGGGCTTTGTCTGCACTGACTCAGGTTTTGTTTTCTTATTGACAATTTGCCTTTTGTATAAAGCCTTGAATGGGAACTGCACACTGAATCAACTAATTAGAAACAAAACATATTAAAATGTCTCAATGAGAAGGGGTTCTTAATTCGAAGATGGATTTATTCTTATCCCTCCTCACCAGGCACACTCTCTTCAGGGTCTCGAGTAGAGCAGGCTGTTGAGTGAGGAATGACCTTGAACTTCTGCCTCCTTCTGCCTTCAACTTCTGAAAACTGGGATTAGAGGCATGTGCTACCATGCCTGGGGTTATTCGGCGCTGGCGATGGAATGCAGGGCACCTTAGATAAGCTGTCTACCAACTGTGGGAAATCTTAATTTTGAGTACTCATATTCGTCAATTATTTCCCCCTTTGTGTCCAGTGACCATATTGGGACATCTTCTTTGTCCTGCCTCTGGATCATTTTAATCCCATTAAGTGAATCCAGTTGGCTGTGGCTGTTAGTGGGTTTTCTCACAATACGAGTGACTGGAATTTTATTGTCTTTGAATGTTTATGAGGGTGAATACTTTTCCTGGCAAATTTATAAGTTCTGCTGTGATGATGAGTTCTTAGAATTTCAACCTACCCAATCTAGCATCAGCCACGTAATCAGAGCTCTGCTCTTGGCCTGCTATTTGCTTTTTAAAATCACTGAGCTTCCCCTGAAAGCTTCTAGTCTTCAAAGAACTCTGCTTTTGACATATTAAGCCAAACTTCAGATTCACTTTGATCACTTTCGATGTTCAAGGTAATGGATAGATTTGGCTTGAATCATTTCTTGAGAACTTAACGGCTAATAAAACATTTGCCTTTCCCCGCCCCCCCAACCCCAGTTTAACTCACAGTGCAATAATGCAGTTTTAATGAGTTGCTTTCCTCCTATGTCAATTGATCAAGTGTTATTTTTTGCTCTATTTGCAGTTTTCAAAGGCTGACAACAGTGTTTCTCAAACTTTAATGGACAACTGAATTCCCTGGACCCTTGGTAAAATGCAGACTCTGATCCCAGTGGTCTGGGTGGGCCTACAGTTTTTTTTTTTTTTTTTTTTTTTTTTTTTTTTTTTTTTTTTTTTTTTTTTTTTACAAGTTCCCAGATGTTGATGCTACTAACTTCAGACTGTGCTTTCAGTAGCAAATGATTACATTTCCATTACTTTATAGCACATTTAAAGCAATGTGCTGTAGATTGTAGGTACTAATGCAATGATAATATTATTAGCATGAATACTTTTATATACATTAATATTGATTTCTGATAACCCCTTGGTGGCTTGAGTAGGTTAAGTTCTAGGCAAAGGCCACAAAAGCTGCATTCATGTCTTCTGAGGTTGATGCTGCTGAGAGTCTAACTCCCAGGGCTTCCCACCAGCCTAACACCATCACACTGGGGGCCATGTTTCTGCCCTCTGATGCTTTGACAGGCACACTCAGACCATATCTAAGCCATGGCAGCGTGCACATGGTAGTGAAATGCTCCTTGTCACTCGTTTGGATACAGACATCCCGCCTCTCTTCACCCACTGATCATCAGTGCCACCAATCTATCCACCCACTTCTTTCTTTGGAAATGGAAATTTCTCAGTTAGACATCCCTCCCACACTGTACCTTCCTCGGCATGTGCAGCACTTCCGTTCAATATTGTCATCACCCGTAGAGGCTCCAATATCTGTTATACACTTTTCAGTGTGTGTCTGAATGTGTTATCAGTCGTTTGAACCTAAGAGCTAAATTCCAATTGTGTAAGGAAAGGCTGCAACTTGTATTAAGAAATGTTCCAGGAGTCCTGAAGCAGAGTCTCTGAGGTGCTAAAGGGAAAAGAAATGGCTGAAGGTCAAGATGAAGAAATCAGAATCCACAATTCCCTGTAGAACAATAAAGACATCACTTAATGTCAAGGCTGTGTTTTCAATTGAGACAAGAATTATTACAACCCAACAGATTTCATGGATTTTGGATCAACTTCTTTATTTCTATTCTAGGTTTAGTGCTGCATCTAGTTTTCAAAACTGGAGCCCAGTTCATGGAGCTAATAATTTCTGAAATGGCTGGACTCTGCATTATATAAACTTGGGCCAATGGTGCCTACTGATATTTATTTTTATGATTATATTAAGCTTTTTATCATGTTTTACCTGCTTTGTTCTTTTGGCTTCGAACTTGTTTTGTTCAAATACATTTAGAACATGCCAGACAGAGACACCTGGAAATGGGTTGGCGTGACGTAGAGGTGACTGTGCAATAGTAATAAGTACATGCATTTAGAGCCTTCCAGTTTAGAGCGCATATTTGCAGTTATTATCTTTAGCACATGACCGGAGAGGAACATTGTTGCTGGCTATGAGAGTCCTTTAATAAGCATCCTTAGCTGGGGAACTAAGCACACTATTTATGATATTTGGTGAGCTTGAAAATGAGCCCCTGTTTCAGACCTAGGGGTGGAAAGCATGCCCCAGTTAAGATAACCAGTTAACCAGTTAACCAGGCCAGTTAAATGCAGGGCCTGGTGTTTGGAGATGGGACTATTCTTACCGGCTTTGTCACTGATTACCATTACTTCGGAGAATAGAACTAGCAGGATATAGATTTCCTGGTACTAAATTCTCCAGTAACACAGACCACCTACCTAGAAACACCTAACCCACCACATCTGCCCAGCCTGTGAACAATGACTGAGCATCTGAAGTCTCTGCATGCAGGTTGCTCTTGACAGGAAGGAGAGGAGTGGGAAGAGGTCCCCAAACACTTTACCTACTGAAGACCCACCAATTTGGAAAGTTATTCTTCTTTAAACCTCTCACTTAACACGTATGCACTCATTTTTTTTTTTTTTTTTTGGGTCAATCCAGAGACCATATGTATTTACGTTTAAGGACTGCAATAAAAATTTAAGTCATTGCTGAAGATAAGCAAGGGGAAGGGGTCACTTTAGATTTACTAACTGGGTTGAAGATTATGTTTATTAATATATTTAGAGTCACAAAGAGAATTGGAGAAGTGACTTCATCTATTCTAGTTAGAACAAGCACACTTAAGACAGCATGCTGACAAGCACCGAGGTACCATGCAACCATGTGGTCACTGCTTGATGTTATTAAGTAGCATGGGAAGAGGGTTTCTGATCTCTCAGTCCTCATCACATTGTTTATATAGGATATTATCATAAGAAGGTACCTGAGATGCTGTGAGGCTGGGCCTCCAAACTAATGCATTTACTCTTTGAAACAGCTATTACCAGGGAGGTGGTACAGGCGCAGCCTAGTAAGGCAGCTATGCAAAGTCTTTCAAAATAAAGGGTTTCAGAATTGATAACAATGAAGCCATGGAGGTTTGTAGCTGTTTGAAAACATCGAATGATTTATCAACATTGATTTCATGGAAGGTCTTTTGATTCCTGCTTTCAGATCTTCTTGTCTTCATTTATATTCTAGTCAGCAGGTGAAAGGGTAAATAAACATTGCTTATCAAACTTGTGGATAGTATTGTTGGGAGGTGTGGCTGCTATTGTGGGGCTGGTTGGATTGGTCTAAAACTCTCCATCACAGGGCAAGTTTTTGTTTTGTTTGTGTTTTGCTGCTGCTATTGTTGCTGATACAGTTTCTCACTATGGAGGTCTGGCTGTCCTGGAACTCACTATGTAAGTCAGATTGGCCTCAAATTTAGAAGAGATCCACCTGCCTCTGCTTTCCAAGGGCTGAGGTTAAAGCTATTCATCACTCGGTCCAGCTCAAAGGGCAAATCTTATGTCAGACGTTAAAAACAACTTTCCCCCAGTTATGAAGCAATTTGTTGAAAGAGAGTTAACTTCATGTTAGTTTTCTGTGAAGCCGATCTGAGAGTCATGGGGGAGTGCAAAGCCCCAGAGGGAACACAAGAATAAGTCAAGATTGTAAGCAATTGCTAATGCAAACTTGGATTCCATTTTTGAACATGGAGATCAAAGGAACCGCTAGCTACAATCCCTCCCTTGCATCAGATCAGATATGGAAGTCTGTAACAAGCTTTGAGTGTAGCGCGGTAAATGTAGTTATTGATGGGTTTGGCAATGAGGGTGGTGAAAGGTTTTGTCTAATCATGAGCTTCAGGATGTTGCAGATGCAGCCCTGAGCAGAGCTATCTCAAGGGAGAAAGCTTATTTCATGTAAAGGAAATGTCATCTTGAGATGGGGAGCTAAGTTCCTTGGAGTCTCTAGAAGAAACTAGATTGGCTAAGAAGAGGACATGGAGGGGTCAGAGAGACACAATGAAAGGATGGCTGCCTTTAGGTTTGGTTTGTCTGTTCATGAAAGCATGTCTGAAGGTCTTTATGAGAAACAAGGAGGGGGGCACCCTGCACTACATATTGCACTGCACTGCCCAGCAGAGGCTGCTCCAGCTGGAGTCCTACCACACATGCTGGCACACAAGCAGCATGGAGAAGTGTTAGCTGAAGCCAGCTGGCTTCAGCTACTATACTGGGGAGGCTCAGGCAGGAGGATTGTCATGAGTTTTAGGGCAGCTTGGGCTAGAGAGTAAGACTTTTTTTTTTAAACACAAAAAGTGTTTATTGAATAAGAATTCTTTCCAATTCTGGTAATTCATAATTTTATGACAACCATCCATAAGAAGGATTAGATGATTAGCAATTTTCAGAATATTTTAGAATAAATTAAAATGTTTTGTCTTTAGACAGAGCATTCTTGCTTTATATATAATATTTAAGATAAACATAATGTTTTGAAATGCTTATAAATAATCAAGCAAATTGATGTTATACTCTGATATAGATCTTACATATATGTGGGATCTAGGACTATATAAAATATATGCAAATAGATACTGGACAAGTCCGTTCAAGGGTTAGAGAATGAAAGCATGTGAGATAGGATGAAAACCTGAAAGTTGCAAATGTACAGTAATCATGCCTAATACTACTCGATTGCAGATCAGAAATTTGCTGAGAGTAGTCTTAGGTACTTTTATCATAAAATTTACTTTTATGGTTAAGAAGAGGGCATAAAGAAACCATTCACTTAAGACTGGAAGTCAAGCATCACTGTAGATAAGAACATTGCACCTCTGTTGCAGGTATGTGTAACTGAATGATACGCCTCTTCTCAAGTACCTAGGTGAACAAATGCCTTATTACACTTGCTAATTTTTTTCTATTAGGATATTCTTTGGGGTTTAGTAGTATGGAACATACATATATACAACCTATTGATTTGCTTTAAAATAAAATTAATTTTATCTATAAATTCTTAGGGTTTAAAGTACTTTTTAATATAATAAACACTGAATTCTGAAAAGGGTTCTCTTAGCTTAGCCAACTTAATAGCTGATCAATTTTGAATAAAAAATCAGGTTTATTATGGCTTAAGTTAATATAGATTTTTTATTGGATATTTTATTTATTCACATTTCAGATGTCATCCCCTTTCTCCATTCTCCCTCTCCAGAAACCTCCATCCCATCATCCCTCCTCCTTTTTGCTTTTATACCATTTTAATTACATGCAAGTCAGTTCTAGGTTGAGGAACTAGCAATAGATGCAAATAGTCAAGGAATAAGCAAGACAATAAGCACAAATAGTCAAAGAACAAGAAAGGCAATAAACAAAGTTCCATGATCACTCCCATGATCACTATTTCTAAGGGCTTATCAGGATGACCAAAATATCTGAGCCTACTTCCCTGTCCTATCCCAAAGTCATTTTTATGTCTGAAGCCTACTTCTTTGCTCTAGCCTAAGATTTAGATTTCTGCCTGAAATTACTTCTTTGTTCTAGCCTAATGTCAGATTTCTGTCTGAAGCCCCCAAAGCTCTCCACATCTCCCCCCTTTTTATTTCATGAACAAGACTGAGTTTGTCTTAGGTTGGTCTGCTAAGAATGCCTTCCTTACCCATCGTGGAATATGCATTATCAAAAGCAATGCACTCATGTCTTAGGTTGCTAAGGCTCTGTGCATCCTTGACTTGCCAGCCTGTTAATTTAACAACTCTGTTGGGGGGGGGTCCATTTTCAGTTTCAAGACATGTACTTTGGCTGTCAACATGTTGATGTTGTTAAAGACAAGCTTTAACATGATGGGCAGGAATAAATATTCCCAGGACAAAAAGGGCTAACATGATCAAGCTATATATGCCATTCTTGAAGCTTGACCAAAATAGAAATACTGACCTTGGGCCATGGGTAATTTTATCAGCAGTAGCTGCGCATCAACGCTCAGCAGAGCAGCATTCATTAAATTCATAAACTTACCATGCAAAGTTAAAATATCCAGAGAGGTGTTAGAATTATACCAAATACACTGCAAGTGTCTTTAAACTTTTTCTTAATTATAGTGACTATCATTGTAAATTTTAGAAACAACACAAATCCAGTAGTATTTGGTATGACACTTGAGATGGCTTTTTACTCTTAAACTCTGAACCTCCTTCCAATAATTTGAATAGGAAAAAGAGCATCAATCCATTGTTCCAAACACCTATCTAAATCCTCTTGTATTCTCAACACATTAGTAACATTTTTTGCTAAGTGATTAACAAAAGTAGCTGTCTTGTTGTGTCAAAGCAATTGCAGAAGCAGTGTTGCTAGCAATTAATGTAATTAAAGTTGTTATACTAGCAATAATCAAGCCCACTACCCTCTTGCTTCTGCTTAAAGACTGACTGACTTCTTCTAGTACTTGCAAGCTTTTTTCAGAATACCAAAGTTCTATAATACTCAGGGCAATAAAACAAAAGCTGGTTGATAGACCTCTGTAACAGACATGCCAGGTTTCAACACACTAACACAATTAGAAAGTATACAATCAATGCAACTTAGATTAGATACTGTAGAAAAAAACAAAGTAGTTTTAACCTGGCAATTAAAAGAGCTTTAACATATGTACTAACACTTGTTTAAAATCCAGATCCTGTCCCAACTTTATCTCTTGCTAACATAACATCATAGGGAACTGCAGCTAACTTCCAAATATGTCTCTGAAAATATCCAGAACCAGCCTTCCAAATGAAGACTATTATTTCCAATATTGGATTGATTTCTAGACCAGTAGATGATTGAGTCTAAATAACTGGTCACATTTAAAAAAAATACAAGAGTCATTGTAACTTCTCTTTTTGTTCCACGGGGTTTAAAAACATTCGGCAAGGCAGCTTGTCCCATCTGGGATATAGGCAAGCAAAGGTGGGTCAGAAACATATGTCCAATACAGCTTCCCAATCACCATTGTCAGGGCACTCAGCAAGCTCACAGGTCAGCACCATTCTTTGTCTCAGCATTAGCATGTCTCACCAATCACTCTGGCAGCCACCATGTTCCTTCAGTATTCTGCAAAAACCCCACAAAAATGCCCTCTTTCCCATATTTTATACCTGATGGGGATCATGCCATATGCCAGTAAGTGGATCCTTCCCTTTCACCTATGCATACATATGCCTAGTTATAGGGTGCCATAGACACTCAGCAGAAAGTTCCTTGGCATCTAAATTTCTTTTAAAAAATTAAAATAAAAAGAACATGATTTAAATAAATTTGTGGTTTATGGGGATCTACCTCTCCCCTTTTTAGCTTATGAAGATATTGTTTTAAAGTTCCATGGGCCTCTTCCACAATACCTTGTCCTTGAGGATTATAAGGAATCCAAGTAATGTGGGTAATATTAAATTGTTGGCAAAAAGTTTCGAATGTCTGCCTGCAATAGCCAGTTCCATTATCTGTTTTTTTTTTTATTGGATAATTTATTTATCTACAATTCAGATGTTATCCCCTTTCCCCATCTCCCCCCTCAAGAAACCCCTTATCCCATCCCTCCTCCTCCTACTTCTATGAGGGTGTGCCCCACCCATCCACCCACTCCTGCCTTCCTGCCACACTGGGGCATCCAGCTTTCATGGGACCAAGGCAAGTCAGTATAGATTTAATTGATATTTATTAAGGTAAAATATGACTCTATTCAAGTTTAGTAGAGTTGAGCTTTGGTTTCATTTGCAGTTTAGTCAAATCTGTAAATCTGATTCTTTACAGACTGCTGTGAACAGTCTGTCTACACGGCCGTGAATGAGCTCCATAAATGATGAATGTTTATTAAGCACCTCTATAAGCTGGACACTGTTGGGCTATGAGAGGAATCATCAGTTAAGACATGGCTTACAAAGATGTTCAGTCTGGGGCCTGGTGAGATAGCTTATTTGATAGTGTGCTTGCCATACAGGCATGCGGACCCGAGCTGAATCTCCAGCACCCATGGCAAATGCTATTGTTGGTGCTTCTAATCCCATCACTGGGGAGCTATACATGAGCAGATCCCAGGAGTCTACTGACTAGCCAGCCTAGTCTAATTGGCAAGTTTCAGGTCCCAATGAGAGATCCTTTTCCAAAAGGCAAGATGAATGGATTATGAGGAAAGATACAGAAACTTTTCTTCTGGCTTGTATACACACACATGCACACCAATCCTCAAGCAAAAATGTGTTGTCAGAAAGTTTAGTGAATCACATTGAGTATACTTCTTTCCACAAGTTCTCTAAACACAGGCAACCCTTTTCCTCTGTATGTCACCTGACAACAGTCCATGATTACTTACTGTTACTTCAGGGCATGGATTACGTGGACAGGACTCAGCTTTCTTTTGATTTCCTCTGCACACTTTCTTATGACCAGGGCTTTAAAAACGAGACTTGTAGGTTGAGGTGTTTCACGTAGGGTCATCGAGGGTTTTGCCTCAGTTTCCCCAAATTGCTAAGATATTTAAGGATGGTGACTATGAGCACAAAACCAATAGAGAACAAACCATTTTTTAAAGTGTGTGTGTGTGTGTTCACATGTGAGTGTGAATACCATAGTGTGTGTGAGATCAAGGGATGCAGAGGACAACCTAGGGTGTCTTCAGGTGTCAGTCAGTCCTCTCCTCCTACCTTATTTGAGACAATATCTCTTGTTCATTGTTGAATACACCAGGGCACTGTTCCTCATTCTTCTTGGGAGGAGGATCTCCCATCTTTGCCTTTACCCATGGGGCCATCTTCCAACCCACAGTGGAACTTTAACCGCTACACTAAAGCCACTGGGGTCCCAGGGCAGTCCACACACCAGAAGGTATTAAAAGCCTTCTGCCAATTATGGTTCTGTATTTGCAAAGTTCTGTATTTGAAAACAGCTCCAAGCCCTTGGCACGGTGACCTGAGGTACGGGTGGAGAGCTCGAGGCAGGCAGAGAGTAGTTGTGGATAAGCAACAGAGTGGTGTGAGTTCCCGTAAGATTCAGTTCAGTTGAATGAATGTATTTAAAACACATTTTTAAATTTTATGTGCATGTGTGTTTTGCCTGCATGGATGCCTGTGTACCATGTGTGTACAGTGCCAGAGAGGCCAGGAGAGGGCATCTGATCCCTTGGAACTGAAGTAACAGCCGTTAGCCACCATGTGGATGCTGGGA
The DNA here is from genome assembly GCF_011762505.2 of Arvicanthis niloticus. Classification (NCBI taxonomy): domain Eukaryota; kingdom Metazoa; phylum Chordata; class Mammalia; order Rodentia; family Muridae; genus Arvicanthis; species Arvicanthis niloticus. Next base: position 133,259,386 of record NC_047658.1, read on the forward strand.
ATCCAATGCCCAGCCCTCGTGAAGAGCAACCAATGCTCCTAACTGCTGAGCCATCTCTTGAACCCCCAGTCCAATGAGTATTCAGTAAGAACATTTTATGTACCAGCTATATGCTCCAAATTGGGTTTCTATGTGACTTTTTTTCGGTTGTTTTTTTTTGAGACAGGGTTTCTTTGTGTAACAGCTCTGGATTTCCTAGAATTTATTCTGTAAACAAGGCTGGCATTGCATTCACAGAGGTCTGCCTGCCTCCTGCCTCCCAAGAGCTGGGATTAATGGTGTAAGTCATAATGCCTGGCTGATTTTGTTTCTTTTAAGTAGAAAAGAGTCAGAAGTTAACTCCAGTCATTTAACAAACAAACACCCTACAGAATTTATTTAAATTCTAACACTAGAATAGGGAATGGGACATATCAGCACACAGCAGGTCTCCCAGGTAGGTACCAGGCTCAGCCTGGATATGGAAAGGTAGTTCAAATGAAGTTTGGTTATCTTACTTTCTTACTGTTCCTTTAGCTGCTGAATGCTTCCTGTAGGGACAGTACCAGAAACTTTCCACTGCCTCTTCATGTCTGACCTGTCGGTAACAGAGCTTTTAGACTGGCTATGTGCCCAGGTAAAAGGCAACGCCTGCCTGCTAGGCTAGTTTGCATTTGCATCAAGGTGTGGCCACTGAGGTGCAGGTGGCAGGTTGTTCATGGATCTTCAGAAAAACATCTCTAGAAAGACGCGAACAGAGAGTATGATCATACTTTGGTGTTTTACTCTTCTCTCTCTTTCTGGAATTTGGACCTCTGTCAGCATCCTTTGACCTGGAGGTTGACAGCTATGGTTTAAAAAAAGCTGGTACAAAAAAACCAACAACAACAACAACAACAAAAAAAAAAAAAAACAAAAAAACCCCACCCCCTCAAAACAAAACAAAACAAAACAAAAAAACAAGAAAAACAAAACAAAAACACCCCCCCCCCCAAAAAAAAAAACAAAGAATTAGGGACGCTTGCGTACTCTGAGGGTCTGCAAAATCAGCTCTAGATTGTGTTCTTCATTCCCCTTCATGTTTTGTAGATAAGTTTACACAATAAGTCACTGTTATAGGTCCTGGTTAAAAGCAGCTGAATAGTGATAAAGGGGACTCTATTGACCATACCCACCTTTCTTGTGGTCCCCACTGATTCATCCTGAAGTTTTATCATTTTCTCTGTGTGCAATCTTTTGCCTTCTGTTTCTACAACTGGCTGTCCTCTGATGCTGCACATCCTTCATTCAAATCTAAGGATGTGATCTAATGGGTTCAGTTAATTCCTGCTGTCTGTGCTAAGACCCTTTCTAAGTACCTGACCAATAATAAAACTTCTCTGCCCACTGGGACTCCACCCGTGGTCTTCTCCTCAACTATTTCCTTTTCACATACTGCCAGTAACTTTACTGGGAGTTGTGTCTGGCTTTAAGAAATAAGTATTAGGGGGACAATTGGCCTTGTTACCTCAGAATTGTTGCTCATGTCATCTAAATTTTAAATATTATAACAAATATATGTTTGCTATAAAATATATTACATGTAGATGGAAATGCTTTGTAATAAACACACAGGTCTATTTTCTAGATACAATTTTTTTTTAAAAGGCGAATCTTACATCTGGTAAAAGACTACATACTATATTTAGAGAACAGTAAGTGTCCTTCATACACCCTGAACTGCATCTGCAGAAGCCAAACCATTATGTATTTCCCCTGACCCATTGGAACATAGAAGCACAGCCAGCCTTGTCTTTCTATGTGACTTGAATGGGAGCATGCATTGAGTTAAACGCTGCATCTTGTTTTACCTCACTGACTGGTTTGTCTTGGAAGAACATTCCACATTCACGCCAGCCTTGGTGGTTCTGCTGTGATAAAATGCTATCACCAAAAATAACTTGGGGAGGAAAGTGTTTATTTCAGCTTACAACTCTTGGGTCACACTGCATCATTGAGGGAAGTTAGGACAGGAACTCAAGCCAGGAACCTGGGAGCAGGACCTGAAGCAGAATCTTATGGAGGAGTGCTGCCTACTGGCTCCTTGTGGCTTGCTCAGCCTTCTTCCTTATACAACTCTGGACCATCAGCCCAGAGGTGGCACTATCCACATAGGCCCTCCCACATCAATAATCAATCAAGAAAATGTCCCCCAGGTCTTTCCACAGGCCTGTCTAGTGTATGTGGGAGTCACTTTTTCCTCTCTTCCCAAATGACTGTAGCTTATGTCAAGTTAACAAAAACTAGTCAAAACAATGCCTATAAGTTGTTTTAATGTGAACTTAGACTGTTGGCCTCATCGTGTAGAGGATTTTAGGCTAGTTTCAATACAAGTTTTCATTGCAAAGATGAGAACACTGTGTCCCTTCAAGGAGTTATGAATTGCTCAATGTTTCAGGTTCTTTGATTTTTATTCTGAGCGTTTTCCATGTCAGCATGCTACATAGGAATGCACATGTGAGTACATGCTAACACATTTGAGCATCTTGGGCCAATGAGTTAGCTGATAGCTCATAGTATACCAGGTTTCGTTTTGAAGGCATGACAAGAGTTATGGAGACCCTTTAAGAGTAAAATAATTTGCTAAGTTTCTATTCTCTGAGTCTAGAACAGTTGACCTTGCCTGGATTGAAAGATATTTGTTTGGGGGTGGGGCAAGCAAACTGAGAAGGTTGGTTACTGGACTGTCAGGCATAGCTGCTTTAGAGGTAGTAGAACACATGACCGTGTGTATAGTCCTGTAGACTGTTAGTGTCACAATACCTGGATTTGCATCCACGGGGACCAAACTTTCCAGGCAGCCTGGTTGGCATTCCACTCCTAGTGTTAAACTATATCATAGGCCACCTTTATCTCACACTGACTCCTCAACCTATTGAAAATTGTTCCTCTCTCATCTGGGAAGAGCTCAATTCATCTGACTATGAAACACGAAGTCACTGGAGCCACCTTCACTGTGTGGTGGCACTGATCTGAGGAAAGCACCCTCAAGCGTCTCATCTATATTTAGAAGATAGGCTCGCTGTTTTAAGTTTGTCACCACTGACAACCTTGTCAAGTGGAAGACAATGTCAGAAAGCATTGTTAGCCTGGTGGTCTTTGTTCTGTAGGGCAACTGTGAGCCTCAGGCCAAGAGGAGCATTCATAGGGACCCTCTCTGTGGTCAAGGTTGAGTCTTTTCTTTGCCCTAGAAGACATCCTGTGCAGAATGGAGAGGTGTGCTTCCAGCTGGATATTCTGGAGGCAGATTAAAGAGTGTCTCTAGAGTCATTCTTGTTCCATCCTGTGATGAACGTAAGAAGAACAGGCCAGCTCCCAGGAAGGGCATGTCTTGGCTTATGTCATGTTCTTCCTTTCAAGCTTTGTTATTTGGGGAAGCACTGAGAAGGTCAAACTTATCCTTAAGTTTTCTCCTTTTCTCTGATGGATTCCTGAACTTCTGCCTCTAGCTTTTGTATGGAGTCAGCATTCTTAGAAAAAGTAAACCATGTCAGTCCTGGACAGACTCTATATTATCACTGATAGTATCATGTGCTGAAAGAACATTTGAAAGGAGACACTAACAAGCTGGACCAACCCAGAGGAGAAGTATACAAATGGCAAAGTCGTAGAACATCTTCTGACAAGAGAACATAACAGTGTTCTGCTTATAACTGAAGACTTCCCCTGAGAACAGAATGAACTTCTCATTTCATAGGGTTACAGAATGGGATTTGAAAGCATTGGTAGAAGTTAAAAAGAAAATCTTTCTGATCTCAATACTTTCCAAAAGAGGGATGGATGGGCCATCCAAAGTGACTTACTATAGATGCATACTGGGTTGCAATTCCTGTTCTGGGAAAGAAGTTGATCAGACATCAAGAACTGTATATCATCAGTATTGCCTAGAAAACCTTTCAAGGCTCTTCTCCCTGGGACTGACTCCTGGAAATTCTGATACAACGGCTTGGGGACTTGAGACATGGTGTTTCTGGAGACATCTCCAGTTGGTTCTGACAGGTCTCTAATTTATATATGCCTCAGTCTACAGTGAATGAAATCCTGTTACAATTCTTATGGTTTGGATCCTGGGATTCTGACTAGGGGTAACAAGGGCATAGAAAAATGATAGATACACAGTTATACATACAGAAAAGCTGGGATCAGGTGTGTGTGTGTGGAGGGGGTATGCTTTGATGAAAGGACATGCTACAGTCTACAACCTGGAATGTTAGCATGTTTATTATGTATAGCACAGGGGGGAGGGGTTAGCTAGCTTCAGTGGGAGGTGTCTATAGGCCGCAGACTCAGGCTGTAAATATCCAGGAGGAGGACGCTGCAGTTGGTAGTTTTGTACACAGTGATCACTCTCTTGCACTAAGACCCCCAAGGAGAGCTTTGAAATCCCTATTGATTCAAGTTTGCCAATTTTCTATGGTTCAAGGTCTTGGAGCCCTAGGCATGTCCATGTTCATGTCAAAAATACATATTCTCTTCGGTCTTTAACTGCCTCTGCCCCCTACATATCTCCCTTATTTCTTAGATGTCTGGGGTGGATCTCCATGACTGGTCTAGGGGCAGTTTGCTGCTATGCTCAAGACAAGACTGTCAAGATGAGAAGGAAGAACATAGCAGCTACTATGTCTAACAAAACCTAAAGGGGTGTTTTAATAACTCAAAGGAATTAGAGCCCCGAAGCTCATCAAGGGTCATTTTGCAATATTAGCAGGAGAAATTCTCTGATCACATCAGAAAAGGAAGGAGGCCGAGAGCCAGGATGTCTTGGGAAGTAGATATGATACCAAGAGAGAAAAGGGGAGCCAGTCTAGGCATTGGCCTTGGCTCTTGCTCAGAGCTGAGTATAAATGGAATTACAAATTCATGTCAAAAATACACGTTCACTCAGGCCACTAGTCCTGATGAAAGACACACAATCCAGGTATTTTATTTATAAGCCTTAAGCCTAGATAGAGCAGGTTTTGGAGCTATTCTAACTTATTTCTCAGCCATATGTCCGTTGTTACATGCTGTTTCTCCTGGTCACAAGTTTATGGTTCATCTGCTCTCATGGTGGCATCCTCCTCCCTTGGTCTTCTCTCTTCTTCCTGCAATCTCCAATCAGGTAACTGAAAACCTACCTACATCTATCAGCCTTTTATTGACCAATTAACTTGGAGAGCAAGGTTCCATAGCATCAGTTAGTTGGTGTATATAAGGATCTCCTTGACGTGGCAACCAGATCTAGGGGTCAGTAGTTAGCAGTAGAATACATAGCAGCAGCAAACCAACTCCAACAGCTGAGGAAGAAGCTTCAGTGTTGAAACCCAGGAATCATGCTTGCTGTAAGGTAGAGGAGAAAAATTGGCGTATTCTAAAATAACCCAGGAGATAAGTAGGGCTCAGTACTAGCCCAAAATTGTTCCTGTGTTACACTGCAGGCTGTGTCAAGGCTAGTCTTCATGTTGTGGTTATTAGCGCTTTCCTTAGTCCACTGTGACATTCTCTCTCATGATGTCACATGCATTGTGTAAACACTCACCATTAGAACCAGAGGGGCCCTTGGATGTGTCTTGTGCTTCAAATCATACTGTCAAGGTCACAAAACTTATTAACTGCAGAGAAAAAGGTAGAACTGAGGGTCAAGATGACTTAAGTTCTGCTTGATGGTGTTAGGAGCTGTTTTCATGTTATTGTCTAAAGCAACTCACGGCCAAGTCTGAAGTCCTGGCTGGGGATAGAGGTGGGGTGCAGGAAGGAATGGAAAATAAGTCTCCAGAGGATGTGGGGAAGGGGAAGGAGGAGATAGTCAATATTTGGTAAAAAGTTATTCACTACCATTGGTGACTGTCAGTCACTGTGACATGACTAATGCTTAGTGAAATTGTTTCTCATTCTAAGTCATAAATAAGCATGACACCAAATTACATGTCTATTATGACCAGTTCTTTACTTTTTATGATTTTTTATAAACAACTAAAATAAATTTAATTATAAAATACAAAAGATAGCAAAGTACCGAATAGCATTAGTCATAAAGGTAAAATAATTAAAAATTTCATACTATCTATATAAGTTACTTTGTTTCAGCACTGGGACAAAATACATGGTAGAAGCAACCTAAGGGAGGGAAGATTGATTGTAGCTCATGGTTCTGGGGAATTTCAGTTGATTATGGTGGGGAAGGTGTAAAGACATAAGTGAATCAGTAGACGTGGGAGGGTGTAGCTGTGACTTCTTATACAGTGCTGACCAAGAAAGATGATGACATGACAGAAAACAGCCAGGGGTAATGAGTGTCTGCTCTCAGTGACCTAGTTCTTCCTGCTGAGTTTCTCCTAATGTTTCCACAGCCTCTGAAAAAAGTGCCACCAGTTGGAGATCAGGTGTGCAAACACATGATGGACATGTAAAATGGGGGACATTTTAGAAACAAACCATACCATTCCTCTCTTGTCTTGCACAGGCTCATGGCTGGCTCAGAATGCAGTGTCTTCGGTTCAATTTTAAAGGTCTCTACAGCAGCAGTTTCCACCTGTGGGTCACAACCCCCTTGGGAATCGATGAACCCTTTCACAGGGGTGACCTAAGACTATTGGAAATAACAGATATTTACATTATAATTCATGACAGTAACACAATTACAGGTGTTAAGTAGCAAAAAAAAAATAATTTTATGGTTGGGAGTCATCACAACATGGGGAGCATGTACTAAAGTGTGGCAATGCTAGGAAGGTTAAGAACCACTCCGCTACAGTCTTAATTGTATCAACACCACTCAGGAGTTGAAGCCTCTGTTGTTACTGAAGGAAAACCCTTAGCTGTTGAGGCCTCTGTAAAATAAAAAGGCAAGTTGCATGCTTCTAATACTCTATGGTGCTGAATAAGCATCTCAAAGCGGACTAAAGCCGCACAAAAGCACAGCAGGATAAACATACCTGCAAACACCATGTCCAGTATCCAGGGCAGGTGGTATAGTGATTTGATAGTCTTGGGTAGCCACAGCCTATGGCTCCCAGCACTTACAGATTATGTGGTGTTTTGTTTTGTTTTGATTTTTTTTGTGGGTTGGCTCTGCTTGGTGCCCGTAGCTCCCCTTGGCTGATAACCCATGTTTATGTCATCTCCAACAGCTCGTGTCTCCACTGAAACTTAGGCTTCATCCCAAAGCATCACACACTGAACTCTCAGGGCCTCTCTGTAGAAAACCTAGCCTTGCCTCACTTCTCAGTGTTACTCTGGAACGTTGTTATAAACCTTTTGAACTATACCACTCTTACATTTTACATTCCTACAAAACCCAGACCATGCTGGTGATGCCTACTTCTATTGCAGTCTATGTATGTATGTATGTATGTATGTATGTATGTATGTATGTATCTATCTATCTATCTACATCCCAAAAGCTGTCCTCCTTTCTGGTCCCCCCTACAGAGTTCCTTCCCCCCTCCCCTTTGCTGCTGAGAGGGTAACCCCTCTCCCCACACTGCAGTCTTAAGATGTAGCTGGGACCTCTTGGACCAGTGTTACAGCATCCTTTGATGTAACCAGGGAAATAAACTTCTTTAAGTTGCCCTCTTAGAGTAGGATACTCTGAAAGCTCTCTTCTTTCAGACACTCGATTTGAGTTTGCATTTTTATACTTTGGAAACTTTGATGGATAGGGGCTTGAAGTCCAGATACATTTTTATTGTCCTGTACAAGTATATATTTTTTCTTTAATATCCCTAAGGTTTTAAATAACTACAGTTTCATTGTCTACACATGGTGCCTTGTCCACCATGTCCACAGACATAGTGCCATGTCTATGATCCTTTATGTACCAAACTATACATGCTATGCTTTTTGTTCTAGAGTTTCATCATAAATTTTGCTAAAGGCAGCTGATGATAACCACACTATAGCCTAAATGCTATGCCACTACATTTTTATCTAAGTTTGAGGATGCAGACCATCCTTTTACATTCTTTGACAGAATGTAATACAAAGGCCATTAGGCCAGTTCTTAAATGAGCCCTTGCTCTTGTCTGCAGCCTCATGTGCTGGACCATTACTGTCTGCATTTTTCCAGTCTTCTATATTACAATCAGAATGGACCATTATGCTTTGCATATAGCACCCTAGACTTATCAAGCTTAATTAAGGAAATGAGGATTTTTAGACTATATGAGTTTCTTGTAAATCACAGAAGAATTTGCAAATAAGTCTTTAAAAAGGCAGAGAAACATCTAAGACCTAGGATCAGTTGGATCCAGGACAGGACACTAGTCTCGCCAGGATTCCTGTTCATCTACCATATCTTCTTTGTTGTGGGTCTGTCTGTCTGTCTGTCTGTCTGTCTGTCTGTCTCTCCAGACCAGTTTCCATTTGAGCATCATTTAATAGTGTTTATCCCCAAGAATACTGAACTCTTATTATTGCCTTTTATAAACCCTGGGAAATCATTGATTGGTCAGGCTATTAACAAGACAGAGACAAGGGTGCTGGAGATCATAAGGGTCTCTCATGACAGGTAGATCTCCATTTGCTGCCCATCACAATGTTCCATGATAACTTTTTCCAGATGTCCTAGTATCTTCTTACGCTTCCTGAAAAAACAAACAAACAAACAAACAAACAAACAAATCCACAAACCCACAAACCCCAAACCAAACCAACCAACTAAACACACAGCAGCCATATGCATTTAATGTGTTTCTGGGTTGGTCGTTCAGAGGAGAGGTCTGGAGGAATTTTGGGTGTTTTATCTTCAGTCTATATGTAAAGCCTAGAAGAACTAGGCCTTTTAAGTCTGGTCTCGTCTAATGGAGAAAGTGTAGGAGAAGGTGTGGAAAGATTCTTATGGCATAAATGGGAAGACACACATAGTTTTGGAGTCAGGATGGAGATGAACTCAGTGAGTATTCTGATGCTTTCTTTAGGAAAGATGAGTCAAACCAATAACACACAATTCACCCTCAGGGCAGTACCATCCATCTCTCCATCTTTCTGATGCTGGGTAGAGACGCTGACACTGTTCTTTTGGATGAAAGTCTTTGCTGAGGCAGCAGATTTCCCTGATGGAGTCTTTATTTGCATATTAAAATATAATAGGTCCACAGACTTCATCTTGGACCAAAAGGAACATAAAAGGCGTTTGATCTTTGGCTCATGATGTAGCTCCTGGGGTCTTGGATAGATTATTTCTGAGTAGGTGCCCTTTGCCCAGAATTCCAGTGAGTACTCCAAGGTCAAAGATAAACTGTGTATCCAGAGATGAAAGGACAGTTGTTTCCCCACAAAACCCCATAAATCAGTTTAGATATCTTTCCTGTTTTATTTTATTTTATTTTTTTTTCTGGCACCATAATATTGGGGCTGTTTGATGCACTTAACTGAAGCTATTTGTATAGGGCCTTTCCTTTTTCTCTTGTGATGAAAAACGTTGCCTCAAAAAAAAAACCTAGCTGATAAACCGGGCATCCACTCTGTGTCAGGCTGAGGGTCCAACATCTGATTGTACTTAGCGAGGAGGAAACTTGAAAAAAAAAAAAAAAAACTCAACCCAACTTTCATTTCTTGCTTCTTTTATCCTTAAGCTCAGCAATAAACTAGCACTCTTTGGTTAAAAAGTCAAGGGAACAGATGTATAATTCTGGTGCTTCAGCATCTAGATTTCAAATGGAGCATGTAAATTATGAGAACTTGTCTCAGCTCCGCTGGGAAAGTTGCAGAAGCGCGTGACCTGCTGCTGTCCGTCATTTTGCTCCCCACCACCTTGGGAATAGCTCCTCCTTCAGGCTGGCTCCATCCTTCGAAGCTGATGAAAAGGAACCCTGTAAGCAGGCCACGCTGTTTCACGGGGAAGAGGTAAGTGGTTGCACTGTGGGGAACTTTACCACTGAAACCTGGCAGCAGATGGGTCACGGGGACAGCTTGTACTACATATAATTAGGAGTACACTTCAGGGTCAGCAAAGCAAAGACAGACATTTCTTCCTGAAGGTCTGGGCTGAGTTCCATCTGCCCTTTCGACCTTAGGGAAGGTATGCCATAGTTTCTGCTCAGAATCCCGAGGAGAAAAGAGCCTTTAGAGGGCTCTTGAGAAGGAGTGAGAAAATAACGTGCGAAGAATGTTCAGCTTAGTGCGTCCATGTCTTGAAAAACAGTAGGACTCATTACGGCTTTTCAAGAAACTGGTATTGATTAAGTGACTATGAACAAATGAAACTCAAAAGCTGTAAGGACCTTTGGAACCATGTGCCAATGGTCTTTGAGATGGTTTTTCAGCATGTCTGCATGCCCGATTTAGCTCAATCTTCCTTCTAGGAAACCAGACTACTCCTAGACTCTAGTGGCTGCAAACAGCACCGTAAGGTGTTTCCCGTACCTGTTGTGGTGCCTGCCACTCAAATTTGTTCAGTAGGGAATACAACCAAAGTGTGCTATCAGACTAGACTTATTTTTTCCCTTTGGGTTTCAGCTTTTAAGTACTTCCAAAGAGTTAATGAGCATAGCGTTACAAACTGTTTAATGCACCACACAGGTTATTAAACAGCTTAATATGTTGAGAAAGTGAAAAAAATTGGTATATTAAGGAAAATCACTAATCCATATGTGAAAATACGGCTGGAACCCGATTTATTCTATAGCGAGCAGAAAGCACGCTTTTGGATGCCTACTTTTATACTTCAGATTAAGTTGAGTCACTGTGTTGCGTAGAGAGCGGCAGTTACAGAATTATGGGTTGCCAGACAGCCCACAGAGACATCCTCTGGCAGACAGTCTCCTGATATTCCCAAATTGCCTTCCAGAGTTATAGTCTCCGCTTCCTTTTCTTAGTAATTAAGAAATTTAAAAAGGCGCGAGTGAGCCAGGCATGATGGCACACATGTGTAATTCTAGTAGTTGAGAAAGTGGATGGATACGGATCAGAAGTTCAAGGTCACTGTTGGTCACTTAGTGAGTTTCAGGTCATCTTGAGCTACATGACACCTTGTTTTAAAAAAAAAAAAAATACCCCTCAACCTCGCAAAGCCAGTGCTGGTCTTTTCTCCAAACTACTCTTTTAAAAGGTGCTGTACAGACTCCTGGATTTTGTCATGGTCAGCCAGCAGCTTTGTTCTCTCAGCAGATGAAACCCACAGTGACCCTTATCCGCCATTCCTACCCCTTCTAACCAAGTAAGGTAGGGTGATCAGAGCAAGGGCATAGCTGGTCACCAAATACCTGCCTCAGGGAGTCACGGGTTTCAACACTGGAAAATGAAGGGACATCTGAAATGTTTTCTTTTCTTACTGGGAGGCAGAACCAGATACGAGCAGCTGACTTATTGGGGGGGGGGGGTGTCAGTCTTGAACATCTGCACACACATTCCATATTTGTTTAGGCCACATTTAGGAAAAGCAAACACTTCATTGTCTCTCTTGCCCCTTTTGTTCCCCTCCCTAAACTTTTCTGGAGTCTTAAAGATGAACAACAAGAACGTTGTTCAGCAATATAAGCAACAAGACGTCACACTGTGATTGTGTGGATTAAGTTGGATATTTGTTCACTGAGACGGTTAAGGCTTTTTCTTAAGGACATAGTTTATACAGGGCCATCATGGACAGCTGACATGTCTAACTCTGCATTGTGTCCTAGAATGTTTTTTTTTTTAAAACTTTTAGTATTATTCATATATTTCCCTGGGAGAGGGGCCACACACAGCCCCACCCTGTACAATTCATCACCAGATTCTTTCAGCCCTCACAAAGTGCTTACTGTAATAAGAGTGCTAGGAAAAATAATTTTTCCATCTCGCTGTAATTCTAGTGATACTTTTCGCACCTCTTAAATAGTCACACCCTAGGTAACTCTTGTCTGACCCACCCCTTAATACGGCTCCATATGGAATGGAGGAAAAAAGAGGAAAAAAAGAAATGTGTGGTAATGAAGGATCACGGGAGATATTTAAAAGCTCATAAAACACAGCTGAATTTGCAATGTGTGTAGCCAGAGTGTAAATCACCATTTGTCAGAATACACCAAAGATCCGGAATGCCAAGAATAAAATCTACTTTAGTTCATTTCACTCCACTCCTAATGAAGGAAATAACAAACTATGAACTGTAGACTTTATATTCTTTCAGAGGGGTTCTTTTGTTTTATGGTGGGAGGCGAATTCTTTTCAGTTGAAAGTGAAAAGTTCTCAGTCCATAACACTTTGTTGTCATTCATCATTGGTCCAGGAGACTCCTTTCTCATTTTGTTATTTTCATCTTTATTCATGGTCCCTGGCCTCAATACGTTTCCGAGCTAGTGTGCTGATAACACAGCTTTTGGAAAATATTGAAAATTGGTAAAATATCCAGCTTTCTTCAGAACGTGCTTCTGCTCTTCATTCATCGTTCAAACCCATTTTTAAGACTGATTCTGCTATAACTACGATTGGCCCTCTATTTTTAACTCTTGTAAGTTACTCTCTAGGATGAACTGATTTTATTTTTTAAAAGTCTTTTATAAATTGTGGCAAAATAGCCATAATAAAGATCTTACAATATAAGCTGAACGTGGTTATGTATGCCTTTAATTCCAGCACTTGGGAGTCTGAAACAGGTGGATTTCTGTGAAGTTTAGGCAAACTTGGTCTATATGCAGAGTTGCAGGCTATCAGAGGTACGCAGTGAGACTCTGTCTTAAAACAAACAAACAAACAAACAACCCAAAACAAAAACCAACCAACCAACCAACCAACCAACCAACCAACCAACCAAAAACCCAATCTTACCATTTTGTGTGTGTGTGTGTGTGTGTGTGTGTGTCTGTGTAGAGGTTTTGGCATGAGACATGTTCGCATTCTTCTGCATCCATATCCCCATCTGGCTCCAGAATTTACATCTTTCCATGCTGGACCTCTATTTATTTTTTTGTTTTATTTTTGTTTTTCGAGACAGGGTTTCTCTGTGTAGCCCTGGCTGTCCTGGAATTCACTCTGTAGACTAGGCTGGCCTCGAACTCAGAAATCCACCTGCCTCTGCCTCCAAGTGCTGGGATTAAAGGCGTGCGCCACCACTGCCTGGCGGACGTCTATCTTTTAAACACTAACTTCCCAGTCTTCCTGAACCCCAGACCTTGATGGTGGCCATCGTGCCCACTGTGTTTTATTGTTTCCGCGTGAATGGACACATAGCTTGTCCTTTAGAAATGTACTGCACTGTAGCCAGTGACCTTATGCCTTTGCTTTTAAGAAATGTGCAAGAATTTCTGTGTCACGTAGATTCAGAAGAGACTTGAGAGACAAAGAGGACGCGTTTTATTCTGCACTGGCTGTGCCAGTTTCCTGTGTCCTGGGAAGCATGCCGGTTTTCCCAGCTTCTTACAACACGTTGTCCCTGAAATGATTTCAACCCTTCCCACCCGGATAGAATTATTTTATACCAATATTTTTTGTTGTTTATGGAAGAGCCTGGGCACTTCATAATGTTCTCAGCAGTTATTTGGGAGTTGTCTGCTTCATATTTTTCTCCTTTTAAAAACTCGAGCTTCATGCTTTATTTCTTACTGATTTTCAGGAGGTTTTTTTTTTATATATATATATATGATACATGGTAAATGCTTGCTGTTTTTTATGTTATAAGTATTTCATTCAGTTTGTTTTTAAGGATTCTTTTCTCAATGCCCATGTAAAAATGCCCTACTTTTTTTTTTTTTTAAATTCTCACTTTGCAGCTACCCTAGCTTTCTATCGCTCTACATTGTCTCCGTACTTGGACTCCTCCTGTTCTTGTTTCTCGGTGATATGTAGAACACCTTTAAGTTACAGGTCCACATGTTTAACCTTATTGTGATTTGTTTTCTACTATAGTTTTCACTTTTTTTTTTTTTTTTTTTTTTTTTTTTTAAAGATAGGTCTCACTATGCAGTCCCGGTTGGCCTGTCTCTACCTCTGGAGTGCAGGATGAAAGGCGTGGAGCACAGTGCCTGGAGCACCGTGCCTGGCTCCTATCACAGTTTTCAGGCCGTCATTTCCTCACGGCACTGGACTTCCATGAAGTTCTTGTTTCCATGTTGTGTTGTACTGATCATGAGAACCGCTTTGTCCAGTGGTTGATGCGTCTGTTCCTGATTCTGAAACCAGGTTGTTTTCATAGCCCTGTCGTGTCTCCATGGATGGTGGGGTTTATCCATTTCAGAATGGCCTTAGCTATTTTCTATATTAATATTAGAGTGTGAGAGCTGGAAAGATGGCTCAGTGGTTAAGAGCACTCAGCAAGAGGACTCAGGTTTGAGTCCCAGGACCCATATGACAGTTAATAACTGTCTGTAACTCCAGTTCCAGGGAATCTGATGCTCTTTGCTGGCCTCCACAGGCACCAGGCATGAACATGGTTCACAGGCATGCATTCAGGCAAAACAACCATAGACATAAAATTAAAAAAAAATTAGAATGGGTTAGAGGTACTCCCTTTAAAATATTTGCCTTGGAAATTTGATGGGATTCTGTGAACATGTAGATTAATTTGGTGAGCCCTGACACCATTTCTCTGAAAGGTTGTTCTGTATAGGTCATTCTCCCAAAGGTCAAACCGTCGAGAGCTTTCAATTTACACCAAGCTTCTTTTATCTTCTTCAATAGGACATTGTGATTTTTAATATGATAAAGGTTATATACATCCTCATAGGGAAATATGTATTCTAGATACACTACTTTGTTACTATTATAAGTGGCATCTTATTTTTAAGGTTATTATTGCTAATACATAGGAATATTAGTTTTGTTAAATTTATAATGCTGTAGCTTTTGTTAAACTCTACATTTGAATACATTTGCTGATTTTCCATGTGGATAGTACTATTATTTGAAAATAATAGGTTTTCCCTTTTCTAACTTATCCTAATATTTCACTTACTCTTTTGGAAAACCTATAGGATTTTAAAATTCTTTTTGAACTATTTTAAATGGAGAAGTGATAACAGGATTCGTGTCTTCTGTCCAGTACTATTCAGAATATATTTCTCCTTGATATAAAATGTTTGATGTGGGATTTTTGGTAGGAAACAGGAATTTATAGCCAGTGAATATATTTTCAAATGCCTAGTTCCCTGGGGGCAAGCTCTGTCAAGTGCTTAGATAGCCAAGTGCTTTTTACCCTTCATATCATATGGAAAGAAAGGCAGGGAGGAGAAGGTGGGATCACAAAGCATCTCTCCCACGCTAGGGAATCCAGGTATTCTAAGCTAGAAGTGGAGATTATGGTAAAGGAGTTAGAGGGACATAGGTAGCCAAGGGAAGAGAAGGGCTCTCTGCAATGGAGGCTTCTGTTTGCAGAAGACGTTGTAAGAAGAAGTAGTGAGAAGATATGGGGATTGGTTTCTAAACAGGACTAGTGGGAGAGAATGGAGGACATAGGTCCCTATAAAATACTCAAGCTAGTGTATGTATACTGGACTTCCCGTTGTAGATCTCCTGCATCCTGAAGGGATAAAGCTGTTACTTTCCTTTTGTCTGCAGTTTGTTTCCATGTTCAGTTTTTCGTTGGTGCCAGAGAATGAACTTGGCAATCCCCATACGTGACCACCAGCACCCCTGTTGTAATGGGTAGACTTCAGTGAACAGTATCCCTGTCGGTTTGTGAATTTTCTTTTAGAGTTTCAAGGGAGCAGTTGTAGGGCTACAAGAAGGGGAATCACATTAAAACTGCATAATGCTTTGATTAGAAAAGGAAAATGTAATGCAGATTTTTGAGTATTTATTATTATTTGTCAGGATATGAGTTGGGAGATTTTAAAGTGATGTTCCAGACCACATAACAAATCTTTGAGGCATATATGATAGTATGAGATATAGTATAGTATAAGGTATATAGTATAACAAAGACCAAAGAAGATAACACTGTGTCTAAGTTCTTGTATCTGTAAGTTTTGGTGGTAGAACCTGTGTTCAAGCTCATGTCTCTTCCCAAAGCTTGTGTCTTTCCCAGACTCTGTACTCTGTTTCTCAGCAGATTTCTCATGATGATGACACCTTCTTAGTCTTCAAAGACAAAATGTAACAGTTTCTTTCTGAGATAAAGGGAAAGAACCAAAGACAGAAAAAGGAGTTAGGCTACATGGTCCCTATGGCTCAGCAAAATATACAGAAGTAAAGATAAGGTCAATCATTAGTGGTTTTAATGCTATAAACAAACATTTATATATAGAAGGTCTTTATTTTTATTGTCAGAACAGGGAGATTATGTAAATATACATAATCATAGAAATGACAGTTCCTTTATTTAAAAACAAAATGCAAGCCAATAATAAACCATGTAGTATGCTTTACACAAAAATGTTCAAGTGTATGACTTTCAGATTATTTGAAGTGGAGACTTTATTTGAGTAAATTTTGATTGAAACACTGAAAAAAGAGGTTAGTGGGAATACATTGCTATGCCAGAAAGTAAAGATGTTCTCATAAAAAGTGATAGAGCCCTGTCAAAAGGATGATAGGAACAGCTGGAGTGGCTCCCAGTTTGCCACATCTTGGAAACTTTGAACACAGAAAAAAAGCAACACATTGAACAAAATAAGATCTCAGGAGTATATACTAAAGGTAATGAAATAAACAAAAAGAAGAGAGAAAATTTCTTGTCTGAAGTTGATACGTGAGGAAGGAGGGGTATAGGTAAAAACTAAGTAATTTAAAGCCATCATAAGGTGGGAAGATGGCTTGGTTGGAGATGTACTTGGTACATACTGTGAAGACGTCAGTTTGGATTCGTAGACTCCACATGAAGAGCATGTGTCTGTGATCCTAGCACTGGAAAGGGAGCAGTGGTAGCTGATCTGCATGGATCCCTGAGGCTTCCTGTCCAATAGGTCTAGCCCAATCAAGCCCAGTCAATGAGCTCCAAGTTCAATGAGAGGCCCTGTATCAAAAAGTAAGATGGATAGTGAACATCCAATGAAGACCTCTGTCTTTCACATGTACATTTACATCCATACACACATGTACAAATAAAATCATGTAAACACACACACAGACACACACACACACACACACACAGACACACACACACACAGACAGACAGACACACACACACACACACACACACACACACACACACTATTGCAAAGACAGTTCCAGTTTTAAATCCTCAGTGGATGTTCCACATAAGTGTAAATTTATATGTAGAGCTTCACATATGTTCAGTTTCTCATAATGTCCCTTCATAAATTATGTATTAGATGCAAAGGGGAAAAGCAGTATATATGGAGTGGAGACACTGGGTAACACTTTTCCATGCTAATAGACGTTGTACCAGCAGTGATGGCCTCCTATGGCTCCAGATACAGGGCTCTAAGTGGACATTGTGACTTCATGTGTCCCCT
Source organism: Arvicanthis niloticus (assembly GCF_011762505.2). Lineage (NCBI taxonomy): Eukaryota > Metazoa > Chordata > Mammalia > Rodentia > Muridae > Arvicanthis > Arvicanthis niloticus. Next base: position 133,276,710 of record NC_047658.1, read on the forward strand.
GGCTGAGCCTGTGTAACCTGAAGCCAATGGAAAGAAAACATCTGCCAAGCCCAGACTGAGGAACATTCTGTAGTACAGATGACCTCTACTGAAAGGCTGTGGAACTGTTCCAGATTTAAATACAACAAAAAAGATATGACACGTACAATCGAATGTATGGTCCTTGACAGGATCTGGTCATTTCCCTTGGTAAGGAAAATTTGTTCAAAGACAGAATTGACAGCACTGGATTACAAATTGTAGACTAAACTGTTGTCTTTGCTGCTAAGTGTTCTGATTTGGAGAGCTACCTTAGCATCATGAAAATGTACCTGTCTTTCCTTTTCCTCCTTCTCCTTCTCCTTCTCCTTCTCCTTCTCCTTCTCCTTCTCCTTCTCCTTCTCCTTCTCCTTCTCCTTCTCCTTCTCCTTCTCCTTCTCCTTCTCCTTCTCCTTCTCCTTCTCCTTCTCCTTCTCCTTCTCCTTCTCCTTCTCCTTCTCCTTCTCCTTCTCCTCCTTTTCCTCCTCCTCTTCCTCTTCCTCCTCTTCCTGTTCCTCCTCCTCTTCTTCCTCCTCCTTCTCTTCTCCTTCTCCTTTTCTCCTTCTCCTCCTCCTTCTTCTTCTCCTCCTCCTTCTCTCTCCTCCTCCTTCTCCTCCTCTTTCTCCCCCCCCCTTTTTAGAGATTCATTCTATTTTTATTTATGTGAATTCATGTGTTTCTGTGTGGGAGCATTATGTATGAGTGGAGTGCCCTTGGAGCTTCAAAGAAGTCTTGATATATCCTAGGGCTGGAGTTACAGGTAGTTGTGAGTGGCCTGATGTAGGTGCTGGGATCTGAACTCAGGTCCTCTGGAAGGGCAGTAAGCACTCTTAACATCTGGGCTGGTCCTCCAGTCCTGCTTATTGTTAAGAAATATATGCTGAAATATTTAGAGAAGGGCATCCTTAAGTGACTAAAATAAATGTGGCAGTATGGTGAGCATCCGTGGACAGTTGAGAAAAGCTAACGAGGCATATCTGTGAGTCTCCATGAGTCTTGATACAATGGGAAAGAATAGTGCTTTTAGTTTTGTGTATTGCCATCAGTATTAGTATTCATATTTTTGTATGTACAGCAGAATGAAGCTTCTATTTCATCCCTGTTACCTCTGTTGTTTCTCTGAGACACTTAGGGGGCAGCTTGGGCCTCACTGTGTGGGTCAGAGTGGTGCTGCCTTTTTTTGGGTCTCCATTGAGTCCTACCTTGTTGTCTTTTGACTTTATGTTGGCTGTCATCACGTTTGGCCCCTTTCAGAACATGGCATGCTTTTCACATTTCCCTGTCAATAGCCAGCCTTTCCTGCATCCCACTGCCTCTAGGCAGTGTGGCAAATCACCAATTTAAGGGAAAAATACATTAAGAGTTTCAAGTTGAAAATACCTTTTGGCTATTATTGTATGGATAATTTCTTTCAGTCTGTATTTCAACCAAGGGTTAAGTTAGTGTGTTTTTAGTCCTTTAATCCAGTCACTATGAAGGAGAAAAATCAATGAAGTCCTGTTTATATGTGGAACTTAGTCTCCTTGGAAAAATGCTGTAAACATAGCATAGTATACTGGCTGGTGGTTTCATCTCATTTCTTATTGTGAGCTTTAGCAGGAGTGGAGAAGTGATATTTTCTCAAGAACAAATTATTTATTCTTTTTAAAAAGGTTAACTCGTAATCAGGAAGACTTAAAAGAAGGTGGATGGCTGTTAGGTCAGCAGGCTGGTGGCTTGGGGCATAGGAGACACTAAAGGAAGTAGGAGAATCCGAGAAGGAGGTGTGTCTTGTGGCTGGTTGTCAGCTGTGTGAGCTGAAACCAATGGGTTCACGAAACACAGGGCTGAGAGCTGAGCTGGCAAGTAGTGGATGGGATCATGGGAATGGAAAAGGAGACAATGGTAGGGAGATGGGTGACTTACAGGAGGCCGGGTAGTTGAAAGGAACTGATGCTTCTGAGAAGTGAGAGTTTGGGAGATGCACTGTACATCAATTACCCCATCTGAATTCAGTTCAAGAAACACTTGTTAGATGTCATTGATAGAATAATGGCCCCTCTCTTCCATCCTTGCCCTAACCCTAGCATCTGTGAATGTGCTGCCTCACTTGGCAAAAGGTACTTTGAGAATCCAATAAAATTAGTGATATTGAAGCAGAGATGATGTGGTTAATCTAGGTGGAGTCACAGTGATGACAAGGTTTTTTTTTTTTTTTTTTTTTTTTTTTTTTTTTTTTTTTAATTAAGTAACAGAGGGAACTAGCTCATGAGAGAGGACTGGAAGATGTTATGATATTGGGTTTGCAACTGGAAAGAAGGCAAGCTAAGGAATGAGTGCAGAGGTAAACCTGGAAGTCAAATGTGGAAGGAAGAATATTTTTCTACATCTCCTCAGAGGGTTAGAACCCTGAGAATACCTTGACTTCAGCCTAGTGAACACAGTGTTTGGTTAATGGACAGCAGAGCTACAAGGCAATGCATGTTTGAAGCTCTGAGCATGTGGCAATCACTGTGACACCAAGGAGCTAACACAGTGAACAAGTACCAAATGGTACAGTAGGCTGAGAAGCATGAGGCCAAGATCTGACTCTAATCTTTACATCATTATCATCCCTATGGCCCAAGTTGGTGATCCCTAGATTTCAGTGTGCAGGGAAATCATGTGGAGAAACTTTCCCAAATGCAGAATCTGATGGCCAGCACTGAGGTAACCTTCAGTGCTTACATGTCCAAGAGGTTCTCAGTTGAGGTAAGGCAGGTTTCATCAAAATTCAGCATGTATGTCCGCTATAGGGCCGGGGAACTACAAACATCAAATGAGTTTGCTTGTTATAATGGCAAAATGGTTTGGGGCCATAAAAAGATGCTTGACAGCGACATCTGAATATAAAACTTAAAGATCAGAGACCTATGAGTGGCGAGATCCCGGTGGTCCAGCTCTCTTAAAAGGTTGCTTTGATAATGAAAGCAGAGGACACAGTGACCGAAGTGTGTACTTGAAGACCACCATGTCCAGATAGTGAAGCTCCATGTCTAGATGCAGGGAGAATCGGTAAGAAGCTTACATCACCAGAATGCTTACTTCTGCTAGACTGATGTAAAGTCCTTGACAAAAAGAAATAACTTAGAAAATTTCCCTTAAGTCTTCTATTTGTCGCATCCATTATTCGTACATAGACTAGATCCTTTGGAAACCCAAATGATCAGCTTAAAGCAAACAGCCATCTGTAACCCAGCAATGGAAAGATTCTCAGGTTTCCCAAGAGTGTGTGTGAGTTGGTATCCTTCTCTTTCTTCAAACAGTACAGAAAAGCACACCTGTAGGACTTTGTGCTGCATCTCATCTATCATCTATCTATCTATTTCATCTCTCTATCTCTTCTATCTTCCTATCATCTATCTAATCTATCAATCTAATTCATTCATCTGTCTCTCATCTACCAATCTATCTATTATCTATCAATCATCTACTTACCTATCTAATCTATCATGTATGTATGTATGTATGTACCTATCTATTTAATCTATCTATCTATCTATCTATCTATCTATCTATCTATCATTTACCTACCTATCTAATCTATCATGTATGTATGTATGTATGTATGTATGTATGTACCTATCTATTTAATCTATCTATCTATCTATCTATCTATCTATCATTTACCTACCTATCTAATCTATCATGTATGTATGTATATATGTATGCACATAAGTACCTATCTATCTAATCTAATCTATCTATTCACAATAATTCATAATAGTTTTAGTCATAACAGGAAACACTTTATCCTAAAACTATAGTTGTCAAAAGGGATGTTTTTTTTGTCCCCTATAGATCATGTCACAATGTTGGGAGACTTTTAAAAAATTATTATATCTAGAAGGGAGTGGCTACTAGCATGGGGTGAATAGAAGTTAGAGATGCTATCAGACATACAGCATGTATAAAATATTTCCCACAATGCCTCACTGCCAGTCAAGGCTTAGAAACCATGTACTAGAACAGTGGGTTGAGTTTAGCAGCCATCAAAATCTTCTGTACAGCTTGCTAGGAAAAAAGATTCATTATTTCCTCTCCCCTCTTTCTCTGATTGAGCAAGTCTAGGAGGAGACTGAAGACTTGCCATTTAGCAGGTCCTGAGGTAATGGTCATACAGTGAATATGGCGGCTGTACAGAGAACACTGGCTTAAAGATGAATAGCTTCACATTACTGGCACCTCCCGAGTCTATGTTTTCACTCCTATTTAATTAGGCTGCTCATGTGTGTGTCTCTGGTGTTGCAAAACTCTCTCGGGCATAGGCTAGGCCTCCCCCTTCCCTTAGCTCATAATGCCATGATGAAAACATGATTCTTACTGTAGACCAGATGGTTCCCTTTGACTGTGTGGATTCGGCATCATTTAAATGACTCGAAGGACTTACAAGAGAGTTGTTGGTCTGGGAAGATTGGAGAGCTGGGACAATGAAGGTGGAAAGAAAACACACTATCATGTTTGTTGTGTTTCATGTCCTCCAACTCCCAATCCTGGAGACTCAGCACACCTGTGCAGCACACTGTACTTTTTGGAAAAAAAAAAAGAGGAGGGTGTTCTAGTCAAGATGATCATCAACTCAAAGCAGAGATTCTCAACCTTCCTGATGCTTTGACCCTTTAATACAGTTCTTTACGCATTAACCACCAACCATAAAATTATTGCTACCTCATAGCTGTAATTTTGCTAATGTTATGAATAGTAATATAAATATCTGATATGCAGGATATCTGATATGTGGAGTTGCAGCCCACAGGTTGAGAACCACTGCTCTAAAGAATTCTCTCTCTCAGGCTCCTGGCATTGTACTCTTCATTTTCTCTCCAGGATTGTGTCTCCAACTCCTGTTCATTCAGCCCAAGGGCACAGCTTATTCACCTCCAACAGACCCATGAGTAAGCTGGACCAGGGAGTGCTCAAAAACTGTTGATCAGAAAGCACTGGCTAGTGAGCTCAAAATGAATTGATGGGTGAGCATCCAGGTCAAAGGTCAGGAGAACACGGCAATGTCTAGGAACGGGAGAGCTCAACACTGAAGTGAGGCCTGGTTTTGCCTCCTCCTCCATGGCCTCTGCAGGATGGATGTGTACAGCAGGTCCCTACTTTGGAGTATGCAGCTGGTTAATCTGAAGAACTGGGCACAGTCAGGGTGGAGAAGAAATCTTCCCGATACTGGGGAGTAGTGAGGAGTAGAGAAGGTGACATAGGGTATTTCAGAAGTTTTGTTAATACTGTGAACATGTTTGTCTTATTGTTTTTTTAGATACTCATAATAAATAATTTATATTCTTTTCTAATCAATAATTAACCAAAGCCAGCAGTATATAGCCCAGTCGCCATCAGCAATGGAGGAAGGGGATTTTTCCTTCATATTAGAAAAAGGAAGAGGGACTCCGTACTCAGTTACATCGTCTACAAGACCTGTGCTCTTTAATAAAGTAGGAGGCATTTTGGATCATAAGTTATTAAGTTCTTTGAGGGGTTATTTTTTTCCATAGAAGGAGGCTCACTTAATCTCCCAAGATGAGGTTGTATAGCTAATATTATAGCCTGCTAAAATGTAGCCACTCTCTCAGGAGCAGCTTTGTTTTTTTAAACATTGTTTCCCTTTCAAATATTTACAATTGACTAGTATATAAAGATGTCCATTCTTTTCCATTTTAATTTGTGATTCTAGGAAGGAAGCGTGGACGTTTCATTTTGATAGTACCGGACACCATCTATTTAATGTCCACCATAGTCTAGGGCTACAGAGTAGTTCTCAGAAGCATGCTGCTTCCTCAGGTGTACATCTTGGCCTCAGGGGCTCCCGTTCACCTTTGTGTGAGCCCTCTCTGAGTTACACATAAAATGGTATTGCATTTCCCAAGAATAGGGTGGAGTTATTCCCAGCATGCTGAAGAGTCAGGAAAAGCTGGGCAGCAAGCAACAGACCCAGATGAAGGCCCAATGTTCTTGGTTTAGGGGTCACAAGGGTTTAGCAGTCATCTGCCACCACCTGTATCAGACACTCTGAGGTGAATCACAGCATCGTAAAATATTAAGAACAAAAGCTGTCAGTGTGGTGATTCTAACAGGAGATACAGGACCTAAAGACAGCACTGTCATTTGGCTACAGCCAGACCAGAGATTGCTTGTCCCCAAGGTCAGGGTGTGATAAATGTCTTAGACTTTTCTCTTGCTAGAATCCCTGGCTCCCTCTGTAGCCTCCCTAGCCTGAGTTCTGTGCCTCTGCCCTCTGTGCTTCCTGCAGTTTTTCTCTGTAGCAACTTCCTCTCTGTACCTACAGTGCCTGTGTTGGAAGTGTGGCAGCAACCTCTCCTCAGCTCCACTAGGTGACGCCTGAGAATGGAGCGGGCTCTCCAACCTGTGAGCTGCCTTCTCCTTCCCCTCAGGCCCAGATCCTAAGAGTGCCAAGAGAGTAGTTTTCTCACTTTTCTTTCTTTCTTTCTTTCTTTCTTTCTTTCTTTCTTTCTTTCTTTCTTTCTTTCTTTCTTTCTTTCTTTCAGGGAGAAGGCATTGGTGTTTCCGCTCAGTTGAATTATAAAAGCAGAAAACACTCCAAAACCTGTATAAGCCCAGCATCTTTAGATTTCTGGTTAGGATCCTCACAGGTTTACAAACGTGATTCTCCCCCTAATCTCCAATCCTGGTAAAACTGAACTTTCTGGGAAGAAGATTGAGACAGGTGAGATTGCCTGTCATGCTTAGGTGGCTTATGAAATTGAGTGGGATTCAGAATCACCTGGGAGCACACTGATTTCTGAGTTTTGCTCACACTCTCTGGTTTAGGTAGTGGGAAGGGGGCTTTCTGTCTCTAACACCTTTCTAACAAGGCTAGTCTGGGGACCTCACTTAAACAGTCATTACCCCCCCTCCCCCCCAGATTACAGTCCAACAGTGTGCAGTTGTATGTGGAAGAGAGGAAACAGAGAGGCAGAGACCATGCTGTAATTGGTATAAACAGACTCCCTCTTAAGCTGTAGCCAAAGGGACTTCACCTCTTTCTGATTAGATTCTCCCAGCATTCTCTTCACTGGAAAGAATGGCATCAGTCCATTGTACTTTTGTTAGATAAATGCAATAGCAATTCAGGGACAAATAACCAGGCAGCTGGTCCATTGCAGGAGATACATGGAGGTGATTTATTTAAATTTGGTTGATTGTTTTTCTAGTAGGGAAATAAAACGTTCTCCCTGTATTGCAGGTGTTCAAGTGCCTTTTAAATGGCTGAATACTTAAAGTGACAGTCAAGGTTAAGAAGGTTTTGTGGATCTTCTATCTATCTATCTATCTATCTATCTATCTATCTATCTATCTATCTATCATCTATCTATCTATCTATCTATCTATGATGTATCTATCATCTATCTATTTATTGTCAGGGCTTCCTGAACATCCTGAGTTTTTAAAATAAACAGACAGTGGGTATGTGAGTGTGTATGAAAGTATAATTATTCCAGTTACCCTCAACTTGCTTAATGTTAGCACTGTTCTGAGCCTGCTGTGTGACTTGGTCTCTTTCTGTAGTTTATTGGATGCTGACATCTCCCTCTTAAACTATTCTATGTATCAGAAGACAGATTTTGTGATGATCTCTGCATCGTAAGTGAAAGCTGTGGTCTAGGGAAGTTAATGGATAGGCAGTTACTGACTGGATAGGCATCCACACTGGAAACATGAGGTCCTCCATTTTGAGTTTCTAGGCTGTCTTTAGTTCTCATCCCTGCCCTTTACCCTTAACCCTATTAATGCGACTTTCCCTCAAATTCTGCAGTTAGATTTTGTCCACACTGGTGATGGGGACCCCCTGAAGAGGTGGTATCCTTCCCACACTGAAATGCTCATTTTTCGGGTTGAAGGCAATGCAAGCAGTCAAGCAGGCAGACAGACATTTTCCATTTACAGAATGACTGTGAAATCCCTTTCACGAGAAGGTAGAGGATTTTTTCTTTTCTGGTCCTCATCTCAGAACAATACTCCTGCAATGCACCACCACCCACTGGAAAAAGATCACAGGGTGACTGACAAGGTGAGGTCTTTGTTTGGTTGTATTTCATATCTTTCGCTCTCTCAAATCCTCAACACTTTGGCTATAAATCACTAAAGGGTGGATGTTCTCTGAAATGAATTTTGCATGAAATGTCAGCCAGAGTCTTGGGGACAGCTACAATATTTACGACTAGTGGTATTTCTTAGGGGAGGTAAAAGAAAATGAGGCCAATGTAGTTTAGTTTAGTTCTCTCTGCCGGGGTTGGGGGGGGGGTTTGGGGGCGGGAAGGGAAAGTTGAAGGACAAATCTCTTTCATTCACAGTGTTTTCTTCCTGCTGTTTTCAGTGCAAATAAAAATTGCTATTTTCAAAGCGGAGGGGTTGGGAGCGTTTATCCACATGGGCAAAGCATGCGTTTTTAGAGGCGTTCAGGCAGCTGCACAAGGAAGAGGGCAATAAACAAACCTGAAACTATAGGATGCACTTATTAAGCCAGGGTGGTGGTGGTGATGGTGGTGATAGTGGTGATGGTGGTGATGGTGGTGGTGATGGTGGTGGTGGTGGTGGTGATGGTGGTGGTGATGGTGGTGGTGGTGGTGGTGATGGTGCTGGTGGTGATGGTGCTGGTGGTGATGGTGCTGGTGGTGGTGATGATGGTGGTGATGGTGGTGGTGGTGGTGGTGATGGTGGTGATGGTGGTGGTGATGGTGGTGGTGATGGTGATGATAGTGGTGATGGTAGTGGTGATGGTGGTGATGGTGGTGATGGTGGTGGTGATGGTGGTGGTGGTGATGGTGGTGGTGATGGTGGTGGTGGTGGTGGTGGTGATGGTGGTGATGGTGGTGGTGGTGATGGTGGTGGTGATGGTGGTGGTGATGGTGCTGGTGGTGGTGGTGGTGATGGTGCTGGTGGTGATGGTGGTGGTGATGGTGGTGATGGTGGTGGTGGTGATGGTGGTGGTGATGGTGGTGGTGCTGGTGATGATGGTGGTGATGGTGCTGGTGGTGCTGGTGGTGCTGGTGGTGGTGGTGATGGTGCTGGTGGTGCTGGTGGTGCTGGTGGTATTGGTGGTTGTTTTACAAAGTCCTCATTCTGAAGGACAGCTCTGTCCTGGTACAGTTCTTAGTAATTTTAAATTGAAAATTGCTGTGTTTCTTGGGGAGAAAATGGCGCAGAATTAAGGTAACATCCCGTTGTCCCTCATCGTTGGCATCAGAATACACATCCCTGCCTGCCATTGGGGGCCTGATATTGAGTTAGGTTTCCAACTCTTTCTGCTAATGTTCTCGCTGTCTATGTTCCCACGCCATGGACTGTCTTTACAGTCTCTGTTTCACTGGGGCTTGACAATGGCTGTGTCGCATCTGTAGTCTGCAATCCCTGAACATTTTCTATCCATGGCACATCCTCTCCTGTTCTCTATGCCCACTTGGCTCTTGTTACAAACAAACTTGTTATTGAAAAAAGCCATATACCAGTTTACATGTACAGTTTGAGGGATCCTTTGGTCTATAGGGGCTGTACAGCACCATTGCAATCTAAGTCCAGGGGATTTTTATCACCCATAAAAGAAACTCCACATGCATGAAAATTCCATATTGAGAGATACCATTGTCTAGATAGTTTTTCTATATATATATTTTTTAAGTTAGGATTTTAGTTAGCATAAAAAGTAATGGGTCTCACTATGGGATCTTCATATACATGGTTACTATGATTACATCAATTCCCCTCCCCCTCCAGCTGCCTCCCTATCTTCACCCAGTTACTCTTGCCTTCTTATCTGTTTTCTTTTTTTTTAAATTATTCGATATTTTATTTATTTACATTTCAGATGTCATCCCCTTTTCCCATTTCCCCTCCCTAGAAACCCCCTATCCCATCCCCTCCTCCTTATCTGTTTTCTTATCAGTTGTATTCTGTTTCTGTATCCCCTCCACACCCCCCTCCCCCTTTAAAGCTCTCGTCCTCTCTTCTCATGGTCACTTTCTAGTTTTGGGACTTCCTCTCACATGTATAGACACAAAAATATGTACACATGTATAATTTAAAGTTCAGTTTTGCATGTATGTATGTCTTCCTATGTTTGGCTTATTTCACTTGACGTTATTTCTGGTTTTATCCAGCTTCCCAAAAAGCTCACAGCTCCATTGTCCTTTCTGACTGCATACAATTCTGTCTTGTGTACATAGCGCATCTTGTTTAGCCATTTGTCTGTGGATGGACCTCCAGGGTGGTTCCACTTCCTGAATTTTGTGTCTCTATCAGAGTAAGTAGAGATGTGAACTAGTACCGTGCTCAGCTTACCTAGAGTCTTTTGAGAATACAATCTGCTCCCAAGGACTATAGCTGGTCCTATGGAGGTTTTGCTTTTAGTTTCTTCTTTTAAACGTCCATCCTGGTTTCCATAGTGACACACCATCGGGGTATAGGGGTTCCGCTTACCAGGAAACTTGATCTACACTATTGTTGTTTGTTTGTTGATGGGAGCAGTTCTAACTAGGGGGGTGGGGATCGAAAGTCAGCACAGTCTTAACCTGCATTTTCCTGAAGGCTAAGGATGCTGAACACATTTTCAAGTATTTATGGGTTATATTTGTATTTCTCGCTTTGAGAATTGTCGATTCTTTTGTGGACTTATTTGTTAGTTTGATGATTTCATTGTTTTGATATTTAAATTTTCTGTTCTTTCTATATCTTAGATAATAATCTGGCCTAATGTACATTTAGAAAAAGACGTTTTCCCTCAGTCCATAGCGGATCTCATCTCCTTCGATAAGTGTTTCTTTTGCCACACAGAGCTTCTAAATTTCATGTAGTTTCACTTGCTGATTCTTGGAAGCATTCAGTGTGTTATTTTGAAGTCATTTTTAGAAACTCCTAGTGTTCGTGTGCCTTTATTTTGAAATATTTTTCCTGTGTTTTCTTTTAGCAATTTTCAAGTTTTACGTCTTAAAATAAGGCCTCTGATCTGCTTTGATCCGATGTTGTGTAGGATAAGAGAGAAAACTCTGGATCCATTCTTCTATACAAGGAAATCAAGGTTTTCCAGCAACATTTTTGAAAATGCGGCCTTGCCTTCACCACGTGTTCTTGACACTTTGGTCTAAAATCACGCATAAGCTTCTGTATGGGTTCATTTCCTGGTCCCTTCTCCAGTTCCCCTGTTGTATGTGTCCGGTTAGGTGCCAGAGTCATGCGACCTTGCCACTATACTTCTGTAATGCTGTGTGAGGCTGGGTATTTTGATATCGCCAGCATTTTTCTTTTTCTTTTTCTTTTCTTTTCTTTTTTTTTTGTGCTTCATAGAAGTTTTAGGATTCATTTTCTAGTTCTGTAAGGAATGGCGTTGGGGTTTGGGGAGGGATTGTGGTGAATCTACATCGCTTTTGGTAATGTAGCCATTTTCTCAAAGAGGCTCTGCCAATCCAGAATCTTCAGTCTGTTAAAAATTTCATGGTGGCAGTCTTTTATTTTGTTGTTTGCATTCATTCCTAGGCATCTAATTGTTTTTGAACATGTTTCTTTTCTTGTCTTCATTGCTTGCATTATCTGCTGATGGTAGACCAGGAGCGCCTTGTTTTTCTGTGTTAGTTTTATATCCTGCTATTTTGCAGAAAAGGTTTCCTGGTGGACTCTTATGCTCCCTTTTCATTTCTTCCAGCAATGATTTTGCATCTTGTTTTTAGAGATTAACTTACTTTTTTTTTTATGCATATGGCTATTGTGCCTGCATGTTATGTCTGTGCACCATGGGCATGCAGTCTGAAGAGACCAGAAGAGGGTATCATCTCTCCTGGACTTGAAGTTACAGATGGTTGTCAGTCATCTTTTATAGGTGCTGGGAACTGAACCATAGTCCTCTGTAAAGGCAACAAATGTTCTTAACTATGGAGCCATCTCTTCTACCCTTGATTTTGCCTATTTAATTAAACCTTTTTTTTCTCTTTTTGGCTAAAGGTTTGCCAATTTTTTCGGGGGGCTCTTTTTAAATATTCAAAATTGGTGTTTTTCTATTATTGATAGCTATAGTCTGTTTTATACCATTCCTGAGCTAATGTTTGTTATTGTATTCATTTTACTTGACTTGGGTATAATTTCTCTGCTTTCTATTTGACTTGCAATCCTTTTTCTTTTAAAATACCTTATATTATTAAAGCTATAGATGTCTGACATCTGATACATTTTGTTGTGTTTTTGCTTTCATTCATCTCATATTTTCTAACTTCTCAGTGATCCTGCTTCTGACCCATTGATTGGTTAGGGGTTGTGCTTCATTTTGGTCTGTGTGTGAATGTCTTGTGTTTTTATGCTGTTGCTGTCTAGTTTGCTTCTATGGTGACAATTCTATTGTACAGTTTTAGTCTCTTCCTGTTTATTGAGACTTGTCTCATGGCTCATTCAAGCTGCACAGGACAATACATGCGCTCTAATGTTGTGTGTAGTGCTGGAGACACCTAGAGATGTCGTGGGTGTAGTAGCTGTGTAGGATTTTTCAGGTCAGCTATTTTCATGTTGATCTTCTGATTTTTTGTCAAATCTATTATCAAAAGTGTGGCATTGAATTTTGTAAATTATCTGTTTCTATATTTGTTCCAATTTTTGTTCCAATTGTTAATGTTAATGTTATGTTAATGTATATATGTATGTATATTGTTAATGTTAATGTTCCAATTGTTAATGTTACTCCGTGTTTCCTTTTGGTGCCTATATTGATTATGGCTAGGTCTTCCTAATGAATTAACTTTATCATTATAAAATATAGACAATTTTTAAAGAAGTTTTGTTTATTCCAACTCTCCTATTTCTATTTATCCAATATTTCCCCCCATATCTTACTTTCAGTCTGTGCATTTGAATATAAAGGATATCTATTATAGCTATCACACAATTTTATCTAGATTGGTAATACAATGAAATGACATGTTCACATTTTGATTACACTGTTAAATCTAATTTTGCTTGCAGTTACCAATGTGGTTAGGCTTATAACCACGTTCACGTTTTATTTTTCTCATGTCTTGTTTCTTTTCCCTTATTTTGTCTTTCTTTCTTTTTCTTCCCTGTCCCAACCATGGGATTAATTAAATTCAGGGCTTTGAAAGTGCTAGGAAGGTGTTTGACCTCTGAACTATACTCCCAGACTCTATTTTATGTGTTTGTATTCCACTAAGTGGATTTTCCTGGTCTAATATTTCAACTTAAATAACTTTTAGAGTATAGTCTAAAATGGTTTTTCCCTTTGTCCTGTAGCTTATTATATACACATTGAACTATCTAAATCTGTTTTATACTTACAAAAACCTCAATTCCAATTGAATATAGAAACTATTCCTAGCACTCTTCATTCCTCTCTTTTTATGTTAAAGTTATTATACATGTTATTTTCATGTGTATCGCCAACTCAACAGTTCACTTCTAAAGTATTCATTTATATCAAAGTCAGTCTTCAGAATACTGATAGAATGGAAAGATGAGTGAGCACGCGCGCGTGCGCGCACACATACACACACACTTGTTATACTTGTGTTCTTTTGAATCCAAGTTCTCATCTCCTCCTCTTGTCTTCTTCCTCCTCCTCCTGCCTTCTCCCTCTTTCTCCTGCCTCCTCCCTCCTCCTCTTGTCTTCTTCCTCTTCCTCCTCCTCCTGCCTTCTCCCTCCTCCTCCTCCCGTCTCCCTCCTCCATCTGCCTTCTTCCTTCTCCTCCTGACTTCTCCGTCCTCCTCTTCTTCTTCCTCCTCTTCCTCCTCCCCATTTCAATTCCCCACTCTTCATTTTTGACTCTTCCTTTTCTCTGAATTCGAGTCACCCTCTGGTGTCGTTTCTTCACCACAGTAGAGTTTTGATGACATTTCTTTTCCCGGATGACATCATCATCTTCATCTTGATTCTCAGATTAAAAATTTCATAGATTGATAACAACTTAAACTTGTTTTGGTGGTTGGCCAAGGCCTCTAACTTTGACTTTGTAAATGTAGACATTAAAAAACCCAAATAGTGATTTCTTATTAGATCCCTTATTATCAGTTTATAAAGGGAAAGACCTTTTTAACCTCTCTTTGAGCAGATATGAAGTCTGTAAACCCAGAGAAAGAATGATTCTCCCTAGGAAAGTGCCACATTGTTAGAGGTGCGAGTTTTATAGAGGACTGGGAAGTGTATCTCTGATCAGCATTTGGGAACTTGGGTTGATGTAGCATTGTCTCCAGCAACTAATTCACTTAGACTCTATTTTCTGTCAATTAGCAATTGCATTAAGCACTCTATGCTAATTCACTTGCCATCCCTGAGGCAGATATATTATTATGAACATTATTTACAGTCAAGAAAATAGAGGCTCACAATGTTGAATACCTTGTCCACAGTTCCTCAGTGCCAGAGTTCTGGCTCAAGCACCTGCATCTTAATTGGCTGAAGTCTTCTATGGCAGGCCGAGACTTCTGTGGTTCTAGACTATGATGGGCCATTAGAAGTTAACTTCCCCCAAAACCTCACTGTGGCAGGAACAGTGGGAAAAGAATTTCATTGATGTGTTTCAGAAAAAGAAACTAAACCAAACCAAACCAAACCAAACCAAACCAAACCAAACCAAATCAAACTTCTATCAGAGAATGGTAATGGCCACATATGTGCATCAAATTAGGGATCATACATACTGTTTGGACAGAGCTAATACAATAGACTCTGCTTATTATGCAATTATCTGTTAAAGCCAAGAGTTTGGATATAAATTTTGACTTTTGTCCCACAAATCACTGAATGTTATTTTTTTGAAGTTTATTTGCTTGCTAATTTTCTTTTAAGTTGACACATAATAATAATTGGTGCATGTTTATGGGCTTCCATGTGTTAATTCAATACAGGTATACAATGTATAATATCAGAGTCATTAACAATTTCAGTTCCTTATTGTTTCTTGATATTTGTGATCTTTGAACTCCTCTCTTCTAGTTCTTTATAAAGTGTATGCAACAGGTTGTTAGGAACTTTGATTGCACTGAACTTACTCCTCCTCGCCAGCTGCCTTTCAGATTCGATTACCTAACTTTCCTCCATCACTGCTCCCTGAATCTTCTAGTCCCTGGTAGCCACTCTTCTTCTTTTCTTTTAGGCAAATGTTTTAAGCTTCCACATGTAAGGGAGACCATGCAGTATCTCTATATCTGATTTTACAGAACAACATGATGGGATCAAGAATCCTGACCAACCACCTCTCCCAATTTTCTTCAGATGTATATTTTTATGGCTTTCTTAGAGTATTTTAGTAGTCTGCTAACTGGCATCCTTACCTCTAGCCTTGTTTTTCCTCTAATTCATCCTGTGCATTGGCACTAAGTTTTTTTTTTTTTTTTAAATGGATCTCAGGCTATCACAACTCTTATAAGTGCTTTCATTTACTTAAAAATATTTTTATAAGATTTTTATTAACTCCTACAAAATTTCCTTTGTTAACGGATCTATTCCACCAGCACGAAAGAATCCAGAAGTGTGGATGTATCTTGTTTTCCATTTAGTCATATTTATTTCATTCATGGGTTTGCCTTGTTTTTTTTTTTTTTTTTCAGTTTAGTGTCTCTCTTTTAAACTTAATACAATTATATTATTTTACCTTTCCCCTTTCCACTTCTAATGCCTCCTAATTTTGACTCCCCAGTTCAAGGATCCTCTTTCTCTAATGCTCTGAAAGTGTTTCTGAATTAAATGGCTGTTTGGCGTTTTCTTGCTGCTGGGGGTTAAGCATGAATGAAAACTGATTCCAGAGATGCACAGGAAATTTTAATTTGGTGGGAAAAACATTGATATGATGGAGCTGAAGCAAAGACAGAAGAATGTACTCTTGTCAGAGTGTGATCTGGGTGGGAGCCTGGAGAGGGTGGGACACGTGAGGAGAAACAACACCCAACGGGGAGGAGGGCATGTAGATAAATTGTTGTCTGGAGGCTCTGCAGAAAGAACTGCCATTGTGAGGATTGGGGAGGCATTGGGGGTATTTGGGGTAACAATGAACACTCTCTTCGACTGGAATAAGGTGTCACGTGGGATAAAGATGGAAGCAGGCATTGGAATTATAGACCTCTGAGAAAACCGAGTTATTCTGTGAGTAAATGAGAATCAGAAGCAGATTGCAAGCTGAGTGCTCCTGAGTCAGATGAACATCCTGGGCTGGCTGTCTGCTCATGACATCATTGACAGTCAAGGGAAGCCTTGTCCTTCCCTTGAGATAGTTTTTGGGGTGGCCAAATGACCTGACGTCGTTCTCCTAGGAGTCAAAGCTAAACCTCTAAAACCCCGAAGATGGAGGGGTTTCTTAGGATGAGATACGCAATACCTCTTGGCATGGGTCCACGTTTTACCATCTTGACGTAGAGCAGAGGCTAAGAGACACAAATGAAAGAATCAAATGTTCTAATGAAGCCATGGATTAATTTGTTGAAAGGTGACATTTTTCTCCTTCATGAGCTAATGGTATATTCTTTTTAAAAATTAGCAACTTCACCTAGAGTTTTTTTTTTTTTTTTTTTGCTTCAGAAGATGCTCACATTCATATGGTCAGAGTGACAAAAGACAGGCTTTCTAATCAGAATGCGGTGACACCTTAAAAGGCTTCTATTGTTATATTTAAACTCGCATGTCAAAAATTATTCTCGGCACACAATTTGTTCTCTATTCAGTGTTCCTGTGCAGCAATGTTGATAGAGAATGAGATAGCACTTTTAAGTTCTAAATTATAATTGTTGGCAAGAATCTTGACAATCGTCAGACAAATCTCTTCTGATTGGTGCTGTATTGATGCAGGCTGACAACATAAGCCCAGGCTGCAAGACTCCATCCATCACCTGCCACGGGAGGCATTTCATCTCAAGCTTTATGAACAGAGAATCCATTTACATTCACGTTTCAAAGCGAGTTTTCCAAAGAGTGTTGAGTTCTTCAATTTACCACCTACCTCTTCCTGAGGAGGAATCACCTCAGGCCATGACGAAGTTAAAGAAGCAGCGACACATTTCTAACCTGTCCCTGCTTACCCTCAGCACCACACATGCCCTTGTCTTTCAAATCTGGTCTTTGCATTGTGTGCTTTATCACCGAATCCTCATCATGTGGGGCAACGGGGGGGGGGGCAGGGGAGGGCTTAGAAAAAAGTCTTTACAGCTTGCTTCTCAGCAGAATAATAGTTTCCTCTTATCCTGTCCTTGGTTTCCCAATCTTGATGGAGTAAGGACAGGAACCTCCATGTGCCCTGTCAGAGATCCTGACCCCTAGAACTCACAGGGTTAGTCCACAGGGAGTGGCTTTATGCAGCAGAATATAACTAGAGCAGTTACTATGACTATGATTGACACATGGCCAGTCATAAGGTTTTGATAACTGAATTATTAAAATTCAGTGTCCTTGTGAAACTCTTATTGGTAGTCAGG
Source organism: Arvicanthis niloticus (assembly GCF_011762505.2). NCBI lineage: Eukaryota > Metazoa > Chordata > Mammalia > Rodentia > Muridae > Arvicanthis > Arvicanthis niloticus. The sequence continues at coordinate 133,294,158 of NC_047658.1, forward strand.
TAACTGTCTACTATCTGCTATACATACATGCTCCTGTATACATTATATATAAATATGTATACATGTATGCACACTTGATTCTTGTTATCACCGTAATCATGTTTGATAAGGTTTCTGGAAACACTCAGTCATCAAATAGTGAAGAATTGTTTCAGCACTGGAGTGATGGATCAGCAGTTAACAGTGCTTGCTGCTCTTGGAAATAGTCATGTTCACCAACCAATCTTGTTTCGGTTTCTGTTGAAAGATGCCTTAGTACATATTATTGATCCACTAGTATTGAACTCACTGTCAACAGTATGCCAATTCATACTGACCAAAGTTTTCCAACACTTGGCCAAGCATATATGGACCTTCGGCTTTCTTGTGCTTAAGAACCCTAGACAACACTTCAGATATGGCGGGGGCTATGTAAACAGCTAAACCCTCAACAAGAATAGAAACCCGGAAGAGTTTCTAGGTAAGCCATGGGAAGCCACTTGTTTTTAGCATAAAGGCTAAATAAGAAAGGTGGCATGTGTCCTTGCTTGACTTCAGTTGAGGAGGACGTGTCCTCTGTGTGACTCATGTGGTCACTACTTGGAATCCCTCCAGATAATTAATATTAATGTTGATTGTCAACTGGAATCGACTGAGAAATGGATGCCCCAGGGATTAGAAAACCAACTTCTGGGTGTATCTTTCAGGCTAGTTCCAGAGATGATTGGCTCCAGGGTAGCAACTGAAGAGAAAGACTCACCCTGAAAGTAGACAGCTGTCCAGTAGTTTGGGAGCCCAGAACAGACAAAAATACAAAGAAGGGGGTCTCTCAGTGCAGGCATGTGCTCTGTTGGCTCTCTGCTTTTTGGATGCTGCAGGGCAAGCTGTTCTCTCCTGCCATTCCCTGCAGACAATAATATTCTGCCCTATGACATTCCCCCCAAACACAGAGCCAAGTGACCATAGATGAAACCTGCGCATGGTCAAATCAGTATTTCTTTTAGCTGATTTTCTCAGGTCTTTAGTACAGCTGTCTTCTGAAAGGCTCTGCCAGAGTCTCACAAATACAGACGCAGATGCTCACAGCCAACCATCTGAGTGAGCACAAGGACCCCAGTGGAGGAGTTAGGGGAAAGACTGAAGGAGCTGAAGGGGTTTGCAACCCCATAGGAAGAACAACAACATCAACCAACCAGACAGAGCTCCCAGGGACTAAACCACCAACCAAAGAGTACACATGGAGGGACCCACAGCTCCAGCCACATATGTAGCAGAGGATGGCCTTGTCTGGCATCAATGGGAGAAGAGGCCCTTGGTCCGGTGAAGGCTTGATGCCCCAGAGTAGGGGAATGCTAGGGTGGTGAGGCAGGAGTGAGTGGGTAAGTGGGTGGGTGGGGAGCACCCTCATAGAAGCAGTGGGGAGGGGAAGGGGATAGGGAGTTTGTGGAGGGGAAACTGGGAAGGGGGATAACATTTGAAATGTAAATGAATAAAATAACCAATAAAAAATAAAAAGAACAAAAAGAAATGGATGCAACTGTCAACATACCTGCGGTTGTGGCCACAGATACATTTTAAAGAGAGGAACATTTGCAGAAGTGGAGTCTGCAAATGGTGAGCTCTGACTACGTGTCTAGTCTCATTTGCTGCTCTGTAGCTGCGATGGAGTAGGCCCTAAGGGCCCCTTGTAACACTGTAACCCCACTGGCATGCTTTACATTTTTGTTACTTTCCTTTAATTTGTTATTTTCTTCTAATGGTTTGGAGGTTAAATGAGATCACGTGTGTAACAGAACATGATCAGAAGTGTCCAGAGCATGAAATCCTCATATCTAGGTAGTAGTGTGCTTTCCTGAGGATATTAGCTAGTATTACAGTGAGAAGGTATTAATTCAATATTTAATTATATAAAGTTGGAAGACAAAAGAACTAGGTAGAATACCAAATTAAAATTGCTTTTTCCTATGATTTGGGGATATTTATGTGTATGATATTTACATACACACACATATGCATGCATGTCACAGAGATATTTGTAGGTCATAGTACAGATGTTAAGAAAGAAAAGGGTGCCGTATGTAGCAGAGGTCTGCCTTGTTCTGCCTCAGTGGAAGAGGATGAGCCTAATCTTTTTCTTTTTTTTTCATTATTATTATTATTATTATTATTATTATTATTATTATTATTATTATTTTGGTTTTTGAGACAGGGTTTTTTCTGTATAGCCCTGGCTGTCCTGGAACTCACTCTGTAGACCAGGCTGGCCTCGAACTCAGAAATCCACCTACCTCTGCCTCCCAAGTGCTGGGATTAAAGGCGTGCACCACCACCGCCTGGCGAGCCTAATCTTACAGAGACTTGATGGACCAGGGTGGGGGGATATTCAGGGATGCCCCACCCTCTCAGATGCAAAGGAGGTGGGGAATAGGGGATGGAGTCAGTGAGGGAGGGGCCAGGAGGGAGGGGGTCAGCATTTGGGATGTAAATAAATAAAATAAATTTATAATTTAAAAAAGAGAGAGAAAGAGCACGTCAATAGTTATGGTGCATACTGCACACTGTTCTCAATACCTGATACATGTTTAGTCTATCTTCCTCAAGCCCACCTATGGGAGAAAAGAATGGGAGTCTTGGCAGTCTGGCTAGAGTCTTCTGTTTTCCCTCATGGCTTAGGGTGGCCTTCAGTAGTTAGTTATAAGATTTAAATTGCTGTTTGTTTGTTTGTTTATTTGGTGCGTGTATCATGCACAGGCATGGTGTGTGTCACAGTGTACACATGGAAGTCAGGGGACACCTTGCAGGAGCCAGTTCTCTCCCGGTCCCATGTAGATCCTGGGGATTGAACTCGGGTATTCAGGCTTGGCAGCAAGTGTCTTCACCTGCCAATCTATCTCGACAGACTGGCCCAAAAGTCAAGTTTTAACAACCAGAGGAAGAGGCTATTAGTTACTGACAATGGAACATGCTTAACCACACAGAAGAAACTTCTCAGTTTCCATGCTTCTTTACCAAGAGCTAAATCTGAGGAGAGTTTCCTTTATGCTACAGAAAGGCTATTCCTGTAATTCATTTCCTAATATTAAGAAAAAAAGGATGTGGGCTGGTGAGATGGCTTAGTGGTTAAGAGCACTGACTGTTCTTCTGGAGGTCATGAGTTCAAATCCCAGCAACCACATGGTGGCTCACAACCACCTGTAATGAGATCTGATGCCCTCTTATGGGGTGTCTGAAGACAGCTACAGTGTACTCACATATAATAAATGAACAAAAACCTTTGGGCTGGAGGGAGCAGGGCTAGAGCACGAGGGAGAAGGGAAGAGGGAAAAAAAGAAAAAAAGAAAAAAAGAAAAAGAAAAAGGATGCAGTGTAGGGGGAGTTCAGTCAGATGGGAAGAAATTAAAAGCTTCCCCAGGCTCTTTTGGGAAGAAGAGAGACAGAGGCAAAAGCAGAGAAATGTTGGTTACTTGGTTATGACTGTGCTCCTAGTCCCCTGATACCCGTTAAGGCCCAGGTCCCAAGGAAGGAGCATAATAGATGCATTAAGAGGAAAGTGGAAAACAGATGGAGTTTTCCAGGAAACAGGCCAGTGGGATCCCTTGTGTGTCAGAGGATGTTGTTGTTATTATGCAGTCAGGCAGAGGGGAGGACCTGAGTCTAGGTAGCTGCATGCAGTTCTGCAGGATGTAGAGAGAGCTGCTTTGGAGATCAGCACTCACAGAAATTTCAGGGGTTCTTTGTCCTCTCTAGTTGCTGTCTGTGGCAGCCCTGACCTTCTTTGGCTTTTTAGTCCGTTTTGGCTCATGTGTGGTATGCAGAGACTCACATTCCTTGTGATGACACCTTTAGTGTCTGGGATGCCTAGTGGCTAGCACTCCCAGTGTGGGTGGTCCAAGCTTGTGAGGACAGAAACCAAGGGTTGCAGGATAGCTTCCTGGACTTAGAATCATATGGAACTGCGTGCAGACCTCAGAGGATGTCTGCATAAGGAGGGTTAGTCCAGTGGAAAGGGCCTGCCAGGGCTCGTGTTGGAAGAAGAAAATCTAAATTGATTGGTTATGGCTTGTACTGAAATCCTGAATGAACAGTGGTCACATTGATACTACCCTGTTTTACAAGGGTGAGAAAAGTTTCAGAATTGAGGACTGAGTCTGCGTTGGAGACATGACAATAAGAAAACATCTGTCTTACTTCTGCTTTCTCAGAGGGGCATAGGAAAGACATATTGAAGTAAATGCGTGCAGATAAAATTTAATAATATATTAGAAACTTGTCTAAGACAACACGAGAACACAAAGAGTAGATTAGTCAGGGCCCAGGGATGAACATGAAGGAATCCACAGGAGAGGTGACGCCATTCTGGGTTTGTGGGGAGTTTGACAGGTTAACTAAGTGGGAAACATGTTGTAGAGAACAGGTACTAGCACATACCAACCCCCAGGGGTATGGAAGAGTCTGGGCTTTGAGCACTAGGGGGAAGATGGGACCGAGGCACAGTGAATGCGTTGTGCTCATAACTAGACAATCCTTAGATATTTTACCTTGGTACTGACATTTGTAATATAGTTAGAGGGAAGATGGACCGTGTGTGTGTGTGTGTGTGTGTGTGTGTGTGTGTGTGTGCGTGTGTGTGTGTGTGTGTGAGAGAGAGAGAGAGAGAGAGAGAGAGAGAGAGAGAGAATAAGAGATATACACGTGCACACACACAGAAGAGAGAGACAGAGAGACAGAGACAGATAGACAGAGAGAGAGAGAGAACAAGAAAGACTAAGAGAGATGTACAGACATGCTCTCACACACAGAAGACACACACACACACACACACACACACACACACACACACAGAGAGAGAGAGAGAGAGAGAGAGAGAGAGAGAGAGAGAGAGAGAGAGAGAGAGAGAGATGGCTCACAATGACCTGCCTGCTTCTTTTCCCTACCTCTACTCCCCTCTCTGGGAGCTCTAGCCTCCACCTACTTTCCTGCTGTCTTTCCACCTTTTCTTTACATACAGGAGCAGTGTTGCTCTTTGCTCCAGTGGGAGCTTGAGGAGGGCTGGGAAGGATTGCGTGGGCCCTGCAGATGTCAAGCTGGGTGTGGCACTGCTATCCCTGCCTCCCTGGCTGGTAGCACATTGGTACATTCAGCAGGTGACTTGGTGACTGGTTGTCACTCTTGATTCACACTCCCATTGTGCCTGGTACAGAGGTGGCAGGAGTGTTTAGGGGACACAGATCTACCATGGATCGGGGTAGCAGGTTGTGGGAAGAAGAAGAGAAAGCTTGCCGCAGAGGGCCTGGCTGCCAATCAGAGGTGCCCATGTGCCAAGATGAACCTTTTAGGGTTAGAACTCTGCCTGCTGGTGCCCCTGTGCTGAGGGAGTTCAGTGTTAAAAGAGCAGAAAAAGATTTCCGTGACAGGTTAGGAAGAAGGCTGGGAAGTATTTTCAATTCCAGAGCTCTCCTCTGCCCACCACGCGTTTTCATTTCTCATTACATAACCTGTCCTGAGTGTGGGGTCAAGGGTGAGTGAGGGACCGATGGACTGAGTGGGAAGGACAGATGTCAGGCCACTGCCTCTTTCCCATGCTCCATTTGTGTAATTTTCAGTTAGCTCCTGATTTACACACAAGGCTCAGATGGGGACTCCATTTTGTCTGAAACATTAGTCAGGGAGCCAGTACGTGGAGGCTCCAGTGCCAGGATTTGCCCTGCTGATAATCCAGAGGCACCTGCTCTTTTGTAATTCTCTATGGCTAGAGACATGTAAAAACCTCGCAAGGTTTGTACAGGGAAAGGAGAATGGCTGATTTATCACCCCAGAAAGTGTTAAATGGTACCTCAGTGTCCTAGGAGAGTTAATGCATCGTCCAAAGCAGGTAATTTACTAGCCTCTGATGAGAAAAGAAGAGAGGACCAAAAGGGTGTAGTGTGGGGGAGGGGTTCCCTGGAAATTATAAAGCCAGGCTCTTTTTATTTCTTCCTCGACACACAGCCCAGGTTTTCTTGAGAGAGAGAGTGCACACACACACACACACACACACACACACACACACACACACGAGACAGAGGGAGAGAGAGAGAGAGAGAGAGAGAGAGAGAGAGAGAGAGAGAGAGAGAGAGAAAGTCAGGTCCCCATTGGATAGGGAGATCAGACTGGAATCTGAGTTTGTCTGAGCCCAGGTCTTACCTGGGGATATGACTACAGCTCAGGAGGGGAAGCAACTCCCCCACAGTTGCAGTGTTCTCCTTCCAGGGCTGGGCTTGACCTAGGTTCTCTGATCACATGACTAATGCCTGTCTAACTCCTCTGCTTTTTTCTTATATCCTGTAGCATTTGCATGGCGCTGTGCTTCCGTAGAGTGATGGTTTTTCCATTTTCTTACGGCAAGAGATGTCAGCAAACTATCTATGCCGATTCATTTTTTTTTGAGGTTGAAATTTATTACAACGTATGTAAAACTGGTCTTCGCCAGCAGGTCTTCCTGAACACAGCCCATAAGAAAACAGGGCCCTCTGTCTTTAAGCAAGTGTGACTGTCTTCCTTTTGCTGAGTCAGCAGCAATGGACACAAGCCACTTCCCTTTCATTTGCTTGAAGTTGGATGCCAAGGGTTTGCAGGTGGGCTCAGCATGAGAGCTGAGAAATCCCATGGCTTCCTGGAATAGCAGTGCAAAGACGACATGGTCTAGTAGAATCCCATGCCCACACTGTGCCTTTATTCTAATCCAGGTTAGTTCAGTGTACTGCTTAACATTGGCGTCTGCCCATTAAGTCAGTGATTAGAGTTGTGGGGACAGCTTCAGACATCCCAACTCCAGAGAATGGATGTGTGACAGTAGCTCAGCATGTGGGACAGGTGCTGAGCTGAGAAGCAGGGTGGGTTATTTTCCCGGAAGAATTGTATTTGTGTTGGTAGGCAAGACTATCCAGAACAGAAGTAGAGAACACTCTTTTGTTGTTAGCCTTACTTCTGAGATGCTTCTTTGAAACAATTGTGCATGGCTTGGTACTTTGTGTTGTCTAGTTCCAGTCTTAGAGCTCCTCAGCCCTTCTCTGTTTCCTCTTGATTGCCTTCTCGGTTTCAGGATTCAGGGGCAGGGGACTGAGGTGTATGTTTTACATAAGCAGACCTGGCCTCTAGGTTCTCCCAGCATCCCTCAGTCTCCACCTGGCATACCCTGCCCCTAACCCTGAACTTTCCAGCCCAGGGGCTGGGTTGCCCTTCTTCCAGAGGCTCTCCTCTATATAATCCAGACATTTTGGCTCTCTCTCTCTCTCTCTCTCTCTCTCTCTCTCTCTCTCCCTCTCTTTCTCTCTTTGTGCAAATGTCTTTCTTTCCCATTCCTCCATCTTCCTCTCTCTCCCTTTCCTTGGGGCCAGTGAACTTGCCCACTTCCCAATAAGCCTGCATGTAATATAATCTAATCTGGTTTGAATTGGCTTATTTCATTGGCGGAGAAATAATTTATCTTGTGTTGACTTTGTATTCTGTGTTCTAAAGAGAACTGTGGGATGTTATAATGTGAGGAGGAGACTTTGGATCCTGGAAATCAGGTTTCTCTTTGCATAGACAATGAATCTGGGAGCTAGAATTTAGTCACTTATTCCAGGTGACCCCAGAGAGTTAGGAACAGGCTTGGGAGCAAATGCCATGTTTTCTTGCATTGTGCCCTGGCTACCTGCAAGCATGCTTGCAACATAAATTATGTCAGGAGAAACTCTTGTAACAGTAGACAGGGCTTTCAGGAATGGACTGTCATATGATGTCGTAGGAAAGCTGTTTCTAATAATCTTGTATGAGCTCTGATCCCTAGTAACCCAGTGCCCTCTAGTTCATGTTATAGGATAGCTGTGGATGTGAAATGGACTGACAACCAGGCTTCCCAGTCTTCAGTTAACATGAAGAATTACCTACCTGAAGCAGGACCTTCTCTTAGTCCACGTTACCACCCCAGTGTTTCCTGTGGTTCTCTGTACAGGAAGCTCCTCAGAGGCTTAGACGTTGCAAGTTATTTTTACCAGTCATTGTTCATACTATATATAGTTTGCTATTGTAAGAAAAAGAACCTTTTTATTTATTTCCAGAAAGGGGGAAATGTAGGGAGTTGGGCTGACGTTGCCATGTATTCAAATGCTAAATCCTGGCCCCCAAGATCTGGTTGCCCTGCCTGGAGAAGATCCTCAAGTACACTAAGTGATGCTACAGAACCTTGATCCCCAAGTTAGTTGGTCAATAAAAGGCTGAAGCCTGTGATTGGGCAGTAGAGAGAGGCAGGTGGGTTTTCAGTTACCTTAGTGAGGGTCTCAGGGAGAGAAGGGAGAAGAAGAAAAGGAATAAGAAAGGAAGAAGATGCCATGAGGGGAGATAGACCATGAGCATGTGACCAAGAGAAACAGCGAAGTAACAGGGGCTGGAGTGTAAGTTAGAAAAGCTTTAAAACCTGCCCAATCTAGGCCTAACAGTTTGTAAACAAAATACCTGGATTGTATCTTTTATATGGGCTAGCAAGAACTCTTAATTTAATTTACACTCCTGGGCCTGAGTTTCTCATCAAACAAGGAAATCAGACTAGGCATTTTTTTTTTCTTGTGCTGACAGTGTGTGGGGCAAAACAAAACAAAATCAATAGCCAAAACCCCAAAGCATGGACTCTTCAATAATAGGAATTTTTATTAAGACATTGGATATATGTGTATGTGTGTATGTGTGCATACTTGGCTTGTTCTGGAGGCATAATATATGAAAGGTGGTTTTACAACTTTGAAAATCAAATGCATATGGTCTAAAGGACTGCTCAATTGTAAATGGACTCACTATTTTCTCTTTGGTCTACTGGACAAGCACAACAATAACCACTATAAAACCAGAAGCTTTTTAGTGGTTTATAGAAGGAAAAAAAAAAAAACCCCTAAAATTTATTCTTGGTTAAATTAAAATGAAATCTGAGGAAAACATTTGTTTAATTTGAAAGGTATATTGCAGCATGTATTTGGAAACCATACAATTCATACCTCTGACCATGATAAAACACTGTGGCCTGACAACCAGGCTACCACAGTGCATATTGTGTTATGACTGAAGATGCTGTAACTCACATTCAGGGTGCTGGATTGAGCTTGGGCTCCAGAATTTGATTTATAACTTGAGGTGAAACCATGAAAGCACACGGACTGTTGTCTGAGAATGAGTATGACCAATTGCACCTGTATTCCTCAAAGCTAATGCAACTAAAAATCTCCATTCTGCATAACTTTACTCTGGATTGTGTTCAGAGGATATTCATCACTGACTGTTCTATGGAAAGAATTTACTTATGGGGAATTAACAACATTTTCGTATATTTCTTCAAGGTTCAAGCAAAATGGGACTACAGAATGAGACTTTTAAGAGTAAAAAGAGATCACTTAATTCAACCTTCTTAGTTTATAGATGGGAAAATTGAGAGAGGAAGGCTAAGGGACTCATTATAGTCACAGACCTAGTTCCAAGCACTCACAGGAATGAAAAAAAAACTCCTTGTCCAGTACTCTATGCTCCGCCCCTCTCGTATAACCAGTATTCTTGTCCAGTTTTGTCCAGACCCACCAGTGTAACCATTATTTAAATCTTAAGCCTTTCCTACCAGGCATTGTTTCCTATGTGCTAAGAATTTTACATGCCTCAGGTCTGTTAATCCTTAAAACAACTCATCTGTCATTGAGGGAACTCATTTGGAGCTTCCAATATATTAAGGCCACGTAGTAACTAAGACATGAGACTTAGATAGAAATTAAGGCAAGTTAAGCTGGAGCGAAGCTAGGTGTGTAGGCTACTCAGTTCCCTTTGCATTTCACGTGAGGGATGCATGATTTTTTTTTTTTTTTTTTTGGTGTATAACAACTTTATTAGGCTTTAAGTTATATATAATAAAATTTAACCAACGGATGTAGTCGTATCCAATTATTGCTACTCAATTTGATCTTGGCAGTGGCGGTGTATTCCTCGCTACCCACCCAATGTTCTGGGTTCCCGAATGAAACATGCACGCATGCACACAGCACGCAAGCTGCCTAGCTAGACTAGTGGGTTTAGCGAGAGACCTGTCTCAATAAGTAAAATGAATAACACATCCAACATCAACTTCAGATTTCCACCTGCATCTCCACACATGTGTATCTATATACACATCAAATGTATACACATACAGGCATATCACATTCACATATAAAATGAAGAAAGAAAGCATGTCCAATTACATCAAGAATGAGACAAGGAGTGAACGGTTTTTGGATGTCGTAGTCCGTGCAATGGGTAAAATAGAAATAATGAGGAAGAGAAGAAACTATGTTTACTAATAACGAGCCCCTAGACCATCAACAGAAATTATTAGGGCCAATAAAAGGAGTTTAGCAATGTGACTAGTAACAAGCAATAGGCATAAGCTGTAGTGAATAGAAAAACATTGAAAACAGCGACATAATAGAAACTAGAATACAGATACAGATGTGCATCCTGTCCAGAGGAAGCCTTAAAATCCCAAGAGGGTTCTTTATGTAACACAGTGAATTGACGTGGAATTCTGGCAGACCAGTGAGGAAGAAGGCAACAGCTCAGAAGAGATATAAAGCAGAAGCCACATCCAGGTGCCCATCAAACCGATCTCAAAGGGTAGTAGTTGGTGGAACAGGGGAAATGTACACATTAACTTAGTTGTAAACTGGTACATATCCTTTTTGGAGTTCAACTTGGACGAGGCTGTTAAGATTTAAAAACCATTTCAAGAGATTTATTATGTGGAAACGCTCAAGTTGGGACCACATATGTGGATAGAAACATATGCAAAAAGAATATTCATGTTTAGCAGTTAGGGAAAGACTATTTACATGTGTCAAATACTGAGCTGAAATACTTAAATTGTGGGACACGTGGCCTTTGGATTTCAGTGTGTTGCTGAAAAGGTAGAAGTGGTTCTCTATGCGCAGAAGGAGAAAAGTCTAGAAGGCACTGTTGAATGAAAACAGGAAAGCAAGTTCTGGTATGATCCAATTCATGTGAAAGACGCCTATGGGTTACCAGAAGGACAGGGAATATACGCTTCCTGTTTTCACACTAGTTACTTCTTGGAGTGGGGTGGGTTATGGGGAAGAGAGTTGAAGGGAAGTGCCCCCTTTAACTCAACTATTTCTTCATTAGAAACTTTTGCAACAGTGCGTACATGTATTTTTGTAGTTCTTTTACAATTTTAAAAAGGACTCCTAGGTAGTTTAGGATCTAAATTAGCAGTGAGTAGTTGCAGTGGGAGAAAAAAAAGAAATGTATAGGACAACAGCAATTGAAAAATGTTATGTGTGTATCCAATATATGAAAATGTATAAGCTCGCAAGTAGGTATGAAACCTCATGACTACAAATAACGGTATTAGGAGCCAAGAGCTAAGGCCCCAGCTTTTCTTCTTTTATCCTTGTATATATATATACATATGTGTATATATATTATGTGAACTTGTTTGTCCTAAGATAGTGAAATTCAGTTAAGGCTGTGTTTCATTTTAACTTTTCTGGTTTTGAGGATTGGCATGGGGTAAAGTAGAGGAACAGAACCGACAGAAGGTCTAGGCTTCTTTTATAAATGTCATTTATTACCTATGAAGGTCTGAGAGACTCGAAGAAGGAACACACTTTTCAGTAGTGCCCGTCCCTTTGACATTACCTTTGTCTCTTCAGTGATGAGTTGTTGCCAGAGCCAGCTGAATAAACAGGGGCTTCACAGGCTCCTCTGGAACGGAAAGCAGAAAGATCAAAGTTTCCCACAAACTCTTGGTGAACCTTGTAAGGCAGTGGCCCTTCTGCAGTGTGAGGAAGATCTATCCCTTGTGCTCTGAATATTCGCAGTGATTTAGAGCATTCATTGCTCCCCTTCCCTGTCAGGGAAATGAGGGAAACACACGTCAATAGCACTTCTCTGAATACACTTACCTCCAGCTACTGCTGTAAATATGTGGATCAGGTTCTTCCATTGCCCCATAAATCAAGACCTCTAGCCAGGACTTCCCTTATGTCCTGTGACGTCCTCTCCTCCCCAAGTTATGTTATGAATTCCACAGTAATTTCCTTCCCCAGAGATAGAAAGTAACCAGAAAGAAACCATGGGTTTAAATAATGTCAATTTCATGGCTTTATTTATAATAGGCTGTGGAACAGCTGTGTGACCTGGTGACAGGCTGGTGTGATGATGTTTGAGAGTCTCTCACAGAGTCCCAATTATGATTTTGGTGTAAAGATGCAAAGAAAAGGAGGTCATGGTCGCTTTTGTCAGGAGTTCAGAGTCAGCCGCATGGTGATGATTTGGCTTAAAAGGAAAAACCAGCTGATAAAGAACATGGGGATTTGACTTTGAAGTTTGACTGTTCCATGCCTTTTTTGCCCCCAATTAAAACTAGAGAATAACTCGACCACTAATGATAGCTCATTTTTTAAGGAATTTTACTGATTTGAAATCTAGGTATGTAACAAGATCCTTTCAGCACTGATTTATCATGAGGGTGGGTTGTTAGCATTCCAGAACCCAATATAGTAATTCCCTTTTGGCCTACCCTAGAATTCCTTATGACAACACATGAAACCTTGACTTTCAAGAAAACAAAGCCTGTGTTGAAGCTCATGCCAATTTCTGTGGTCATAATACCTGGCAGGAACAACCTGTGGGAGTAAAGACTTATGTTATAAATCTATCTTATCATTACTGGGGATTGAATTCAGGGTTTGTTACATGCTAGGCAAAACTGTATCACTGAGCATATATCCCTGTCCCCAAATGTCTATTTTTAACTCAAGATTACAGTCCATCATGACATGGGCACATCTCAGTTCATGGCTATGGAAAAATGGCATATCGCAAGGGATCAGGAAGAAACAATGGTGGGGAGGGGAGTTCTTAGTTAGATTTATAGTAGCAGTCATGAGTTTCCTTCTGTGGAACTTACATCCAATCAGAAAGCTATTGGTTATCCTCATAACGTTAGAGCTGCTATTGCACACATGGTTATATCTTGCCACACTGGTTGTTATTGTAGCATGCTGGGTTCACGATTTCTCCACCCCCAGAAGCCCCACAGCACTTTCTACTACTATGAAAGGTAGCCAGCAGAGAGGAAGCATCCTGGTCAGCACCAACTTGATTTCTCCATGTCCTATGACCAAAGCATGTGATGTCTCCAGGAATAGGGCCTTAGAGGGCCGTAACATCAAGTTATGCTGGACAGGCTGTTATTGTTTTGAAAGTCTCCCAGATACTGGAGAAAAAGCATGCCACGCCCTGCATTAAGGTTTTTATTTGACAACCTATGGCTCTTTTATATCAGTGTGATTTTGTTGTTGTTGTTCATGTATACATTGTGTAATGGTCAAAAGGGCAGTTAACATGTCTTCTAATTTTAGGATTATTTACTTTTGAGATGATAAAAAAATCATCTCACTTCTGCTTTGAAATAGTCCTTCAATTCTTAACTTTAGTCACTCTACTGCACAGTAGAACACTCAAACCTATGCTTCTTATCTAATGATAACTTTGTACCCATTGGAAACCTCTCTCCCTGCCCTCTTTAACCTGTGGGAACCACTGTTTTCCCTTATTTACCTGTTGTCAGTTGTTTTGCTTCAACATATCAATGAAGCAGTGCAATATCTAACTCTCTATCTCTGGCTTATTTCACTTAATTTAATGTCCTTGGTTGTTAACCATTTTAGAATATCAGTGGGACCTGGGAGCTAATAAATGAGGCAGAATAAAGTCTCATGCAATAGCCAACTTTATTCAGAGCATCAGACAATTTATACCCTGAGGGTTAAGAGAAGTCACCGGAGTAAAGTGTATAATCACAAGGACAAGCTGCATGAGGTAAAAAACCATGTTTTCCATAGAGATATAAAAACAAATAACACTGGCTAGTCTTAATGAATAATTTGAAATGAACTCAAAGACTTCTATTTACTACACCTGGGAGAAGCTTGAAGCACTCACAATTCTCCTCACATGACTTTGTTCTTGGACTGTGTTCTAACACTTAGTGGCTTGCTTTATTCAGTGCCCTAAACGAACCACACCAGACTAAAAAACTTATTCATGCCAAATGTGATAATACCCAGAGAAAGTAGACAACCTACAGAAGGGAGAAAAAGTTCTTAAATTCTGAATTTGATAGAGAGTTAATGTCCAGAATACATACTGTATATAATTCGATAACAAAACCACATATAACCATATGAAGAAGGTGGTGCTTATCCAAACAGACATTCATAAAAGAATATGTACACACGGCCACTGGTATATTAAACATGCTCTAAATCATGAGGGAAATGCAGTCATAGTGCAAAGCATTTAATGGGTAAATACAAAGTATGATATATACATGAAAATGTCATAACATCCATTATGAATTTGAAGTCCTCAGGACTTATTTTGGCTGTGGTTGTTTATAGTGGCTTTGTTTTTTTTTTTTTAAGTCTCACAGTAGCATCCAGTACCATACTTACCACTGTTTTAGTCACTGGTTATTCTGAACATGAAACTATGAGTTTTGTGCTTTCATATAGGTTATTAATTAGGATTCTTTGATTTCAGCTTGAAAAAAATCCTTTACTCATTTCTGTAGGGTAGTCCTATGCATTCTTGGCTTTACTCTGTCTGGAAAAAAATTTTATTTATGTCTCTTTTCTGAAGAACAGTGTAACTGAAAATGTTCTTGATTGGTCTGAAGACTTTTTCCCTAGAATTCTTCTTGTGGCCACACTGAAATTCCCAGTATGTCATAGGTTTCTTATCTCTCATTGCTCTCAAACATTTTTTTTGTCTTTGTTTTTATGTTTTTCAGTGCTAAGGGTTGAACCTAGAGTCTCAAACAAGAGCTCTACTCCTGAATTATAGGCTCACCTCTGTATCTGATTTGTGATAGCATATATGGTTTGTTAAATTGATAATTTGGTGGGAGAGCTTTATTCACTTTTTATGCATGGATATTGCCATATATCCCCAGACTTGGGAAGGTTTGAGTCTTCATCCTTTTCTTTCTCACCTGTAATTCCCATTGTGGGGATTGTTAGTTCTCTTGGTGGTGCCTCATAATTCCTGCAGGCTATGCTCCAAGTGTGGTTTGAGCTCCCAAAACTCATACTGAGGCTCATTTTCTTGATGCAGCTGTGCCAGGAAGCAGGGCTTTTGGGAAATGATTATGACATAAATATATTGGTTAGTGGTTTTTTTTTTTGTTTTTTTTTTATTTATTTAAGAGGCTGAGTTAAGGGTCATGAGACTTGGTTAGGTCTTGTAGGTCTACACTTGGCTTTGTTTCCATGAGAGCAAAAAGTTACAAAGCAAGTTTACAGATGATGTTTCAACATCTTCCACAGGCTCCTGTCTACTACTCAGGCAGGAGTTCCTTCCACGAGCCTCTGTCTACCATGTCATGAAGTAGCAAGAGTCCTACATCAGCTTACACTTGAAATTCCATACCTATGAGTTAGACAAACGTCTTTTCTTTATATCTCAGTAAGCCTCAGATATTTTGTTAGAACAATACAAAATGGACTTTAAATAGTTAAATAATGAAAGGAATTAACATTATTTTTTCTTGTCTGACTAGATAACTTCCAAAATTCTGTTTTTGAGTGCACTTGTTCTTACTTTTGCTTGACTACTCTTCAGTCATTTAGTGTTCGTCTCCAGAGTTTAAGAAAATTATTTTTATTTATTTGTATACTACTCTTTGTTGTTTATTTTTTTCCAAATTTTATTTCATTTCTTTTAAGGTGTGTATGTGTGTGGTGTGTGTGTGTGTGTTTGTGTGCGAGTGCACACCTGCATGTGCACATGCATTCATGTTTATATGAGCATCCATGGAGGCCAGAAGAAGACACTGGGTTCCCTAGAACTGGTACCACATACCACATGGATGGTGGCACTAAACCTGTATCTTCTGCAAGAGCAATATGTGCTCTTATCCACTGATTCATTGCTCCTGCATCAAATTTTAAACTGTTGGAATTGGTAAAGACTATGGGGACATTTGAAGTTTGGTTGTATTTTGCATTATGAGGTGAATATGAGACTTTGGGAACAAGGGATAGAAGGTTATTATTTAAAGATGTGTTTGGATGTCAAATTGTTGAGTGTGGAGTGATGACAGTTAATCTCACTTGTCAACTTGATGAGATCTAGAGTCACTTAGGAGACAGGCTTTTGGACATACCTGTTGGGATTATCTTGATTAAATTAATTGAGGTGAAAAGGTGAAAAGGTGCTCACTGTGGGTGACACTGTTCTCTTGGAAATGATGCTGGACTGTGAAAAAAGGAGAAAGTGAACTGAATACAAGCATTTCTCTGTTCTCTGCTTCTTGAGTATGGTTACACTATGACCAGTTGTCTCAAGCCACTGCTGCTATTTCCTGTCCTACAACAGACTTAACCTTAGACCTTGAGCCAAAGCCAGCACTATCCCCCTTACGTTGCTTTTGGTAAGGTGTTTTTTTTTTTTTTTTTTTTTTTTTTTTTTTTTTTTTTTTTAAACCTCAGCAACAAAAAAATAACTAAGACAACAAGTTATGAGAAAATTAATAAGATTTAAATATTGAGCTTTCCACTACTGTTTAACTGTGGCTTTTAATTTCACCAAAATGTATTGTATTATTGTATTTTTATGAAATGTACATCATACGTCTAATTAGAAGGTAACAATATGAAAAATCCAAAATGTAGGGCACTCAACAAGACCTTTGCTTTATAGCTCTCAAAACTGTCAATCATGTCAGATCATAAAAACCCAAAACAATTAAAAATACCGTGTGTGTGTGTGTGTGTGTGTGTGTGTGTGTGTGAGAGAGAGAGAGAGAGAGAGAGAGAGAGAGAGAGAGAGAGAGAGCGCACATGCACACTCAATATTCAATGTTTAAAAAAAGACATGACGATCAAAGACACTTTGCTATTCTTGATACTTACTATTCAGAAGAAAAATGTTAGAAAAAGCTATGAAGGATGTTTAGAAAAATTTGAATATGGGGCACATTAAGTAATGCAATAGTAACATTAAATTTCTTCGTTGATGTCCAGTTTTTATGGGGTCATTTTCATGCAAGTATATGGTACACTTCGAGCACATTCCTTTTTCTCGATGCCTCAGATGTTGCTTTGTAACTTCATTCCCTCTCCCAGGGTGATTTGCTGATTAGTGGCCCCATTTTTTCCACTTTAAAGTTTTGAATTGTCATATAATAACTGTATACATTCAATGGGTATATTGTGATTATTCAGTGAATCTAATAGTGTTTATGGATCATATCAGGTGAATTAGCAGTTTGATCCTCAAACAGCTATCACTCCTTTAGAGTTGCTTCACTCTTCAGTTCATTGTAAAACCCACATTGTCACAGACTAGCCACCCCGATGTGCTGTGTGGCACTAGAAATTCTTTGTCTAATTAAAGTCAGTGTTAACCCCATTGTTTAACCTTCTTCCATGTTTCCTCTATGTACTCACGGTTCTACTATTTTAACAGTGTATCGGGAGCTTTAGCTTCTGCATTTGAATGAGAATTCATACTGCTTATCTCTGCCTGGCCCGTGTCACTTACCAGATACTTCAGGCTTATCCATGTTGTCATAAATGACAGACTTTCACTATTTTTTTTTTTTTTTTTTTTTTTTTTTTTTTTTTTTTTGGTTTTTCGAGACAGGGTTTCTCTGTGTAGCCTTGGCTGTCCTGGAACTCACTCAGTAGACCAGGCTGGCCTCAAACTCAGAAATCCGCCTGCCTCTGCCTCCCAAGTGCTGGGATTAAAGGCGTGATATATGAAAATCACTCATTTGTCTGCTGATGGACACCTGGTTCATACCTTGACTATGATGAATAGAGGTACAAGCAGCTCTTTGATATGTTAATGTTACTTTGTACATATTCCACAGGTGGAGTTGCTGGAGTATATGATAGTCTACTTTATTCTTCTGAGGACCCTCATTACAGTTATACCAATGCATATTCCTAAAAGCAGGGCATAGGAGTTTCTCTTTCTTCACACTCTACTCAGCATTTATTATTATTTGTCTTTTTGTTAAT
The DNA here is from genome assembly GCF_011762505.2 of Arvicanthis niloticus. Taxonomy (NCBI): domain Eukaryota; kingdom Metazoa; phylum Chordata; class Mammalia; order Rodentia; family Muridae; genus Arvicanthis; species Arvicanthis niloticus. The sequence goes on from NC_047658.1 coordinate 133,312,217, forward strand.
AATCATTCTAGCTGCTTCTCTTTAATTACTACTAATTACCAGTTTGGCTTCCAACTCTCTTCTTTTCAGGTGTCTTTTATAATATCTAGGAGGAAGTTTCAAGCACTCCTTAGATTTATGAATCTGGAGCTGAAAGGATGGATCTGAGTTGGACATAAAAATATATGAATTATTTTCAAATATAGATAAGTTATTTCTCTTGTCTGAATGGGATCACCAAAGAGAACACAGAGTGTGAAAGAGACAGGGCTGTATTTCAACTGTTGAGAAATAAAACATTAATTTTCTTGACAGAGGAAGATGAGCCAACAAGAGGAAAAAAATTATAATATGGACACAAGGGAAAGAGATGGTTTCCGGAGAAAAAGGGCAGATACAGACAGTGATAAATGATGTGTAGATGCCAGAAACAGAAGAGGAATAAGAAACAGCATTCTGGCTTAACCAGACAGAAGGCACTTATGATGCTATTCACTGTTGTTATTATTATTGTTATTATTATTATTGTAGATTGTTGAAGTTTGAATGGGTATAACACGAGTATGTAGTGAAGGAGCAGATGTTGTGAATATAAACTTTCAAATACAGATTATGACTAAAGGATATGGTAGATTTGATTTAAAAATAACTCAGTGGTAAGAGGCCTTCTGGTAATGCCTGCTTTAGATCACCCTGCCCCTCAAGGAAGCTAGGAACCTGAAAAAATATTTTTAATCAAATGTAATGGCCCTGTCAATCTATAAGTAGGCTCTAGAGACACAATAAGGTTACTCCTTGGGTACAATCGCTCTGAGCCGTGAGTTGAGCTTTTGGGACTGGCTTTTTTTTTTTCTTTCAAGGAATTTGCTTATTTCATTTTCTGATAATGAGATGAGCAGATACTTCTAAAAAGAGATTTATGAAACTCCAGAAAATGGTAACTTTTTGCAAAGCTGCAAATATCTGGGTTAGAATCATTGTTTGAATAAGGGTGAAACAAAACTTACATAGGCCCAGCTGAGCAAGCACTGAAGCTTAGCTTTGTCTAAACCCTGATTGGATTGTGCTAATTTGTGATTGTTTATGTCACAATGTGATTGGCTTCCAGAAGAAAGGCAAATCCTCTTTAGAAAGCTACAGGAGTTGAAATCATCTCTCAGTTTATAAAGCAATGCTCAAAATATAAAAAGTCAACCATATATTATAAAGAGAGATAAGACTTCTCTAGAACTCAAGACGATAGCAACAGACTCCTAAGGCACTCAGATATTGGAAATTATCAGGTACCTGTCATTAACCATCATGAGAGAAGCAAAGAATTAAAAAGAAAAGCAAAAAAATTGACAAAAGGAACAAATGGAAATCTAGGACTAAAAATAAATTTAAGAATACAGTGGATGATTTCACAGCAACTTGACACCAAACTAAAAAATAAAAGGTGGATGTAAAATGCAACTTTTTAAAGTAATAAAACTTCTGAAAAGTTCTAAAATAATTAAAAAAAACCCAGTCAATAATTAAAAGCCCTCACATAAGTAAAATGCCTGGCTCAGATGACCTTACCAATGTGTATAAAAAATAATAATATTTTTACACCAGCTTTTAGTGAGTAGAAAAGAGAGGAGACATTCTATTTTTATTTATTTTTTTTAAAATCTAATAAATCAAGTACCAAAATACCAATTGTTAAAAGTTTAAATCAATCTTGCAATTCAGACTTTTTTCCTAAAGAAGTCACTAAAATCTGATGTGCCTCAAATATTTAAAATTCTTATCAGTTCTGTTTCATTGAATTTGCAAAAATATTTTTTTCCAAGTCAATTGGTAGATTATGAGCCTAGTATTTTCCTATGTTTTAGCATCAAACTGTCATCCTTGAACAAGCTATAAAAGAACTTACTAATGCGTTCATTACTATGCCTGCTTAAGGTACAATTTCCAACTTCAGTAGGTGAACAAGAAACTGACATTGTAGATTTTAGGTAGGCTCAGTTATAATGGCTAGTTCATTTACTTTTTGGATAAGGTACCTCATTGCTTAAATGAAAGAAAATACCCACATCGGAAACATTTCTTCATTCATAAGCCTATATAAATTTTGAAGTGTTCTGTTTTTGAGCGGTATTAAAGATATCCTCAATTTATAAATTTAAAGACTATTTCTGGAAGACACTTGTTATGCTAACAAAAATAACCTGTGGAACAGAAATGTTCAGTTTAAACCATTGGCTTGAACTTGTGAACTTTTAAAAAAAAAGATTTATTTATGTATGCGAGTACACTGTTATTGTCTTCATGCACACCAGAAGAGGACATTGGATCCCATTACAGATAGTTGTGAGCCACCATGTGGTTGCTGGGAATTGAACTCAGGACCTCTAGAAGAGCAGTTAGTGCTCTTAACCACTGAGGCATCTCTCCATCTCTCTTTTAAAAACATGTACTTATTTTATTTTCTGTGTATGTATGCTTGCTGAAGTGTATGCATGTATAGCACAAGATGAAGTTATAATTTCTTAAATGGTACAAAATTTACTTTGATTTCAAATTTAAGGTTTTCATTGGTATGAGCCTATTATTAATATAAAAATGAGATGAATATTGATACTCTCATGGGCATTGTGCCTGTATAACACATTTAGGAATACAAGGCCTAGACCCAGCCCTTTTTTAACTTTTTAAACTGATTTGGGACGGTTAACCTATGAGTTAAGGGACTATAGCAAATTCATGGTTTTGAGTTTATTGTTAGGGTGTTTTCCATATTTTATTTAGAAATAGCTGAGAGGAGTGAACAGACAACAGTCCAGGTTACCTTACATGGATAGTTGGTTTTCAAAACATCAGAAGTCCATAGAACTGACGCTACAAATATTTATATATTAATGTTCATTTTGATTAGAGACCTGTCTGCTCCTGACAGCTTCCTGTCGTGGATTCTAAGAAGAAATTGAGCATCCTTGGAGATACTCCAGTTGTGCGGTGACAGCCACTAGGCAAGAATTGCCTCTCTCCATCTACAGACAAATTACTGTCCAGAAAAGGACACACATGCAGAATAGTCGACTGATTATATCTGCCTAGACAGAGTAATCAGCCCTTAATAATCCTGCATCACTAAGGTCTGTCAGATGATTCTGGGCCAGAAGGCTGAAGATTTGATGCTCCAACGTTCGGTAGTATAGGGGCTTTTCAGGTGTTCAGTGGTCTCTATAAATTGGCTAAGTTTTAGAAGCTATGCTTAGTGCTTCCCATAACTTCAGTTAACTCAGTCATTCTGGATTTCTGATGGGGTTGAAGACCTATAGTCTCATAACCAATCCTGGCTATTTACTTTGAGAGAAAAGATCCGAGTAGATGGTTTTCAGCTGACATTCATTCTAAAGCCAAAAAGCCAGGATCAAAAGTAAGTGTTTTAGTTAGAAGAGATGACAGAGGTTCTGGTTAGTCAACAGAATGATGGACTGGGTATTAGGACTATCTTGTACCTCACTGGTACAATTAGGAATAAGTATGCTCTAATTGTATTTTGAGAGAAAAGTTCTACTTTAACAGGAAGAGTGATATGTAGGAGGAGCTAAGTGGGAAGGAGTACTGAGAGGAAGAGATGAAACAGGGAGAGAAGATGAAGAAGAGGAGAAGCTAGGTGATGAGAGAGAGAAAGAGAGAGGGGGCATGGAGGCAGATGTTCACATGTCTCTACCAGTCAAAGATAGTTTTTATATCTAGGTTGGGTATTGGGTTACGCTTCTTATTGAGCATTACCAAACTTATAAATCCTTTGATTAACATTTTTAAAAAATCGTATAAAAGCAAAAAGGAAAGGGGAGGGCATGGGACAGGGGTGTTCTAGGGAGGGGAAATGTGGAAAGGGGATGGCATCTTAAATGTAAATAATATATATATATATATATATATATATATATATAAAGAAATTCATTCACATGATTAAGAAGCTTTACATTTCTATGAATGAAGGAGTCAACTTTTTAAACACAACTTGACCAGCTCATGACAGGAGTCATGAACATAAAATCATGAACACCAAACACTGTAAATCTCAGGGATGATGCTTGTAGTGGCTTGACTGAGGTCACCTCCAAAGGTCTCCTCTGGGGTTACTCAGGCCCAAGATGGACTTCATAATTTCAAGAGTCAGCCGGGTGGTGGTGGCGCACGTCTTTAATCCCAGCACTTGGGAGGCAGAAGCAGGCGGATTTCTGAGTTCCAGGCCAGCCTGGTCTACCGAGTGAGTTCCAGGACAGCCAGGGCTACACAGAGAAACCCTGTCTTGAAAAACCAAAAAAAAAAAAAAAAAAAAAAAAATTTCAAGAGTCTTGAATGTATGCCTGTCCTTCTTCCATCTTGCAGGGAAGAGATGGAACAGGTGTGCTTTGGACTACCCAGCCCTGGTGCTGTGTGATGTGATTTGATCTGCCCTCTGCATGGCATAGCTGGGGATTCCCAGAGAGGAGACGAACCTAGGCCGTGTAGTTCAGTGGAGAGAGTCATTTATCCCAAGATGTTATCTAGCTTAAGAATTCCTATGATTTCTAGAGAATCTGTAGGCTCAATGTACTATATGAAAATTACCAGAGCATAGCTTTGTAAATGTTAGGCTCTGCTTTTTGGCAGCCAACTTTTTTGTGAAGGGCTAGGTAAGCTTCCCACCGCCCCCCACCCCCAGCTTTGTGTGTCTCTACAACTCAACTCTGGTACTAAAACAAAGGCAATTATGGACAGCATGGAAAGAGTGTGTAGAGCTGTGTTTCAATAAATCTTTCCTTAGAAAATAAGAGCAGGGAGCTGAATCTGGCCATAGACTATGGCTACTTATTATGCATGAGCTCCTTGGGGAGGCCATAGGCAGTCCCTGAGTCTAGTAATGTGCTAGACTTCAGTTAGAAGATGAGGAGAAAGATGACTATTTCAGAGTTAAATAAACTGTATGTGTAAGTAATACATGGTACTGACACCCACACAGAGCTCAGGTGCCTTGGGACATTAAATTGTCCTTATATAACTTATGAACGGGCAATATTCAGGCTGAAGTAAAATATTGACACACTGTCTATTTCTTCAACTACCTAATCCTAAAGGAAAGGTGCTTGCATGTGCTAACGTCAACAGCTATGCGAGTTGTGGATTATATCTCCCCAGGATTATGTGAGAAGCAGGAGAGAGAGGAGTGAGAACAGGAAGGAGTGAGTGCCGGACTTTGATTAACTGCCTCTTTTAGAACACAAAATGGTTTTGTATGTGGCTATTTGACTTGGAAAATATGCTTAAGTTATTCTGATCTGAGTACAGACTGCTGGCTCCTCAGGAAGAGACCTTAACTAAGAATTATTAGTTATTTAGGGAGGCAAGAAGGAGAAGAACTTTGGCTGTTAATATTGTCAACTTGACATGATCTAGAACAGAGGTTCTCAGCCTGTGGATTACAACTGCTTTGGGGTTGAATGACCCTTTCACCGAGGTCCTGTATCACATCAGATATCCTGCATATCAGATATTTACATTACGATTCATAATGGTAGTAAAATTGCTGTTATGAAATGGCAATGAAAATAATCTTGTGGTTGAGGGTGGGGTCACCACAACATGAGGAACTGTATTAGACACTCACAACATTAGGAAAGGTGGGAATCACTGCTGTAGAATCACCCAGGTGATGAACCTCTGAGCATGCCTGTGAGAGATTATCCAGATTAGTTTGGATAGTTACACCTGGGAAAGAAGTCTCAATGAGGAATTTTCTAGATTGAGCTGGTCTGTTGGCATGCATTTGAGAGATTCTCAAGTGGGTATTTCAGTTGGAAGACCTGACTGTGACCATCTCTGAGCTCAGTCTGCATGCAGGAAGTTCACCATTTTCTCCTTCTGACTGCGATGTGACTGGTTCTCTCAAACTCCTGCCATTATAACTTCTCTGCCTTTGTCAGGGCATTAAAAAAAATTAAAACCACTGAAAAAGAAACCAAGATAGTGACTGTAACCCCAGCATGGGAAGGCAGAGTAATGCAGATCCTAGACGTTCACTGGCCAGCCAGTCTGGCTAACTGGTGAGCTTCAGGTTCAATGAAAAGATCCTGCCTCAAAAAACAAGATGGAGAAAGATGGAGGAAGACACCCGAAGTCAACTTGTGGCCGTGTGCATGAGCAGATGGTTGTACCTGTACACATCTACATGATACTCTAAGATCTATGTTTAGTCTGGGGTTGTAGCGCTGTGATAGAACACTTGGCTTAGTGTGCTGTTTTCAATAAAGCAAGAACACATGGAGCTCTCGTAAAGTTATAGCAATTAGAAACAAAAATACAGACAGCAAACATTCGTTCCTGATACATTTTCCTGCAGAGAAGTTGTTCACCCACTCTTAGTACAAGTCAGTGTAAGACAAGCTGGGGCTCCAAGTGTTTAGTGATAAGGAGTGGAGTTCACAGCTGCTATGGATGATGAGGGAGCCGGACAGTAGCAGTGACAGAGAAAAGCTTTGTCTTGTGTAAATTGAGTAGTAGAAGCTCAGGGATGCTCAGAGTGAAATATCATCTTTGGGCTCATGTTGCCTTCAGAGGTGACACAGAAAACTAACCAGCAATCCAAGCTGCTTTCTTGGTTTTGTTTTTTGTTTTTTCTAAGCCATGCCTTTTGGTCACACCTATAATCATGCCCTTAGGTCTTGTCTCTAAATCTGATCTCTACACTTCTAAGTCAAACTCTTAAGTTACACAGCTTTAATCTCACACACCTTTAATCTCACACACCCAAGGTATCTAAACCAAGATTATCGGAGTGTGCTCAGCTGTTGTAGGCTATTGTAATCCAAGTCTCATGTCAGGGTATATGGCTCAAGATGGCTGCAAAGCTGATAGCCGCTTTCTGCTAAAAGTCGGCCCCCAACACTTTCTCTGCCTTCCCCTCTCTCCTTCCTTTCCACTCTCATTTCTTCTGCTGTCCCTTCTCTTCCTCTTCCTCCTTCTCTTCCTCATTCTCCTCCTTTTTTTCTTGTCCTTCTTCCCCTTCTTTTCCTCCTTCCTTTCCCTCTTCTTTCCATCTTCCCTTCTCTCCTCTCCTCCCTCATTTCTTCCCTTCCTCCTTTTCCTCATCCTTCTTTCTTTTTTCCCTTCCTTCCCTTCCTCCCTTCTTCCTTCTTTCCCTCCTTCACTTCTTTTCTCTTCCTCCTCTTCTTTTGTTTTTATGACCCTGGTTGTTTTATTACTTCTGCTGGATTGCCCACTCCTCATTCCTGGGTGACTTGGCTACAGAAACATCTGTGGTATTTTGCTACTTTTCCAGAATATTCTTTGGGACCTCTGCTCATCATGTCCTTGCATTTACTTCACGTTTTGAACTTGTCAGCACCAGGTTGCCCTTCACACTTAACACAAACAGCTCTTGATATTCAATGAAAGCATGGTTGGTGTAAGCCCTTTTTAGAGCAAGTTGATGGAGGTGGACTCTCAATTTGCAGAATGACTTATTTGTCTCTAAATACCTGTGAGAAGCATCTTAGGTAGCTGATGTGATTCATTAGCCCTCTGTAGAAGTTCTAGAGGCAGTGAAGCCTTGGGGATGAAATGTGGTGTTCATCACTGGGCAGACTTGGATTCTGACCCCAGCAGTGACAAAATATCAGCGATTAAATCACTAGAATAGTTATTGTCCCAAACCCTATTTTTCCTTCCCTTTTTTTTTGAAAACAGAATGGTAGGATACGTCACTATCCAGGATGACACTGCCTCTGCTTATACACATAAAAAAATCTTACATAAAAGACATTGCATTTTTTTTTTTTGTATTAAGGAAATAGAAGCTATAGAAATAAGTGTTCTGTCAGAGTCTCTGGATCCTGTGGGTGACTCTGTAGCAGCCGTATTTGCTTTGTGAGCACAGTGACAGCCCTACACATTGGAAAGATGATGGAAGTATCTGTTAGATTTCAGTCATGGAAGAGAGACCTGAATGCAGCTTACTTATTTTCAAGCCCTGTCCCTGACTATATATTCTGGCTCATTGCTAAAGGTACATGTAAAAATAAAATTTGGTTTTATTTACTAGTAACCTGAATTAGTGAGGTTTGAGTGGAGAAAGTCTTAGAGAATAAGATCTATCTGAGATAGTCTTGGTATAAATTTCTTCATGTTTCTTATATTTCCCCTCTTCTGAGTTTGAATATAAATACATCTGTATGCTGGGTCAGATCTGAGCTCATTCTTACCCCCATATGATTCCATGCCCCCAGTGGCCACTTGAATATTTAATATATTCCCTGTATATCCTAGAATTAGATTGCCCTGGCACAGTGACACAGTCTAGGACCTTCTATCACGATTCACCTTTAATTCTAGAACTACTTCATTGTTCTTTCTAACTTTATTAATAACTGGTTCAGATTTCCAGGATTTGCTGGCATTGTCTCTAGAAGTACCTGGAAAAAACTTCATCTCAAGTAAAATCATAGGTAAACGATAATCTTTACCAGCAGTAACAACAACAACAAAAAAATACTATTAAAATCAAGTGGATGGCCAGTGTCAATCACTGTCTGGCTGTGATGGTCATTAGAGCTGATTCAATTGGATTGGTTGCTTTAATTGGTGTCCTAGATCCATCGGTGCTCCAAAACTTCATGCTGAGCCAAAAGACTGCTTTTTCCTTACTCAAATCTATAAGACTGTGATTTACCAAAGATATGGGTGCTGTAGATAGGCAGGCAATTCAGTCCTTTCTGGGGAAGAAGTTATCTAATTCCATAGTCGATATTGCATCCCAACTGTTGAAAGTCATGCCTTTCTTATCAAGCAGAGATACCTTGGCTATACTTTTTACCCTGATGAAGTGTCATGTGCGTTTACAATGTTCTCTCATATTATTCTGATGATTATTAGCTGGAAAGGGAATCTACCTTTCTTTATTAAGCAAGTGATCTTACTATAGTACTGGAGCCTTAAGCTACATATGAAAGATTTCAAAGGCAACTTAGGTGTCTATTGACATGTTTTCATGTATTTGAGGTTTATGAAGTTTCTTATTTGAGAGAATTTGGAAACCTTAAGTGAGATTAATAAATACACTTCTGCATTCTGAAGATTTTGAAACTTAATGAACAAAAAGAAGGTTAAGAAAGTTAAGGGCTGCATAGATAATTTCTGAGAGCCCAAAAGAAAAATAGATGTTATTTCCTTTTTATTTCACTACCAAAGTTTATTAACTAGATATCTTACTAAAGTTTTTCTCCTGGGCTCCTATTGTCCAACCTCATTATAAAGCAGGGATATAATACTACTGCAGGGGATTGCTGTGGAAATTAAATGGGTAACACTTGTAAACCTCTTGACATGGAATCTGGGTTATAATAAGAGCACAATAAATGTTTTATATTCTGTTAGTAATATCAGCATCATTATCATTTTATTGTTGAAAAGCTCTAGGGGCTGTAAGAGGTATCTTTGCAGAGTGTGTGTCTAGTTGCTAAGGCAGGGCTTTCAAGAGCATGTGGATTTTTCCTATAGTATTTGGTGGCACCTTATGAGCCATGTGGGAATCATATTTGTGGTTCTGGGTAGACCATTAACATTGGGCCAGCAAAATCAGACTTTAGCCTAGTCAGGGGACCAGAGAGCAGAAATGTGCAGAACAGGGGTCCAGGGTGAGTAGTGAGAAAGAAAATAAGGATATCTGCGTTTCAGAGAAAGGAACATGTCAGTGTGTAGCTCATGAAGAAAACTGGTGGAAACAAATGAACAGTCGGTTGAGGAGGGAGACATAACTTGAAAATCTACCTTTGGCAGGATTTACCCTCCCTCGCAACTCTGTGCTTCCTCCATTCACAGAAGTAGACATATTGGTCCAGCCTTTGTCTTTCTGGGTCTATCAACAAGAAGTAAACATCATTATGGAGTGATTGGAAAGGCTGTGAGGAGGAGGTAGGGCTCTAGGTAGACTTGAACAACAGATGGGAGGGACTTAGGCAGGAGAGAGAGAGAGAGAGAGAGAGAGAGAGAGAGAGAGAGAGAGAGAGAGAGAGAGAGAGAGAAGATAATGCATCTAGGACCTAGCCAACAATCTCCATGAGCTTGGAAAGGTTGAGTAAGAAGGAGGAGTGTGGGAGCTGAGCTGAGCCATATTGTGGGACACTTGGACGATCAAGTTTGGATTTTATTATTTAGGTAGGGGAATATGTTGGTGTGTGAGGATGGTTTGCCTGCTCTTCCTTTTCCTCCTCCCCTCATCCCGTTTATTTCCCTTATGATTTTTTTAACGCAGTCAGTTGTTGCCATGGTTAGTTTTCCTGCTGCTGTGGATTATACTTAACAAGAAGCAAATTAAAGAAGGAAGCGTTGATTTTGGCTCAGGGTTCCAGGGCATGAAGTCCATCACAGCAGGGAAGGCATGACTGCACAGGGAAGGTATAGCAGGGAAGGGAGGGTGAGGGTTAAGCTGTATCTAGAGTCAGGAAGCAGGCTACAATGTATTGTCAGTCAGGAAGCAGAGAGAGAGAGAGGTAAGTGCTTGTACTCTGTTACTTCCTTTTTCTAGTCAGCTTATGACTCTAGTCCATGAGATATTGTCCACATTTTAGGTAGGTCTTTCAAACCCCATTGGCTTCATCTCAATAATCCCTCACCAATATACCCAGAACTTTGTTTCCATAGTGATTCTAAATTCTATCAAGTTGCTAATCAAGATTAGCCATCATGCTTGTTATCTGGGCTGTTGACACGTTGGCAGGAGAATGTTTGCAGCAGTAACGGCCCCAAGACGGTTTCTTGAAGAGCTCATCTGAGGAAGGTGAGGGATTTTTTTTTTTAGTTTTCATTTACCTTTGATATTTCAGGGCATATTCAGCTTATATTTCTTACTCTATGATGGTGAACATAAAGGATAAATAATATTTATAGTGAGATTTTTTTCCCTTTAGTTTTTTTGAAACAGGATTTCTCTGTAACAGCTGTGGCTGTCCTGGAACTCATTTGTAGATCAGGCTGGCCTTGAACTCACAGAAATCTGTTTGCCTCTGCCTCTGCCTCTGCCTCTGCCTCTGCGTTCTAGGATTAAAGTTATATGCCTCCATGTACATCTATAGTGGGATTTCTTTCGGTCATGTAATGGGTATGAAAAAATGGTTATGTCATCTTTACCTTTAAAGCTTTTTTTTTTTTTCCCGGTCTTTCTATTGGTGCTTCTTGTCTGCTTACATCTATTACATTATGAATATGTTTGCATTTATATTTATTATCTTTTACTGCATAATTGATTTTAAATTTATTGGTCATTTTTTTGATTTTTTTAAAAAACAAGATTCTATTTCTACTTATTGTTGGGAGCCGACTTTAAGCAGAAAGCGGCTAGAAAGCAGCTATCAACTTTGCAGCCATCTCAAACCATATATCTTGATAAGAGACTTGTTTTTCAACAGCCTACAACAGCTGAAGCACACTCTGACAAACATCTTGTTTATCTCACATAGCTTGTTTTATTGTTTAGTGACCCCAGCTGCATGGTGCACGTGGTAAAGTGTCTTCACCTGTGTTCTCCTGTTTGTGCTTATAAATACCCAGGATTTCCTTGTAGTATAGTATATAGGAGGTCAATACAAGAAGTCTATATGAGAGTCAATATAGTCAATAGGTAGTCCATAGGAGGTGTGGCTATAGTGAATGGGAGACAGTAAATGAGACTTGACCACACACCCTGTTTTGTCTCCATTCTTCGAGTCTCTTGGCCCTCCATTCTCTACTCTCTCTCTTGACCAGAACACTTAGCCCCAAAAGCGTGGGGCAGTTGTAGACAACAAATTAGTAGCCCCAAAGTGTGGGACAGTGCAGGCCAAAACATTTTGGCCCCCAAATGTGTGACAGAGTGGTCCTCAACAACTTATGATCAGTTCTGGAATTAGCTGTGGTGACTTATTAAATTCTAAAAAACTTAATATTCTCTTTCCAAAAAGAACAAGATTTCTAGATTTCATTTTCTACTCTTGCATATACTCTTGAGTGTGTGTGTGTGTGTGACAACATGTATGTGGAGGTTAGAGAGAACAGCTCTTAGGGGTTAGTTCTCTCTTGCCAGGTGTGGGACCCATGTATTAAACTTTAGGCTGTCAGGAGAAAAGTTCTGAGGAAGAACAAACTGAAACAATTCCTGGATCTACCTGGGTTTCAGATACTGCTATATTTAGAATATCAAATATAATGCATGTTTACCATATTTAAAGAAGTAAATGACAAATAGTCTTTGTGGAGAAGTATTAAACTATACAAATATTCAGACTGAAATGATCAGAAAAAATGGATTACTTAAAAGTGTGTTTGCTGGGTAATGGTGGCACATACCTTTAATCCTGGCACTTTGGAAGCAGAGGCAGGTGGATCTCTGAGTTTCAGGCCAGCCTTGTCTATAGAGTGAGTTTCAGGACAGCTGGGGACCCACAGAGAAACCCTATCTTGAAAAAGCAAAAATCAATCCACATCACCACCACCACCACCACCACCAAGAACCTACTCCTCTCCACAAACAAAGCAAAACAAAACAAAAAAACCCCAAAGTGAGTCTGATGGCAGGTTGATTGTCTTCTTTCAGGCATATTTGTGTTAGGTTAAGGACCTGGATTGTGATGGCAAGGATGGTGTTGAACTCTCTTCTGCGAATGCCATCTTAAGATAACTCTTCAGGCTAAGTGGAGGAAAGCATAGCTGTACAATACCTGGAAGAACATTGGGTTATCCTTAAGCATTTTTTTTTTTTCTGACAGTTTCAGAAACTTTCAGATGTTCAATTTTGGTAAAGTAGTAGTGGTGCACACCTTTAATTTCAACACTCGGGAGGCAGAGGCAGGCAGATCTCTGAGTTCCAGGCCAGCTTGCTGTACAGAGCAAGTTCTAGAGCAGCCAGGGCTATGCAGAAAAATTCTGTCTCAAAAAACCCAGGAAAATAAAAGGAAGAAAGAAAATGAGAAAGAAAGTAGGGATAAGGAGGATACATGTCATGTAGCTTACAAATTCTCCAAGTAAGAGAAGAATAAAGATATATAGAGTGCATATATAGATACTATACTTATATATGGTAGTATAGAAGAACAACCAGCATATAGACATACAGCATGAGAATTTGGGAGATATATTAATTTGGAAGGTAATTTTGTGAAAACTCCCATCTTTAGAGGAATTTTTATTTAGGTAAGTGGTGTGTTATTTTCTAAAACTAAGTTCCTGACACATTATGAATGAAAACTGAGATCTCAGTGTCTTGACTAAAGTTTCCTATTGAGGACAAAGCCAGAAATTTGTCCATTGTAGCTAGGAGAGGAGAAGAGAGGAGAGGAATGAAGTGGAGGGGACTGGAGAAGAGGGGAGGTGGTGAGGGGAGGAAAAGCGAAGATTATTGCCCTGTGGTGAGGAGAGGATGCAGAGTTAAATTCTTAAGGCTTGTGCTCCTCAGAAAGCATTAAGTCTTTAGCACTATGCAAAAGATGGCGAACTAGACAGAGTTGCGTGTCTTGGCTTTAGTGAGGCCATGTCAGAGAAGGGCTAAATGTAAGGCACCGGCAGTTGAGTGTAGACAGAGACTGTAGGTTGCAGCCCACAGACACAACAAAGGGAACTTCATGGCAGCCATAGTAAGGAAGTGGAAACTGGTCAAGTTTAACTCTACATCTCTCAGGAGAAAGGGACTCCGGAGCACATCTGGCTAATGCTAGGAAAGCTCTTGGAAGAAGTAGGAATTGACCTGGGACCCTGGAACATGAGCTGTGCTTCATGTGGATCTTAGGATGAGGAGGAGGAATTTCTGGGGAGGAATGAGGGAGACCAAAGGCACAGAGAGAGGAGGACGATGTACTGATGATATTCCATAAGCCATTCTGCTGGAAGAGTGTAGAATGTATCGCCCAAATGGGCCAATTAGGACAGAGTACAGGGTTGGAGGTCCTTTGCAGTTGTCCAAACATGTCATAGGTCATCATCTTACATGACATATGGAACCTCCATCTTTATGGCTCCCTTCCTGTGGTCAGGCAGCCTCAGAGAACCCACCTCCTGCACACAATGGCAGAGGCAAACTGAGTGTTGGGAACAAGGTGCCCACAGTGTCCAGCCACACAATACTGTGCCTCCTGGTTATGATTAAGGTGTCATTTGGCACTCTGTGTGTGTGTGTGTGTGTGTGTGTGTGTGTGTGTGTGTGTATCTATCTGTAGATCTTTGGAGCACCCCAGGAGATGTCAAAGTCCATAACAGTTCTGGAACCAAAGCATTCATACACATGTAAATGAAATCAGACACATCACTGGATTGCACCCCTCAAATATGGCTGCCTGCATCTTTGACTGTCACAAGCCCTACTGGCCATCATCTCCAATTGACTCTCCATCGAAGATGCCTGTCAGCTCATATGCAGCCTGACTCCCTTGACTTTGGGAAAAAGGTGAAGTGCAAAGTCCAATAAAACCTGCTGTAGGCTTGAGTGTGGTGCTTTCATTCAAAGAACAAGGTTGAAAACAGTCTAGACTCAGTGAAAAGCATGTAAGTAATGACCATCAAATGTTTTTAATAAAAAAGAACTACTCCAAAGCCACATGGAAGGTAACTGTTTCAAGTATGTTTTTAAAGGAAAGGAAGTCACTAGAACCTTTGAGGGCTATTTAGTGACCGTAGGAATTGGAAATTGAACTATAGCTACGTCACAGTCTATGTTTGATTTGCAAACATACTTTCTCCTTTGCTAAGTGACCACTTTGCTAAAGGCAAAAGTTATCTGATTACAGGATATAACTTGATTGTCCAGTTACTATGAATGTTTTGTAAGCTTGTTCCAGCCAAGCAGCCACAGAAAATTTCCATGTTTTCATCTTATTGTGTGTATACAACTGGGGAAACATTCCTTCGGTTAGAGAAGGAGCTGCAACTTGGAAGGATGGCATTGAGGGCTTCAACATTACCTGAAACTGTGCTACTGTATTAGGGCTGTAGGGCACTCTAGTCCAGCCCCGATCTTTACATAAATTAGTGATGCTTATTCTGCTTAGAGGTAAGATATAGAAATTTTTTTTCATGCTAATTCCCTGCCTATTTGTAGTCATTAGCTCTTAAAATATCCATATATCTCTGTCAGATAGATAAAAGACCCTGATTACATAACTGCTGCTTAGATATTTCATACACCTGGTTTGGGATAACATTTTAAGAATAAAAACAGAGGAGGGTCTAAGGAAAAGACAACAACATCAACAACAACAACAGGGAAAATACTTATAGTTTGCAACATCAAATTTTGTTACATTGGGCTATAAATGGCTCCAATTAGTGGAACAGCCAAAAGCTGCCTTTGAAAAAACAGTTGTGTGTGTTTCTCCAGGAGCAGATGGTAATTGTGTAAAGTCCTTGTCCTGTCCTTAGCCTGGGGATTTACAAGGAGGGTGGGGATGTGTTTACCAATGAAACCTGCTGCTTTCCTCGACAAATCAGTTCCTTGTCAGGCTCCAGCCAGACCTCTGGAGGAGGTTAAGTGGGAGTCCAGGGGGACCACTTGACTTCTGTGTCACTCACAATGTTTTGATCTTGTTGTTTTTGGCTTGTAAAGGACAGATGGGCAGATCCACAATGACAAGTGTGTGTGTGTGTGTGAGAGAGAGAGAGAGAGAGAGAGAGAGAGAGAGAGAGAGAGAGAGAGAAGAGAAACAGTTCAATAGTGACGAGTTATTTTTTGAACTGGGTGGCATTACATGGTCTGATGTTATGATAACAGGAAAGAAAACACTGGTGTTTCATGTCCAAAAGTCTTTGTGTCCAGGAATATAAACCTTGTGGATGCTTAGCCACCATTAATCAGTGGTTTAAAATGGGTAGACATGCAAACCAAGTCATGGATTTCACTGAGCCTCTTGAGTTGACTGAGGCTTCTGGACTGGAGAATTCTTTTAGTCGTAAGACAAAACACAATCATATCTGTGTGGGGAGGCTGTGTGAGGCACAGACAAATGTCTAGTCCTAACGCGTGGGCTTTGCTGTGTATGTCATTATCTTCAGTGGAAGGAGGCTTGGTAAGTAGGAAAGAGAGATGACAGAAGCCACATAGCTGTCACCTTAGATTGTGCATCATTTGGCCGCAGCCACCTCAGTCTTTGTCCATCCTACACTGCCACCAATTGATGGGACACCCTTCTTTGCACCCCAAAACTTGAGTGTGCTGAAGGGTTGTCTAGGTCAGAAAATTTTAGTACTAACATACTGTCCTGACTCCTAACTTTGGTCCCAGATTGTGTTTTGTCTTATCTAAAAGATGACACAGCAGGCCTCATAAAAAGCTGCTGGGAAGCTTTGTCCCCAAAGTGTCCCTGGTCATCTTTGTTTGGAGACAGAAGCTACTTGGGCTTGTCCTTTGGTTTAATGAGTTCTCTGGTCTACCACATGCATCCCTGGCAGCTTTTCTCAGACATGCTCTGATCTTGCTCAGTCTCAGTGTTCTCAGCACAACACTCAACTGAGGTGTGAAGCCAAGATTCTATGTGGGGAGCAGAGCTGCTCGAGAGCAGGGTTTGGCAAGAGAGAGCTTAGAGGATGGGAGAGAGATGTGTTGTGTGAAGACAGCAAGTCCAGATTTTGCTGGGATTCAGCTGGCATCAGGAAGCAGCCCAACTCCAGCTGGTCACTAGACTCTCCGGAATTTCTGCAGCGTTGGTGTGGAGGTCATGAAATTGCCTTGATCTCAAGCAAGACAAAGCAAGCAGCCAAGGTAAGACTTCCTTAGCCCTGGGGGTAGGTGTCTTAAACCGTAGCTTTCAGTCTTAAGAGACTTGGTGGTTAAGTAGTTTCTCAGTGTGTGCTGAGGAGCTCAGGCCTAGGAGAGCTGGCTAGAGGCCTCCTTAATGACAATCCCATCTATAACCAGAGATCAAAGGTTTTTGTTGTTTCATGAATTACTTTGAAAGGAGATGTGTCACACGTGGCTGCTGTTAGGCGGAGCCCGCTCGGGCTACATCTTCATGATCCAGCTGCCCTGGATATCCATCCCCAAGCCCTGGATTCTGGGTCAAGCCATCTGGAAGGGGTACAAGGCCAGGTTCCAGCTGCCCCGCATCTGCCTTTCATGTCACCTGGAGTCTGCTCCTAGAGGTCTACTGTGAGGGCTTAAAACTAATCTCCCATAGTTTATGAGCCCAAATCCATTTGCAGTGAGTAAGACCTCAGCTGACCAGAGGCTTAAACAAATGCCGCTCCCCCCAGCCCCTCCATGGCATTCCATGGCGGGACTTGAGTTCCACGCACATGATGTAAGCCAGAGCTGGGACAGGCCTTTTGCCCACACATGGCTCAGAAATCATTTACAAAGCAAACAGAAAAGACAGCCACGGACAGGCCATTTTCTCTTTGCTCATAGGCCACTCCTTAGAGGGCTCATCTGATCTGAAGGTGAGATTGAAAACAGGTGTCCATCCAGTGCCTATAAAATATATACTGGCAATAGGGGAGATTCTTGGAAATTCCTTCAGCTAGTAGAAATATGGAGGCAATTCCCAAATCTGACTTCATTTCAGTCCTTCCAGGCCCCCAATCCTGTCTCTCTTTGAGAAAAAAAAAAGCAGGAGAAACTGGGAGCATATGGTTCTGGAACCCCATTTTGTAGGAAGAAATGTTGAAAAGATTAGAAAGGCTCTATTAGAACACCAGGCTGGGCCGTCCTTGCAGAGCTGGAAAACTTGGCTTGTGTCTTTTGCCTTGGTCCTTCCCTCACATCAGGGTGACTCAAGTGACCTTGGCAACTCTGATTTGGATGCCAGATTTACCCAATTTCTATTTAGTAAATACATCAAATGTACTGCTTCTCATGTTTGGGATAAAAACTTGATTAGATTCTTTTAAAACACGATGCTCACTGCCTACAGAAGCAGTGGATTTCATCTGGGCCAAGTCCTGTGTGTAGGAGGATCAGGTTTCCTCTGTTTGTTGACAGTGAACACTCCTGCTCTTTGGCCTACCTTGCAAGCTCATTAAGCCCCGGCTTGGATTTGGGGTGACTGACAATGCAGCTGTATTTAATTTGTAGATAATTGATGCAATAAATGTAATAAGCGAACAAGATGTGTTGACTCCTGGTCTAATTTGGGTGTAGATGTTGCCTCCCTTGCGCAGGTGGAAGCGTTGCCATCACATACATCTGTGAGAGATGAATGCATGCCTTTCCTGGCATCACCCAGTCAGGGAGAAGGCCAAACCGTCTGATGTATCTAGAATCAATACACGCAACTTGTGGCCAGTCTAAATACTGAAAGAATGCTAATATCAGACTTCATTGTCCCAACAGGTGACACTAACTAAAGGACCTGGAGCTTTCACAGGCAAGACTTCCTTGTGCATTTTGATCTGGAAACTTGAGAAAAACTTAGTTATAAGGATATATGCGTGGATCTACTTTTTTTTTTTTCTGCCTCTTCCTAGGGCAGTCAGAATTTCATTTTCTATGTATTTTCAGAGGTCTCTCATGCCTTCATTCCTACAAAACTGTAGTCTAGGCAACATGAGTAGTTGTGGGCACAGTTCTGTGGCTTCAGGAATGGGCAACTTTAGCAGGAAGGAAATCTATAACATAGAAAAAACTCATACTTGAATGGTGCCCATAATTGTCTACTAAGACCCTACAGTGGATGTTGATAAACTGAGGCCCTCAAGTCATATCCAGCCCACTGCATTTGATCTCAAAATGGTTAAATGGCTGCAAAAAAATGACAAGGATATTTTGTGACACGTGAGGATTATGTAAAGTTCAGTTTCAATGCATTTCGATTCAGATAAAGTTTTACTAGGCCAGCACCACACCCACTATTTTCTATAGCTGCTTTGGAGGTATTTGAAACATTTTCCTAGTACTTTATACTAAAAACGTGCCCACTGCTAGCCTAGTCTAGAACATTATTAATTTGGACAAGTGAAGAAAAAGCAGGCTTGATTGCAGTGTATTTAAAAATGCACTTATTTAGTATGTGTGTGCATGTATGTTCCTGTTTGTGCACTCATGTGTGCAGATATGCATCATGTGTGGGCATGCATGTGCATGTGTGGGCCACCAGACTGTCTTGAATCCTGTTCCTTAGGTGTTGTCTGCTGTTTTGTTATTTATTTATTTATTTATTTATTTATTTTTTGTTTCTTAAAGATGATCTCTCTCTGGTCTGGAAATTATCCTAGCAGGCAAGGGTGGCTGACCAAGGAGCCCTTGGGGCCCACCTCTCTTGGAATTACAAACTTATTTTAACCACATTTTAATTTTATTTTAAAGACATGATTCTGGGGAGCTAACTCCAATCCGGGTGCTTGACAGATTAAACTATCTTCCCAGCCATGCAATGTAATTTGAATTATTTATTATGTGTTTTAAAATTTTCCACATCATTATACAATGAGAATGTGCTTAAACCATCTGTTGGGTCCTTCTTACTGGACTATTGTTATTAGGGTGTTCAGCAGTGGTCTAGCCTTTTCTCCTTATGCTGAAATCTTCATGCAAACAGTGTCTAAAGTCTGTTTGGAAAATTTGTCTTTCTAACTGGGAAATAGTTTCTGGTCTTATTTTTATATTAGAACTATGCAACAGATTATTTTCTCCATAGATATTCTTAAATGTCAGAGGCAATGAGATATCATTATAGAGGCTTATAGTTCTAAGGATTTGGGCATACATGCTCAGCCACATGGCTATCACCGCAGTTAGGATGTGGAAAGTCTTGTTGCCTACTGATGTTGCTTTGTTCTTTCTGTAGTCTGCTTCCCCTCTTCCCTGTCTCTGACCATGATGGATGTGTTGTCTCGTCGGTCCCACGACTCTGCCTTTTCCAGAATGTCACACTCGTGGAATAACACAGGAAATGACAGACATTTTAAAGGCAATTTCCAGTTCCCTCAACTACCATACGGAAACCAATGAACTCTTAAGAGAAAGATTTTAATTATAGCTTGCACCAAGCATGGGATTAATATTAAAATAACATTAATATTAAGTTAGTTGCCTTCGTTGTTTGGAAGAGGAATTCAGCTTATTGTACAGATACCAAGCTTGTTCACAGAAAGGCAGTACTCATGGGACTAGCTCCTCATGTTAATTTCCAGTCTGTGACATCTTCCAAGGTAGATTGTTTTGGCTATGTCATCTTAGATTTCAACTAAGTTATCCTAGACTTTGGCTATGATATCATCTTAGACTTTGGTTGTCATCTAAGATTTTGGCTATGTCAGAATTTGGCTATGATGTCATCTTAGACTTTGGCTTTGTCATCTTCGCACCCATCCAAGAAAGAATTTTTAGGAGACATATCTCTGTGAGAGAAAGGTGAGGAGAAACTATGTAGTTGTTATCTGCCTATTGAAGCCTGTATCTTCACTTTAACACTTCACCTCTTAAAAACAAGCAAAACCAGAGAACACTGACTGTTGTCCTTGTTTCATGAACTGGAGGGTTGTTCTCTTGGAATGGGGACTGAGGGAAGACTTGCTTGCTTTTGCATAAACAAAAGGCTTATGCACCCTATACGCTCCCACAAAAAGAAATTCAAATCTACTTCTTTCTTCAGCCCTCGTTTCCTCTCTCCTATGTAGCCAGCACCTACCATGAGCAGCATAGTGTGCTAGTGGTCCCTTTCTTATGGTTTTGTGTGGGAACAAGCTCAGGGTCCTTTAATGGAAGCCACGTCTCAATGTAAGTTATATATACTCACTCAGTCTGACAGTGTTGCTAGGTCTTGAGGCAGGCTTTCACCTGCTGGAACATGTCTAGGTTTTCCAGTATATTTTGTAAACTCCCAGAAGATGGTAACAAAAAAAAATGGCTTACTACTTCTTAAGTATATTTCCTAGTTTCAGGTTTTAATCCAAGAATTCCCAGACTTTTCTTCTTTGTTGACATTAATGTGCTTTGGATTAAAATTCAAGGTAGCAAGTCTGGAAATTGGTCTGAAGTTTTCATTTTATTTCCAACTGAACTCATGTTACTGCTGTTGAAAATTGTACTGACAGGCCTATACATATAATTTATGATATTTCCTATCAAGATGTTTAGCTAAATTAGAAACATTTGTGAACAAGTGGCCAGTTAGAAGGCTCTTTCCTGCTGGCGACGGTGGATGGCAGTGGGCACAGAGGCAGAACAAGAGCTAAGAATACCTTCATTGCAATGACTGTTGACCAAGCAATTGACTGTAAACTGTTTACAACCATGACCTTTGTTGTAACCACAGGACGGGTGTTTATGGATAGACATTAACTGGTTCCTATGCTTCCCACAACGCATACTGTTTACAGGGAAAACTTCCCCAAATGTCTTATTTTTCTCTGAAACATTGCCTGAAATGACAAGATCAGTCAGACAGGATCAAAAGGGAGCGGAGGTGATCAAGTGAAGCTTTGCTGATTTGGGAGAGAATGTGACAGTTTCAGTGATAAAAAGAGACCATCACACAGGGCCCATTAGAAGTACACACACACACACACACACACACACACACACACACGAGATGGCTTAACAGTAGATGAAGAAGACACAGATGTACAAACCTGACCACTTGAGTTCCATCCCTGGAGCCCACACAGTGGAAGAAGAGAACCAACCCCTAAAAGTTGTCCTGTGACCTTCACATGCACACCATGACACATGTATGCAGACCTATGTCATAATAAAGTGATAAACAACAAAATTAAAAATAAAATAGGAAACAGCATTTTAGGAAGAGGCCTACAAAATGATTTGCCAAGCTGCTGAAAGAGAACTGAGATATGGCCACCTTGGCTCGTATATGAGCTGGGGACAATTTACCAAGGAAAGTAAACTATTAGAATGACATAAAATAAACTCTATCTGAAAGCCTGTTCCCAGGCTGCCAAAATGAGAAACTGTCAGTTTCAAACATATTTTCACCCAAAAGATTCCAAGAGGTTTTTTTTAAATTTCAAGTTTGTATAAATTATCAAATAAAAGGAAGGTTTTAAAAATACAAAAGAATAATAATAAAAAAAAAGAATACATTTTGGCGAGGTACCATTTTGGACTATGAACAAACGTTTGAATGTTGTCTGGAACAAATGGAAGGCACCACAGTATTCACACAGACATGGGTCCGTGTGATGCACCATGGCAATGCACAGCTGACCTCCAAGGGCTGAGTTGTGAAGCCCTTGTTGTGAAGTAGTTAGGGACCATGCAGGGATGCAGAAGAGAGTAAAGGATGAATGCTTTGTAAAACTCAAAGCCAGAAACAGAGAGCAGCCCCCAGTGTGACTCAGGCATCAAGAAGAGTGAGACAGAAAGGTTATGCAGCACTTTGGTCACAAGGTAAAGGATGTAACTGTCAGGCCCTGGCTGAAAAAAACCCCGAATACACAAATAGGGGAAACACAAACAAAACCCCAGACCCCATCAGGACCACTGCCTAGTCTAGTGGAAAATGAAATGAGTCTGTTTCAACCCAGACTAACAAACAGCAATAAAGGAGTCCCAGGAGCAGTGACGGTGAAGATGGCAAGCTTAATTTCAGAGGGAGAGACTTTAAGGGGATTCTAGACTATCTAGAAGGAAATGCTTAAGCTTTGACTAATTTCAGCGGAGAATGCTGCTGCTTGTGCTTAAAATCTTAATCAAATGGGCTTTGGCTTGAGAAGCATTTTCACAGCCTAGGCACTTTACGTTAGAGCAAACACTGGAAGAAAAGAAAATGCAGAGGGAGAAAATACTTCTTGTAGAGCAGACCAACTCCTGGGTAATGGGCTGCATGCTTTTGCATGCTGTTTGATCTACTTACATTTTCAGAACTACCTTTTAGTAGGTTTTTGGTTTAGAGTGTAGTTGAGGGGAACATACAGAGCTTTCCCATTGGCACGGGGTATACAGGACAATCCTCTGGGTCAAGCTGCCACCATATTGAAGAGTTTAGCTGTGTCTGCTTGTGAAAGATCACCATAGCAGGGATCTCTGATCATTGACATTCCCCCAGAGAAGGGGCAGGGAGGGCCCTGTCCATAGAGTATACAGGTGGGAAAGGAGGGGACAGAATCGGGGAGGTATATATTCCAGGTTCACACCTTCCAGTTTGGCTGGTTTGAGGTCTATTCTTGCTACAAGTCAAGCCTAATAAACTGGTTGTTTCTCAGAGTGAACAGATAGAATCAAACCTCAGTTAGTCACTGGGATCTTCAGATGAGGAATAGATACTGTTTCTGTCTCCTCCAGGGAGAGGATTTTAGCAACAGCCCCTCACCCCCCCCACCCCCCATTACAGCATCCTCCACTAGAGGTAGTGAATTTGCTGCACAGATAAACCACCCTGGTATGTCCCTCTCACTGTAGTGTATAGTCACAGAGTCTCTCTTGGTCATCTCTATCCTATGGATTAGACAGTGCATAATGACATGGGTCCACTATTATAGTGTCATTTGAAATAGTTTTACTTTCTTTAAAAAAAAATCCTTTATCTTCCTACAATTTATCCCTCCCTCCCCTCTAATCCCTGATTATTTTAATTATGTTTTTAAGTGTCTCCATGGTTCCTTCTTTTTCAGAATGCTACACAGATTAACATACAGACTAACTTCTCTAACAGTAATATTCATTTAACTTACACGTCACTGAATGCCATGAAGCTCTTTTATTTTTGACACCGAAATGCATTCCACTGTTTACGCATTCACTCAACTGAAGGGCATCTTGGTTGTATCTAAGTTTTTGTCAGTTATGAGTGAAGTTGCTATAAATGTTTGACCATTGGGTTTTTTGTTTGTTTGTGTTGTGTTTAATCCTTTGGGTTAATATGAAGCAGGGAAATTCTGGGTTGTGCGGTTTTGATTTTGTATTCCAACCACCATGCCTCTGCTCCTGCCTCTGAACTAGGTGCTGTATGTTGGTTAGTGGTACTCTGGAAAGTTCCATCACTCCTTTACAGAGGAGGAGACAGGGGTATGGGGATGGGGGAGGGGGGGTTGGGAGTGGGCGGGTGCATAGATCACCATCTTGGCTCCTGTCACGGGCTGCAATTTCTAGCCAGATCTTTCTGACTTATTAAGTCTGTGTACTTTCTTCCTATGATGGTCAGTCACTATTTCGACGACTCTTCCATGGCCTTCTCGCCATCCAGAATCTCTTTAAGAACTGCTCACTGGCTTTTGGACCTCCAACTTGTATTTATGGCCTTTCTCAATATTTAGACTAGGCAAAATTCCTTGCCAATAAATTAAACACCAGAAGGGTTTCTAGGGAAGTATTAGTCCTTTTTGCCCCTCAGTACAAAGAGGGTCAGACTGGGCCTGGACTAGCTCAGCAGTTAAGAGTACTGTTTACTCCTATAGAGAACTTGGTTCCACTTCCAGCATCCCTGTCCCCCATGATGGTGCAGAGCCTTCTGTAACTCCAGTTACAGCCTCTGTGGATACCAAGCATGCACAAACTGCACAGCCATGCGTAAGCAAAACTTAAAAAGTCGCCAGATTTAGCCTGGAAGGCTTCTGCCTGTACCCTTTGATTCTATTTTGTCTAGCATTGTAGATATGGTGCCCAGCAGTGGGGTTAGCCATTTTATAACTGAGAAGGTGGAATCCATGAGCTTTGTAGGGTAGGGTAGGAGGACTGAGGAACCCTGGAAATGGATGAAGTCCTTACATGCCTATCCTGTCTAGGTTATAAGCTACCAGGATGGGGTTTGTGCTTGTAGTGGTCAAATCCTAATTGATGTGGCCTTGAAGGAGAGGTCCAGGGAAGGGAGAGGAAGAAGAGGTGGCCCTTCTGTGGGAGAGGAATGGGCAACAGGCATGGTACCTGTAAGTTTTCAGGAAAGAAGTGGTTAGTGAAGCATGGAGAGTGATCGCCCCTGGTGGGAAAGCCCCCAGTGCAAAGGGAGGCAAGGCTAGGCACATATCAAACTGATTATCTATTAACACACTGTCTTCTTAAACTTCTGAGAAGTCTAACAAATGTGTTTATTCAGTGCTGATTGGGTGGATCAGGCATCTACTGAGGAAAGTTTTGTTACCATGGGAAAAATGATTTAAGCCTCAAGTACTATCACTTGTCAAAGAAGCTTTCACACGAAGATTCTCCTGTATTAGCTCGCAATTGGCTGACGGATTGACGGCGGCGCTTGGTGGAGCAGATGTGTTACTGGCATATGATGTAGGTTCTTTCTTCACAACAGAACGCACACTGCAAACCTAGTGATGTTGCTGATGGATTGCATTTTCCTCTCCCTACTCAGTTACACTTTATTAGTCAGCTGGAGCCACTCAAGCAGAGCTCTGCTGAATCCCAGGCAGAGGCTTAAAGCATCTCCCATCGTCTCTCCTCCAGTGGTTCTTAGGCTTAAGCAGACACTACATTCACAGGGGCCTTGCTCAGCTCACCTCCCTGGGCCTGACCCTAGAAGTTTGGGCTGGGTGTCAGGAATGTTCCTTCTTCATAGGTATCTGGTGACTCTGCTACAGACAGATAGTTTCCTGAGTGTCACCTGGGAAGCACTGGTGGATACTTGCTTTTCTTTGTGGACTTCCTGTCCTTTCCTGTCCCTGTGTTCTAGTGTTTTCCAGGAGTGAAAGATTTTCTAAAGACAAGGATCTCACTTCACATCTTGTGACTTCTGCATGTGGTGTGTGTGTGTGTCTGTCTGTCTGTCCCTGTCATGGTTTTTAGACCTTCCTTGTAGCTCTTAAGTTTTTGTTTTTTTGAGATCAATTTTCTTTGTGCAGCCTTGAATGTCCTGGAACTCACTGTGTAGACCAGGCTGATCTTGAACTCAGTGATCTGCCTGCCTCTGCCTTGCCAGTGGTGGGGCTGAAGTGGTGCACCATCACACCCAGATTTAAAATTTTCTTTTTTATTCCAAAAGAACACTTGTTCATTAACTAGATATTTTATTAAAATTCAGTAAGGATGAATAAACAAGCACAAATCATTACCTATTCTATCCTCAAGACAACCACTAATGATATTATGGTTTATTTCCTCTTTTTTCTCTTTAATAAGGATTGAGATCAAGTGTATTTAAAGACCATATAGTATTTTTCATAGGCCTCATGCTTGAGTTTTGTCAGGTTTAGATTGATCAGACTGAAGTTCTAGTTGCTGATGTGGAGGAAAAGGTATTTCTCTTCACACTTCTTTTCTCTGTAGGAGAGCTGGACTAACATCTTTGCTCTCTCTCTCTCTCTCTCTCTCTCTCTCTCTCTCTCTCCTTCCTCCCTTCTTACAATAATGGATTTATTTGCATTCACAGTTCACAGCGTTTGGTCTGTAGTCGTTGGGTCTATTGATTCTAGGTGTGTGGTGAGGCAGAACATCTCATGGTAGCTGACAGAAAGGAAGGAGGGAAGTATGTGGCACACACATGCAGTGAGAGAGCGAGAGAAAAAGAAAGAGATGAATATTAACCAAGAATCACGGTACAGACCTCAAGAACATCTTCCCAAGGACTTGCTTGCTTCAGCTACTGGAATCTTCTTAAATGGCACTATCACTTTGGACTAAGTTTTCTAAACATGAGCCTTTGGAGGGATAGTTCACAGCTGAGTTATAACATTTTCTGTAATAGTTTATACTTTCTATGCCTAGCAAAGAAAATATCTGCCCAACCTAAAACCACAGGGATTTTGTAGTGTTTTCAAGAAGCTGTTTCAGATACTATGGTTTATTTTGAGTTAACCTTTCACATTAGGGAGATAAGGGACAGCATTGCTATCCTACCACAGTGAGTTAAAGTTACTGTGGAACATTCAATGCCCAGATGTTCACCTCACGAAAGTCACAGGGAGAAGCCGTCTGTTGTTATATGTTTAAGTCAGTTCCCCTAACCACTGGGCAATCTTGTGGGAGTGAAACTTACTGGCTGGATCTGGGTTGTGCAGAGAAACAGAAGAGCTGAGCCTCCAGATAAACCAGAGGAGAGCTTAGACTGCAGAGGCAGCTGCTAACGGTTGGTTTTCTCTCAGGCCTTGGTCTCAGAAGCTGCTCCAACAGCTTTTTTTTTTTTTTTTTTAATGAGAACTATGGTTATTCCTCACTCATTTCCCAATTGAGCACAACCACTGTTGTAGGTTCTCAGATTACAGTCGTGAACAGATAGACAACGCCCAATATCCTGTAAGCATACTGAACTCGGGTCCCCTGCAACAGTAGTAAGGGTTCTTAACCATGGAGTGTCTCTCCAGCCCCATGACTTGCATTCTCAGAAGAGTGCTTTAACTGTTGGATGGAGGATACAGAAAGCATGGGTGGGTGGAGCAAAAGGAGTAACAAAGCTGCTGCAGTTTTCCAGGTGGGAGATTGTTTAGGCTTGAACAAGAGTGAGCTCAGTGCTGCAAAGAGGAATAAATAGTTCAGGATTATGAAGAAACGGCTGTCAGGATTTGATGGTAGTAAGGATATGGGATTGAAGGAAAGAGATTAGTTTTTGGTGACTCCTGACTCTTCTGGCCTGAATAACTTTCCAAGATGGAACAGGTTGCAGGAAAGAGCTAATCTGGGGTTGAGGGCATTGCGAAGCCTGGCTTGGATATGTTAGGGTGAGAGCCGATGGAAGTATCAGTGACAGTAAATGGGACATGCAGTAGGCAGTTGAGGCTCACAGGCAGGTCTGTAATGGAGTCTGTAAAGTGGAAGCTAACAGCGGATGGGTGGTGTTGAAAGCTACAAGGCTGACGGAGATCAATTTAGGAGTGAATGTAGATGAAAAACAGAAGAGCCCTGAGGCATGAAGATGACAGGAGGAGCTACAAAATTGGACTGAGGAGTAGTTCACTGACTGGGCCATCTTGCATCTTGTGGTCCTGTCTGGGGCTGAAAGCAAGCATCCTATATGTGAAAATCTCATCAGCCATGTAGGTGATATAGATGGGGAGGGGTTTCCCAAAATCACATCAGAGGGACCGACTCTGTGTGCGAATAAATAACATGTGGCCACCATATTCCTTTCTGTCAGATTTATTAGGCACAACTTTAGTCCTTTTCATCAATGTACTGGGAGTAAGCTCCATATCAGGAACAGAAGCGCATGGGTGTGAACTGTGTGAAGATCCCGGATTTTGGTACAAATCCATGCACTTTCATTTCTTAGTAAAAATGAACTCAATAATCCTTGATATACTTGGAACTCTGAAAACCATTCAAATCAAGAATCAGGTTAAAATTGGATTCTTGAGAGTAAACCCATCAGGGTAAAGATAGTGTCTCACATCAAACGTAGGCTTTAACATAAGTGTTGGACATGTGAGTTAAAAGTGACCCGGTGCATGAATTATGTGGGACAGCCAATGACTTTGACTTCCTTCCTGTCACTGGGTGTTTAGCAGAATTTCTACTCAGATAGAAACCTAGATAAAATGGTCTTAAGCCAGGAAGCACATTGATTGGTTCACGTGTTTCAATGGCTGCACACAATCCTTCAACAGTGTATTCACATTTATGTCTCATCTTTGGGTTTGTGTGTTTGAGACAGGGTATTACATTGCACAGGCTAGCTTACAACATCTGTGTAGCTGGAGATGACCTTGAACTCCTGCTATTGTTGAGCCCACTCTCAAGTGCTAGGAGTACAGTAATATGTTACCACACCTGGTTTACCTCTCTATGTTGACAGAGCTTCCAACTTCAAGGGTGCTATCCTCACACAGAATTTTTTCTTGGCCCTTGATTCTCGGTGACAAAATTATTCACAAGCAGATTCAGGCTTATATTTTATTGGCTTAGAAATTTTGTGTCTTTTCCCCTATACTTTTTGAAGTGCTTAGATCTGGGTCACATATACTATGGCTATGTATATGTATATGTATGAAGGAATGACTTTACTGGCTAGGCTTTGTCAAACATTCACCTTGAATGCCATGGATCTTGGGGTTGGTTGTTTTACCCAACTTGAACAAAATTGCATTAGGTAGAATGTAATTCTATAGGAACACTAAGCTTATTTTCTGTGAGGGGACAGAAAAATGACTATGTAGGGAGACAGGACAGTGTAAGCATGAGGTATTTGATAGGAGCAAGAGAAGGACGCACATTCCTGACCCATCTGTGGTATCTATTTACATGAATCTGCCGCATCTGGTTGTATTTGGTCTGACCGTGGTTTGGAATGAGCTGGCAAATTACAAGCAGTTGTGGTTTAACTTTGTAAACTACACTGGGCCAATGCTGACAGTCTGTTTCCCTTCTCTCTGCACCTTAGACTTGGGAGAGCAGCTTCAGGTAAAGCTTTGTCCCTCTGAAGGCTGGAAGGCTGGGGCCACCTGGAGCCTTGCCCAGAAGATACCCTGTTAAATGTGGAGATGAAGTTGTCACAGGCTTGGCGAAGTCTCTTCTGGAGTTTTTATGATAATACCATCAGCCAAGGATATGGAGCAAGATGTGGTGTTTTAAAACAATGAAGCCCCTCGGTGGAACACCACAGACTTTAGAAAGCAGAACTTTGACACCTTGGAGGGAAGAGTTCCTGTAACTCAGGAAAAGAGCCTGTGATTTGTGAAGCAAGACTAATTTGCTCATGGGAAGAGGTGGCATGAAATGGAACAAGGTGTGATCACCTGCCAAGTTCCAAAGAGGGATGATTTAGGGGAAGATAGTGGCTTGAAAACGTAAGGATGGGTGTTACTAACTTAATCCATATGATGCCTTCAAAACAGGAAGTATATTAGGGGCAAAAGGCATGAAACAGACATTATTCACTGTCTCCAGGTGAGATTTTTGCCTGCAAGTTTACAAGCAAGCATGGGCATGCTGTGTGCAGACATTTGTACAATAGATTAGAGCCCTGGATTGCCACAGATGAAAAGTAGTGGGGAGACACCTTTGACTCCTTCCCTTCCCTGTCTAATTTATCTATCTCATTTACTCCAGACAAGGGCTCCTTTGCTTTGTGAAAATTAGAGACATCTGTAGTTACCCAACCAGAGTTGAGGATAATCAAAGCACGAGCTGCCAGGTGTGAACAAATGGTTTGTAGGGTCAGGAGAATGACTTCTCCTCCTCTTCCTCTCATGGGCACCTGGTCCAATTATCAAAGGTGTTTTGAAGGCGTGGGTAGGGAGTGTGAGAAAGATGGGTGTTCTGGCAGGCAAAGCACATGCTGGATGTCCAGGATGACTCACAACTCGAAATGTGCTTCCAATTGCAAAGAACACTGCCTGAGTCTGAAGTCCCTCCTGTTAAGCTTGGGACTTGGGCGATACTGTAAGTGTGTGCGGGGGGGTGGGGGTGGGGTGGGGGGTGGGAGGGGGGCAGCACAGCTCTTTGAATGGCTCCAGATTTGGGTAA
Organism: Arvicanthis niloticus; assembly: GCF_011762505.2. Lineage (NCBI taxonomy): Eukaryota > Metazoa > Chordata > Mammalia > Rodentia > Muridae > Arvicanthis > Arvicanthis niloticus. The sequence goes on from NC_047658.1 coordinate 133,342,464, forward strand.
TGTTCCAATTTCCACCATTCACTTCTGCTAGAAAGCTCATGTAAATCCCCCAGAAGGTACTGGGGATAGAGGCAAGAGCAGTTTGATGTCTTGGGAGGCTGAGACTATAAGAAGCTTCATCAAAGTACAGAGAAATCAGGATGAAAGTCTCTCGGGACTTCACATCAGCTTTTTGTTTCTCAAAATTGACATTTTGTTCACCTTTTAGATTTAAATTTAAACAACTAGACAATTTAGTAAACAACTAGACAATTGAAAAGTTGAGTAGAGCTACTTGGTGAACTTAGGTTTTTAAAAGATAATTTTATAGGTACACTAGCTCAGAAACAGACATGTTTGTGCTTTTCTATAATGCCACAATTGATTGAATAACAATCAACCCACCAGCTATGTCAGCTGCTTTGGCTGCAACTGACCAAGTAGTAGTCCTAGTTCCTTTCAGTAGTTACCTACTGGCAAGCACAAATCCTTGCGTATTAACTCTCAGACTTCATAATTTGAATCAACAATAATTAGACTACATGTATGTGTAGGTTACAGGATCGATATAAAAAACTAGAGAAACCATGGCAGAGTAGAGGCCAGGGAAAACAGCTGATAGAAAAGCAGCTATTAACTCTGAATGAAGTCAGTCCTTCAGACTTGAAGTCTATACTACTCAACTTTGACTTGTAGCTATAGCAAACGGAGCAAAGTAAACCAGAATTCTTCAGTGCCATCATTGGTGCTACACATCAGGGGTTGGAAATGAGTTGTTTCAGTTTCCCTGACATACCTTTTAAAAATAACTAGAGTGTGATATGCCGAGCAATCTCTGAACTTAGTTCTGAACTGGACTTTTATTCTAATGCTCCCTTTCTCAGTTTGATACAGACAACTAGCTACTTGCCTGCCTGCTTTAAGTATTTGGGTTTCTTACCGTAAATGAAGCTCACTGTGGCTGGTTCAAAAATAAGTATAGCTTGTATGTCTCCTCCTCCTCCCCCTCCCCTCCCTTTCCCCTCCCCTCCCTTTCCCCTCCCCTTCCCCTCCCCTCCCCTTCTCCTCCCCTCCCCTTCCCCTCCCCTCCCCTTCCCCTCCCCCTCCCCTCCCCTTCCCTTCCCCCCTTCCCCTCCCCTTCCCTTCCCCCTTCCCCTCCCCTTCCCCTCCCCTCCTCCTCCTCCTCCTTCTTCTTCTTCCATTCCTCCTCCTCCTCTTCTTCTATTCCTCCTCCCTTCACCCTCCTCCTGCTCCTCCTCCTTCCCTCCCTCCTCCTCCTTTTTTGGTTATAACGTGTGGTCTCATGTAGACCAAGCTGGTCTTGAACTCATTTTGGATCTGAGGAGGATGACCTTGTATTGATCCTCATGTTGCTATTTTCCTAGTGCTGGGATAACAAGCATATGCTTCTACATCAGGCTCACACCGAAGTTTCTACTTAAGGTGGAAACCTTTCTAAAGCATTTCTGATGTAGGCATTTAATGTTGAACATAGATACTTCATATACACACCAAACTGGGAGTATTGTACACCTAAATCTTCCACCTAGTGGTTGTATCTTTGGCTCTGCTAGAATGGCCTTCTATGGCATGGGTTTTTGAAGGTACTGTTTCTTTCAATAGCTTTTAACCCGGAATCACTTAAATATTCCTTCCTCAGTTCTCTCCCACTTCTATTGGTGGTCCATGTGACACACATTTTTCAGAATGAACTTATATGCCTAGGCCAGTACAGGCTTCATTATCTAATGAAGTAATGGGCCTTATTTCATTATCTAGTCTCCATGTTTTTCAAAACACAGTCCTAGGTGTTCAGCATGGCTTTTTCATTGGCCGTGTCCCTCAACTCATTCACTTAAGATTGTCATGAACCAGTGGCCAAGAGATGTTTCCTACAAGGTCAGACCAAACCAATATTGGTGATTTTGGAAAAAAAAATTCTTGACTTTATCATAGTTAATTTAGAAATGAGTATGAAGACGCTCCCTACATACTTGGTTATCTATCTGTATATTCGATACTAGTACTCATGTAATTAAGAAAAACAGTATATCTGACCATAATTGTAATCGATATAACTATAGCATCTAGTTACGAGGCAAATGCCAATAGGGTGAAGTTCATATATGAGGAAGTAAGTTGAATAGACCAAAGGTGCCAATTACAGATGTACAGGGGCACGGATGGTGAGTCTTCAACAGCGATTGGATTGGATTGGTGCAGATCTCTGGGGTGGGTTTTCTTGATGAGGAGAATAATATGGAGCATACACACGGTCAAGCGAACATCCACAGCTCCCAGCGCAGCATAGTGGAAGAGTTCTCTTTTATTATGCACAGCTGTCTTTATGTGGGAGGGATGTATAGAGTGGAAACAGTTGGGGGGATCTTGTTATCCAGAAGAAGGAATTTGCTGTGAGGTTAGCACCCGGGGGAGGTGTGAAGCAATAGAAATCTCTAGAGGCCTCGTTGGAAGGATAGATGAGGGGTCTGGGGGGCTTGGTGCTGGAGTGGGGACAGGAAACAAGGAGGTAATGAATGAGTCTTAAGGAGAAAAGACAGGATTCAATTGACAGCATGGAGTTGAGGAAGAAAGGTTAGATAAATACGGGCTTTAGTTTCACACTTGGTTGATATGGGTAATGGTTTTGTGGGAAGAGTGGAAGAGGGAAACAGTGGATAAAAGGATATCACTTGCTTTGGGCGCTTTGGATGGCTGTTTGGGGTTGGAGATAGCCTTCCAGTGATATGTCTACGTGATCTAGTATGTGGAGATAGGATCTGGGTCAGCTGCCAGTGAGAAGGAAGCCCGCCTCATGAGAATTGATAGTAAATGTTCTTGTTTTTTGTTTAATGTAGGCCATAATGTTTAGCTGGGAGTGATCAGGCATCTGTGTGCATGGCTTAGAAGTTACCTGCAGGTGCTTCAAAGTTTGAGTTGGAACCAAACCCAGATCCGCCACTTTCTAATTGGTAGACCTGACTAATCGATGACACTTCTCTGAGCCTCAGGATAAACACCTGTGAAATTGGAAACAGCACTTGTCCCATAAACATTAGGATTCAACATAAGTCATGTATAGTTCCATTTACAAAGAAGCATACAATGGCAGGTAGAGCAGCACTTTATCACTGCGTTTACCGCTGCTGCCTGGCTGTCCTTGTGACTACTGTTTATCAGTTCTTGGAGTTGGACTCTGAAGACTGTCCTTAGGGACTTAGGCTGGCTGAGAGTGTTTGCTGATACACTTGCCATCACTTTGAAGCTGCTGAGCTGGGATAAATGCATCCACTCTTTCCAGAGAGCCTTGTTGAGAAAGATGCTCTCTTCCCAGAGATGCATATTCTTTAAACAGCCTCTAGGGTCCCCATATCCATATATCTCCCTCCATGAAATGTACAGTTTTATACAGCTGCCACAACACAGGTAGAGTTGTTTAAGTCTTTAGCCCCTAGTAACCGCCTCGAAGCTCTGAATGACCATAAACTCAGAATGACCATGGACACAGAGGTAGAACATTCACTCCATACTCCAGGTCTTACACAAGCATGGGCTTTAATAACTCTGCCAAGCCAAAGGCTCTGTATGCATTTCAGGGGCTTTATCAGTCACTCGACATCAACAATAGGCTGTAATGACATAAAAGACAAACTTTTTCAAAGATAGCAAGTGCTATCTGTGGACAAGTCAAGTTGGGCAAGCCTTCACTTGCTGATGTATGTGAGGTCACCCCAAGCCCCCAGAAACACAAGTGGCACTCTTAAATTTTTGGGGGACTCAAAACCCTTACCCTATGGCTTGAGGGGCTGTTTGCATGTGTATGGAATAGGTTCTTTTTTCCCCTAGTGTACGAAAGTGTCATATCGTGTAGGTACCGGTCAGAGGACAGCTTGTAAGAGGCTGTTCTCCACTATGTGGGTCCTGGGGATTGAACTCATGTTATCAGCCTTGGTGTCGGGTATATTTACCTGCTGAGCCATCTCACCAGACCAGAATGACCTTTCCTACTCAGCTGCCAGACACATATGAAGCTTTTTAATGGAGGAACTAAACAGTTGCTACCAAGTCCTACTGCTGTGTGATCATCCTGACATGGAGCTTGCCGTCCATTAAGTGCGGCTGTTCTTTTGTGTGTTTAGGTGTGGTTTGCATAATGAAAGTCAGATTTGCATAGATAAGTGCTTTGTCTTTGAGAGGAATTATCAAGCGGAAATGTGCAAACCCAAGGCTCGAAAGTTGGGGGAAGGGTGCCCCAGAGGAGGTAAGATTTGGGGAGCGGACATGTGCTTTTCAGCTGTCCCGTGCAGCCTAGAACAGCCACTCCTGTGGGAAGGGAGGCTCTGCAGGTTGCAGTGTGGATCAGAGAGATTTATGCCCCTCACACCAAATGCATACCCACGACTCTCCACGGCACAATTTTGAAAAGGTGATTATGGCTCTGACATGAAGGAATATTTTAAGCGAATTGCTGAAAGACCTCTGGGCACTGAGCAATAATCACCTTAGTACTTTCAAAAGTGTTCCAATTTATTTCCCATCGGCTCCTTGGCAGCTGGAATTTGCATGCCATTTAGCATCCGGTCCTGGGTATCTTGTAGCTGCTTCTCTGAGAAGGTGGAGTCCTGGCAGGGGGGTGCGTGGGGGGAGTGGCTCCTCTGCAAGAAAAATTTAAGAGTGCCACTTGTGTTCACTACAGTTTGGGGGAAAAAAATCTCAGAAACTTCAAGCCACGCAGAGATTTGGAATTTGTAATATCTTGTAATATTACAAAGAAAAAAATCATAAAAGGATGGTTATGGAGCTTTGCATGTTCAAAGGTGTTTCCCACAGTGTGTTATGTTTTGTCTGTGTCCTTCAGAGTATAACGTCAGATAAGCATATGTTCATACACTTTTAACAAAGAAAAGTTGGAAATAACATAGATGTTCGCAGATAGAGGATTTGATAAAGAATAGTTGGAGAGATGGCTCAGTAGCTAAGCATACTAACTATTCATGTAGAGGAGCCAGGTTTGGGACCCAGTCCAGGATTTAGTGACTTCTGATCTCCATGGGCTCCTGCATGTACATGGTGCATGTAAACTCTTGCAAGCACACACAGAAGATAAGCGATAGCATATCGATTCGATTCCTTTAGTAGGTAATCTAAGTATGTGCTCATTATGAGTATGGGGATGAATTCCAGAGGATGGATAAATGAATATGGCTGCCTTGGTTGGTAAGATCTTGGCTGACTTTGCACAATTAAACTTTAGCTTTCCTGAATTTGCTGTAATAACTGTAGATACCTTCATCTCTTTTAGTCTTTTATATGTCTTGATTCTCAGACCTATGAGCTCTTTTCATTGTAACAGAAGACACCATGATGGTTTATTCAGGAGCCAAACATGAGTGACCATAAGCTGGGATCACAGATCTAGGTTACCCTGTATTATGGTCTGCTGTTTCCTGAAGCTTAAAAAAAAATCGAATAAGGAAAGTCATAAATCAAGAAGCCTCTCAAAAGTATTGTCAGAAACAACAGGCATGGTGGGTTACAGGGAAGTGGGGAAACCTCTGCTGTAGGTTTCAGATGCTATCTGATGATGTGTTTAAGTCTTCAGATTGGTAAAAACGAATCACTAAGTTAATAAGTTTCAAAAGGGCTCACCTGACAGCCACAAGGATATTAGGTCAGACATCGAGGTGGGCAAGGAATGCCTATTAAGAGAGCCAAGGGCAGCTCAAGCTGAATGGTAGTTAGGTTCCGGACCTGCATCCTTACAGCCCCCCTTTCACAGTCTTGTCACATTTCATCCTGCTGCCCTGCAACTGGAGAAGTCTGGATACAGAGACATGCTCTAAGATGAGGTCCAAAGTGAAAAGAACCCCTCTCTCCGACTTAAGATTGTCTCCTCCCATCCTGAGGCACCATGGAGATGGATCTGCTTTGCTCTTAGGAAGAATATTCATCTTGTGCAGAAGGAGCATGATCTTTGACTTGAGATCTTTTCTGTGCCATTAGACAGTGAGGTCCACCGCATTTGCATGATTGGAATTTCTTTTGGCATTGCTGGCATTGCATGGAAGAGGGCTATAGTCAAGGGGACAGATACAAGGCTCCCCAACTTTTTTTTTCCACTAGTGTCAGGGTCATACCAAAGAGACTGGGCTGACTGGAGCCTGTGTTTAGCATGTGTTGCTTTGCAGAGTTAAAATCGAAACTGGACACTGCAATTCTGATTCCTAATCTTTTTTTTTTTTTTCCCCCAAAGGAGTTGCTTTTTTCCTCTTAGAGTAAATCATGGTTTACTCAGAAGTCAAAGTTGTTTGGCTTTGTTTAATCTAATGAATACTTAAAATTACTGGGCTTAATAATTTTAAAGAGGCCATCTCCTTGAGGCCTGTATTTTTATAGGTAAGAAAGCAGAGATGAGAAGGATTGAAGAATTTGTCTGGGTTTCATGTCGTCCAGCTCTAGAAAGCTGCTCCTCTGTCCTCTGGTGGAGGCCATCTGAGGAGAATTCTACTTCCTCTGGCTACCAGCCCATCCTGCTTCCTCCTTGTCACCCAAGCTCTGCTTCTGTTTCATTGGAAATGGATATGAAGTCAATCTTTCCACCTGAACCCCAAAGAAAAGGCAGGCAGAGCCATGCTTTCTGTGTTTGGAAGGCTCCAATCCATCATGAGTCTGCGAGCCGTTTCCTGATTGCGGTTAACCCTTGTGTGTGTGATGCACCGAGAAAGTGAAAGCTCATTCTCTGGGGCCTTGGAGAGCCTGTGCAAGGCAGATCCGGAAGTTCCCAAGTGAGAAGAGGCAGGGACAACACTGCAAATGACTCCTTTACCCACCCCCCCCCCAAGGAGTTAGCAGGTGAGTCAACAAAATTTGGTTCCAGTGATACCAGTGGTTGATTGCCCCGAGTCACCTACAGTAGAGGCAAACATACTACATAAATTTCAAGCCCTATCTCTTTTTCTAGTTAGCAGATTTCAAGTTAAACCCCATAGATAATAAGATAATCTGAATGTATGGATGAAAACTGTATAGAAAACATTAGTACATAGAAATAAAGCAGACTTCTTATTTTTCTTTGCCATGAATCATACTTATTTTTGTATAAATTAGTGTACATTCACTTATTATATTTCCATGAATTAGTGTATTATTCTCTTTCTTACTGGTGTGCTGTCAAAAATGCCATTATTATCCCCATCTTTAACTCTTCCTGGGGTGAGGTTTTGGTTGGTGGATAATAGCATATTTAATGTTCTTATGTTGGCCAAGTGATTCCTGGACTAAATATTGCTCAAACCATCATTTATTTCAGGGATGTTTAGCATTTTGATACTACTTATGTTCTGGAAAGTAAAGATATTTACTATTCATGGAAACGATATTCATATATTATTTGCTTCAATCTTCATCTTTTACCCTAGGTCTGTTTCAACATCTAAAACCTGAGGATTAGAGAGACAGTATGAGTCTACCCAGAGTGCACAGCTTGTGATGAGAGCTGAGACTTTTGAACTTCATTTAAAAATGTTCTTCCAATCACTTCAGAACTTCCAGCCAAGGACACAGACTCTTGGGTGTGAACTTCCATGTAGCATGTAAGTTACCAAACAGGGATCTGAACACACATTAATTTGGATTTAGCTCCTTGAGAATTTCTGGTACCAGTTGTGTTAATATCTCTGTGATGTTTAAAAATAAATCCCCTTGATCTTTAGATTTGCTGTGGTGAATGTCACAAAATCATAAAATAGGTTCATCATCTGTTTAATAGATAATAGTCTAACTGAAAGGCAGGCCCTTTTCCAGTGTTGGGGATCCTTTAAGTGGAACTGACAGTGTTGACTGTTTGGAAGGCTCTGTTTATATGCCTCTTATAAGGAAGATTCAAATTATATGCAAATGAATGAAATTTGGTGTGAAACCACAGTCACAATTTAGTTTTTGGACATATTGCTCTACAAATAAATGGAATAGGCTGTAGGAGAATTAAGCAGCAATATATATATATATATATATATATATATATACAATATATACAATATATATTGCTGCTTAATATATATTTAAATATATACTTAAATATATATTTATTGTATATATATTTAAATATATATTTATTGTATATATATTTAAATATATATTTAAATATACATTTATTGTATATATATTTAAATATATATTTAAATATACATTTATTGTATATATATACACAATATATATATTATGTATATAATATATATATTGTATATATATACACAATATATATAATATGTATATATATGTATATATATATACATATATATTGCTGGTTTAAAAATAAATCCCCTCAATTATTGATTTATAGAAATCAATATTTCTATAAATATGTATTTCTATAAATATAGAAATTTTTATTATATATATATGTGTGTGTGTGTGTGTGTGTGTTTAAATTTAGGGGCTCCATTAGTGATAAATAGATTTGAAATGACTGCCCATAGGAGTTCTACTTTATCTTTACATAGTGACCCAACTTCTGCAATTCTTACTTTACAAATAATATTTTTTTATCCATTACCCCTAGGGGTGTCAGGTTGTTTTCATTAGTAATTAGCATTACATATAAGCTCCAATTAGTCTCAAAATATTTTCAGTGTGAGGTTTTCTCCATTAGAAACTGATCATTTTTTTCTTAGTTCTTCCCTGGTTTTTGGATTACATGGTGAGAAACAGCTGTGTTCTCTGTTAGTGTGATGTGAAAATTTCCTTTGTAAAGGACCAGAGACAGATAACAAATCCAGAAGGAAAGACAAGGGACGAGACATGAAGAAAGAAGGCAACTGTGAGAGACGTGCAAGAGAAATGATATTAAAAATTAAAAAGACAAGGAAGGAAAAAGAAAGGAAGAAAGGTCCATGGGAGATAAAGATGGAATGGTGGGAAGAGAAATTGACAAAGGGAAACATCAGAGAGCAAAAGAGAAGGAAAGAAACCAAGAAGGCAGTGCTTAAACTCCTCCTGGGCCCAGCAGGGAGCTGGCAAGAAGGAATTTGCAGCCAGAGCGACATATTATCCAGAACCGAGAGTTGAACCTAATTGTAAGCAGACCCTGCCCATCCCCTCTGGATGAGTGATGGACTCCTGGCATGTGACCTGGCTTGGCAATCTCCACCCCCTGTCCAGGCTGCCACAAGGAGATACGTAATGTCTAGAGTGATGGGAAAGTCATGCCTGCAGATGGTACAGATGGAGCTGCCTCATAAAATGACTCACTGTGAATCCTCACCGAAATCTCCGCTATAAAAATGATAATGGAAAAAGCACAAGAAAGGCTAAATGGCTTGAAAGAAATTTGTTCCAGCTTGTGTAGCTCCCCTCAAAGTTTCTATTTATTTATTTTTTATTTCTAAAGACCCTATTAGAAAATGCCAGCAAGATAATAATACATCCTTTCCCCCCCTGGCTGTAACCCTCCCTACCCCACCTTCTTTTTGACATCACTGTGTAAGTGAAGCATCAAGAAGAACAGAGGAAGAAAGGGAGAATATTGGATGAAGATGTAAGAATTATTTATTAAGCAGGGAGCTAGTGTTCTGGTTAGGAAGGGCTGGGAGGCCTTTGCAAGGGAAAAGGAGTGGTGTTTTGGATCGAAAGAAGTCAGGCTCTTGGGAAGAAGCAGTTCTATTTGCTTTGTGTCTAGGGTAGGATGGTGCCAAAGTGGAGGCGGGGGGGGGGGGGGGGCTCTTACAGAGAGGTCATACACTGGACAGATGGAGGCATGCTGCAGAGCTGGGCATGCAGACCTCTGTTGCAAGATGAGGATGTTTTTAAATGCAGAGAGCATGGTACTCTAAAAGAAACTTCTTCAAAGTTACCCAAGGCCATGAGGTTTCTTCATGTAGTCTTAAATGTAGCTCAGTTTGCTATATGGACACTGATAGAATTTGAAGCTCTTACTTGGTGGGCATTGTTAGTGATGTCCAACTCCTTATTGCAGCTGGCAGTTAATGGGTTTCTTTATGGGTTAGCTGGGATAGTTAGAGCATAGAGGAGAAGAGGACAGTCCAGACCTTGGCTAGTACTTGAATGCTGGTATTTAGGATCTGACTGAGAATCAATTCAAAGAGAAGAGTCTAGAATAGGATACATCTACCACACTGATGCTGAGCACAGGTGGATCAAAAGTAGTGTGCATAAATACAGTATATACTGGTGTCAGCTGCAGGTCAGAACTGGTCAGAACTGGTAGACAGGTCATGGATATCTTACTCATGGATTGAAGCTATGCAGTATTCCTGATAGAATAGATAACATGTTTATAGTATATAGCATGGTTAAAATTCTTGGTGGGAGACCAAGGCTGATACTGCACTTTTCATGGGGCTATAGTGGCTTAGTTAAGGGGTGGGGGGGGGAATTTAGGAGAATGTTGGAACAACAGGAAGAACCTAGTGGTAGATAAGTGCCTGGGACCTTTCAGAAAACAGAATCAAGTTTATATGGTCTATGAAATGATGAAGAGACAACTTAGAAAATAAAAATAGAGTTAAGAGAGTCACCAAGGAATGGTAGAATATTCAGGGACTAGGGACATATGGGAGTTACCACTACTAAGATCTAGAGAGTTAAGGGAGAATATAATGTGCCTTGAAGCCAATGAGAATGGAGACCACTGAGAACAGGTTACCTGCCTGTAGGGGTAATATTTAGAAAATGGAGCCCAGTCTGGTTTGTTCCTGCGCAGCCGCCATGTTCCTGCTGCTCCTCAGCTCTGACTGGGCCTCCAGCTAGCTAGATGCACAGGCCCTGGCACCCATGAGATGCCAGTGTGGGAGATGGCTCTGCCAATGCCCCATGCTGCATCCACAAAGCTCAGCTGAAACCCAGACAATATTTGCCATCCTTGAAGTACCCAGTAGAAATGAGACTCTTAAAGCTTAATGATTATCTAAAGGATTTATATATTTAGAACTGCTCAATCAACAAGATGCCCACACAATTAGTTTTTATCCAGTATCTAACCTTTTGATAGAAGTTGCTACCCAGGACAGCTTTCGACCCACCTGTGGTTCTCCATGGCTGATAGCCTCCTTCTTCTCCTCTCCTTCCTCTATTTCTCCTCCCCCTTCCTCTTTTTCTCCCCTCCCCTTCCTCTCTTTCTCTCCCAGCTCTACCTCCTCTTCTACTGCCTAATCATCAAGCTCCACTGCAAATACAATGTAGCAGAATAAGAATCCTGCTACTCCTGCCCAATGTTGTAATTACATAGTTCATGACTATGGCTAAATAGAAGACCATATGTAGGGTGCATATGTGTGTAAAGCAAATGTCCTGGTCTCTTGTCGGCCTTCCTTGCTATCTTTGAGTTCCCCTCCTTTGCTGCTAGTCGAATCCAACAGGAAGACAGCAGTGAAGGAATCAATGAGGCCATCTTTTCTGGCACAAAAGAATGCATGGAATGGAATGGGATGAGGTCAAGAGGGTAATCAAAGAAGGACGAGCATATATGTGAACCAGCTAGATGGCAGCTATCCAGGGACAGGTAACTAGTGTCTTTTTGCCTAGAACTCATCATAAAAATTCTCAAAAACTAGGCATGTCTGTACTTACCTTACAATAAGCGGCATTCTTTTTCTAGTAACAATTCCAGTGCTAAGCAGGTAGCCGAGGTACATACCTTATGTGAAGTGCTTGGAGTGATGAAAGATGGCGAAGTGCTTGGGATGTTGTGGTTAGAAAGAGGTTTGTACAATTTTCTAGATGTCTGCAGTTGACTTGGTTGGTTCTTGGTTGCATGAGGTTGGGATGGAGGTAAGGATGCCAGTGCTCTTGCTGACGCATCTCAATGGTCTTAGGAATAGGGCTAAAATGCGGATTTCTGAGTTTAATGGTTGGAGTTGTTGCTAAGTAGAGACGAAAGTCTTGGTTGACATGAAGGACATGCTATCAGTATTGATGGTTCATTAACTGGTGCAGACTAGAGAGGCCTTGCAACTCCAGTGCAACTAGAGAGTGACGAAGAGCTTATACATTAGTTTCTACCCTCTGAAATGACCATGGGCAGTAAAGAACAGGACAAGGCAACAGATTCACCTAGAGGGGCCTTAAACTGAAGATGGGCTATGTGACAGCCAAAGCTTTTATATGATCTTAGTTCTCGTAAGAGGCTTCCTTCCCCTGCCATCAACCTGCATCCTCAGGGTAGCAGGTGAGGTACACTTACAGAGGACCATGGTAGAGCAGTAGACAAAAGTGGTAGTTTTGAGGAGAGAGAACTTTTTTCTCTATAATTTCCTTTAATGGAACTAGAAAATATCATCCTGAGTGAGGTAACCCAATCACAAAAGAACACACATGGTATGCACTCACTGATAATTGGATATCAGCCCAAAAGCTTGCAATATCCAAGATACAACTCACAGACCACATGAAGCTCATGAAGAAGGAAGACCAAGGTGTGGGTGCTTCGGTCCTTCTTAGAAGGAGTAACAAAATACTCATGGGAGCAAATATGGAGATAGAAAATGTGGGACAGAAACTGAAGGAGAGGCTGTCTGGAGACTGTTCCACCTGGGTATCCATCCCATTTGCAGTCACCAAAGGTATACACTGATGTCGATGCCAGGAAGTGTATGCTAACAGGAGCCTGATATAGCTGTCTCCTTAGAGGTCTGGCAGAATCTGACATATATGCAGTGGATGCTCATAGCTAACCATTGAACTGATCAAGGGGTTCCCAATGGAGGAGTTAGAGAGAAGACTGAAGGAGCTGAAAGGGGTTGCAGCCCCATGAGGAGAGCAACAATACCAACCAACCAGAGCAGTCTCTGGATGGCCCTTCCTTCAGTTTCTGTCCCAAGCTTTGTCCACTGCTCTACCATGGTCCTCTGTAAGTGTCCCTTTAAAAGTGTTTTATCTTGGAAATCACAGACCACATGAAGCTCATGAACAAGGAAGACCAAAGTATGGGTGCTTTGGTCCTTCTTAGAAGGGGTAACAAAATACGCATGGGAACAAATATAGAGACAAAGCTTGGGACAGAAACTGAAGGAGGGGCCATCCAGAGACTGCTCCACCTGGGTATCCATCCCTTGTTCAGTCACCAAAGGTAGACGCTGATGTGGATGCCAGGAAGTACATGCCTGATATAGCTGTCTCCTTAGAGGTCTGCCAGAGCCTGAAATATACAGAGGTGGATGCTCATAACTAACCATTGAGCTGATCATGGGGGCCCCAGCTGTATATGTAGGGGAGGATGGCCTTGTCGGGCATAAGTAGGTGAGGGAATTCTTGGTCCAGTGAAGGCTGGATGCTCCAGTGTGGGGGAAATCCTCTGTGGAAAGGTTAGAGTAGGAGGGTGGGTGGGGGCACATCCTCATAGAAGCAGGAGGAGAGGGGATGGGATAGGGGGTTCCTGTGTCGGGGGATGGGAAAAGGGGATTACATCTGAAATGTAAATAAAATATCCAATGAAAAAACTAAAAAAAGTTTTATAACCATATCTTCTTGGAATTGGAATTATGCATAAAGGAGAAACATTTTTACCTTAGGTTAGATCAAAATGCCCAACTTGTGCCAGTTTCCTCATCAAACAATAAGACAAGTTTTGTGCAGATACAAAATAGATTGAATTTCATATGTTAATAAAGAATACTATCATGGGGCTTAAATGCATATTGAATATACTTTAATTTGATTTATGATCTGTCTGTTGGATAATCTAAAGGACATGATTATTGGTTATTTTCTGATATTATAGGGTTACTTTTGTTATTTTGAATTGTGGCTGTCCCTGTTTGAAAGAATCTGTGTTGCTTTTGTGTTCTTTTTTTTTTTTTTTTTTTTTTTTTCTGTCACTATTTGTCACAGGTCAGGTGTAGATTGTAGTCATACTGCTGCATTTCTTGGGCATGATGTCTATCTCTTATTTTTCCTTTCTGAAAAATGAGCTTGTATTCCTTCTCATCTCTGATCACATGTATAAACACAGTGATGATTAAAAGCTAAGAGTTATGTGTCAACTACATTTATAGTTTATAGGTACAAAGATTCAAACTTGAAAATTTTAGAATTACCAGAACAAGTTAAAAATAAACGAAGCCTCTTTGTTTTTTTCCTTTATGTGTTTAGAGGCCGTGGATGATGTTCCAAATGCCATTTTCCATTCACCTGTATGTTTGAAAAGATAGAAACTATGTAGCATTCATTGTAGAAAGCAGTTCCAGACCACAGGATCTGACTCTCTCTGGCCACTGCCAGCTTTACTCCTGTCCTGTCCCCAAATGTGCATCTTGGAGGCATGTGGTCCTGGAGCTTTTTGCCTGGTGGGGGATGCTTTTTGGTATCTTGAAAATGGCTGACGGAGGTTTCCCAGTCATAAGTGAGGTGATACTTAAAAATGTTATGAAGTAGCTGTAAGTAAAGAACAGAATTAATATCTCACTAATAGTCATGGGAGGATGATCTAAAATTTCAGGCGTTTATTCCAGGTTGAAGCAAGTACATCAACACTGTTATAAAGCTCAGATGTGTGGCTGAACTTTTACAATTCACCATATGCGTCTTAGTCTTAGTAGTTTGCTCTCTATTGTTGTGATAAATCACCATGACCAAAAGCAACTTGGGGAGGAAAGGGTTATTTTGGCTTACAACTTTCAGGTCACCTTTTGAGGGAACACAAGGCAGGAACTCAGAGCAGAAACCCAGAGGCAGAAACTGAAGCAGAGGCCATAGAGAAGTGATGCTTAGTGGCTTGATTCTCTTAGCTTGCTCTGAGTGTTTTCTTACTCACCCCTGGACCACTCAGGGGTGGTAGCATCACCTGTAATGAGCGGGGCCCTCCTACAACAATCATTAATAATAATATAAAATTCCCCACAGGCTTACCAGCAACTCAATTTTATAGAGGCATTTTCTCAATTGGGGTTCCCTCCTCTCAGACTACTCTAGTTTGTGTCAAGTTGACAAAACAAAACAAAACAAAACAAAAAAAATAATAAAAACCCAAAACCCCAAAACCAAAAACCAAACAAACCAACCAACCAACCAACCAACCACCACCACCACCACCACCACCACCAGCACCACCAACACCACCACCAACAACACCTAGCCAGCACAGTGCAGTTTAGATTCACTGTATTTAGAATTTTGTCCTGTTTATGCTGTAGAAGAGAACTGGCTTCTTTTGTTACACCTGCATCACACTCCTCAGCTAACTGAGGCTAAGCTATGCTTGAGGCTGCATCTCTAAGCACATGCCTACCCTTTAAGACGGACCCTTTTGGGACATCAGTTTGTAAATATGGAAGCTATGTCAGGATCACATGACAACTGGTGTTTTGAGATTGTTTTGGTGTTAAGTGTTTCTGTCGTGCAGTTTACTAAAAATACATTGGGAATTGTTAGTCTGTGCCTTCCATTTTAATGTAGAAAATAATTCATGACTCTTTCCTTCTTACTTAACGTTCCAGCTGGTTTGGCTGTGGTGCCCCCAAATGCCCGCTGTCCTGCCTACTTGGGCTGGCTCTGGCTCTACACAGCACACGGACCTCACCTTTGAGGTCTGTAAAGAAGACCTGACTTGCTTTATAAAGAAATACACACAGGAATCCTTAAGAGCATCAGCTAAATAGCTCAAACCATTCTCTGGTCTCCTTATGGTAGTTTTTTCTTTTTCTGGCAGTTTGGGTTGAGTTTCCACCATACTGTAAAAGCAGAAGGCATTTCTAAAATACTTTAGGGACTTTCCTATTTTCTCCCCTTGTGCTGAGCTGGACAGCAAAGCAGGTGCACACAGCCAGGTTCTCCTTCCTGCTGCTTCCGAAGAGAAGAGGGTGAGGCTGCTGCCTCTGGTGTGTCCCAGGGCAGAGTTACCTGGCTTGTTGCACTCTGGCCTGGCAGACCAAAGCGACTCCCCTTTCGCTTTCCCCGTAATGTGTAATTTTAAATGTGTGGGGAGGGAGAGATTATGTTAAAGCAATCTTGCAGGGAGATTTTTCTTGGAGCTTCTTTCTTTTTCATTAAGTCGTTGCTTAGGCCTCTTATAATACCTGTGTTTCTCTGCTTGTAAAAGCAGCGCAGAAAAGTATAAATAATTTATGCTTTTCTTTTACAGAATCTTAGAAGTAAAAGCCCCGAAGCATTAATATTTAAGGGACTGTTATTATAGCATTATGAAACTGTTTTAGAAAATTTGCATCAAGACACATTCCCACAAACTGAACAAATGAACGAATTTTTCTTAGAATTGATTTATTAGTAGTACTAATAGCATCTTGGCTAACTTGATAGGTAAAACTGTCTTTTCTACTGTATCTAGTTATTGATGACCTTTGTAAAAAAATAAATGAGGTAAGTACTGTGCATTTATTAGCTTTTTGAATGTCTTCCCCACAGAAGGTTAGGGCTTTAACAACCCTCTTGTTTGACCCTGCATGTGTGTGTGTGTAACATGCTCATGCATGTCTTGTTTGAAGGAGCAGATGTGATATGCATGCAGAAGCCAGAACAGAGCACTGTGTCTTTTTCTATCATTCTCTACCTTATTGCTGTGAGACAGGGTGTCTGAGTGAAACAGAAGCTTGCCATTGAGGCTATACTGCCTGGTTAGTGACTCTTGGGTTCTGCCTGTCTCTGTCTCTGTCTCTGTCTCTGTCTCTGTCTCTGTCCTCTACTGCTGTGGCTATATAATTGTGCCCATCTTTTGATGGCAGTGCTGAGCAGCTTTGACCTCTGGTCCTCATGCTGACAGAGGTCATACTCTTATCCACTGAACAGTCTTCTTCAGCCCCAGAAACACGGCACTAAATGTTGAAATCTATTTGCTGTTGTCTGATCATGCTTTTCTTCTTTAGAATTTTCCTCCTTTCAGAGGCCATGGAATTTGATATACATGAACTTTATTTCAACGTGCAGGAGGTGAGGTTCTAAACTTTTTTTTTTTTTTCTTAAAGTGACTGATCAAGTTTTATTAGTGTTTTAGTTGCAAACAACAGAACCCATTCTAGCTGATTTGAGTAGCCAGTGCTGGGGATCTCATATCCCTCCCACGACCAGAGCCAGGGGATCTTTGAGCAATTATGTCCAGAGCTATGGACCAGCAGTGTGTTTAGGGATGGTTTATCTACGTTTTAAAGAACTGATTTATTTATTTTATGTGTAGGAGTACTTTGCTTTCATATATGCCTGTATACCACATGAATGCCTGGTGCCCATAGGGGCCAGAAGAAAGCATGGAATCTCCTGGACTGGAATTAAAAATGGTTGTGAACTGCTGTGTGGATGCTGGGAATCAAACCCTGGGCCTCTGGAAGAGAAATTGGTGCTTTTTAACTGTTGAGCCATCTCTTCAGCCCAGTCTCAGTTTTGAGGAAAAGCCTCACATGGCTGCGTCTGAGTGGAGAGAGGGAATTTTCAAGAGGTTACTTGAGAAAGACAATGTGAGGGACTGTCAAGATCTAAGGAGAATGTATTAAGACTGGATGGAGCACGTGGCAAACCGGCGATGAATCTGATCACTTCAGCAGCTTTACCACAGACTAATGGAGTCGCCTTATTCACACAGTATACTGGGATTTGCAAATATAGAAGGGTAGGTCAGTTCTGGCTTGTAAGTACTCTGGTTGTTTGTATTGTTTTGTGCTGGTATCATAATTACTTTCTGTTTTTGAGGTGCTATATTTAACTACTAGCAGTACATGTGCACTTACTTTTTAGTTCTTATTCATGGTTGTTATTGCCTATTTGTTCTTTCAGAACTTCAAAATCACTTTGTCTGTTAGCAAAAGATAAATTAAACTGCTCTTTCAATTAGCACTGTAGTAAACCTTTACCATAAATTTGACATTTTGACAATTCCAATTATTAAATATTAATTATTTCCATCAAGGTAATTACATGTATTTTCATTTAGCTCCCCTAAATTTTAATTTTTAAAAATAATCTCCTGTCATTTTTCTTTAAAAGCATCTTTATATTTTTCATTAATGTGATTTTCAACTATTGTGTATTACTATTAATTTAAATAGACATACATTTTTCTCCTGCTTTGTTTTCTTGCTGTTCATAAAATAAAAATCAGATAGGTACACATAACATGTTACATATTAAAATTTCACATATATTTTCTGCTAAAATTTGCTAATTGTAAGAGACCTTTACTACATTCTATTTTTCTAAATTGGCATATGCAAATAAGAGTAATTTTGGAATATGGTAAAGCAAACAGCTAAAAAAAAAAAGACATAGAAAAATGAATAATTAATTCAATAAGCTAGGTCTCAAAAAAATACCCCGGAAGCAGAGATGGTTCTAATATTATAACAATGCTCATGTTCCCTTTGTATGGCCATTGTAAGGAACACATGCAAAGTGGTGATTGATGGCATCCAGACATGCTCTGTCAAGTCGACCACATGCCTTGGTTTCCCCGACACTCTACGCCACATAGCTAGACACACATGGTGTTTTCTCCCGAGTGCAAGTGTTTAGGCCCAGCATTCAGATTCTGAAGACTAACACATTCATTCAAGCAGATTGATGCCTCCGGGAGGCTCTGGCCTGCTTCTCCATCTGCCTGCTGGGGAGACGGTTTCATAAGTGAAAACAGGCCAGGGCTCACTCCCTTCGGTTCAGTCTTCCTGCCACTCTCTCTGCGCAGCTAAGCCAGGTGCTGGAAGAATAAATGGTGTTGGTGTCAGCGGGTTTGTGGAACGTTACACTTAATTTTTTTCCCCCTTAGAATCACTAAATAAGCCCAAACGAGTGGAAAGAATCTGTTGAAAGCTTTCTATTAAGACTTACAGACTCAGTGGTTCTGCCTCTCCCAGGTCAGCTAATGACTGAAGAGAGGCATTAGTGACCTTTGCAGAAAGGTCACAGGAAGGTGAATGCTTTGGGTTTATGTAATAATGGACAACGCTGGACAATGACATCCATTCCACAGGGTATAAATATGAGAGACAATCGTGTTTTGAATATGAGCAGAAATCTGTCTAGCATATTCTCCTCACAACTTTAAGAACTTTAATATGTATTAACTTTTATTGGTAGCCCTGAAGGCAGTGTGTAGGCAGTCTATTCCTTGTCACCGTCTGCCTGTAGAACCATTCTAAGAAGATCCATCCCAGCCTTGCTCTTTAGACTGCAAATGAGGAAGATTCAAGGATTGAATGTAGCCACCTGGGTTGCCCTGTTCTGAATGAAGTCTGCAGGAGGAGGTGGATTTGGGGTGCTTTTGCTGTAATAGATGGAAGGTCTCTTCTTCTTTCTCAAGGCTTTTGATCTCTGGACTCTCTTGGTGGGAATCTATCATTTTAGGATGGCTCTTAATGGATTTAGGAATTTGCCTCTGAGCTGTATTCACCCACAGCTTGGATTTAAGTCAGCAGTGGAGGTGCTTAGGAGGTTGGCTTGGTGACACTAGGAGATAGAAGCTTGATTAAGACTCCAGGGTATATGAGGAAGAGGTAGGATTCCAGGGTATATGACATAGAGGAAGCTTGCCTTGATGGCCAGAAATAAGAAGAATCCTATTCCATACTGGAGGAACTCTATAGGGTGTGTAGCATTCTCAAGCTGGGTTTCAATATTAGACTCCTTTGCTGTCTTTTCAAGTTCACCTTCAAAGTCTCCTAGGCCCAGCTCTCCAAGAATGCCCCGAGCTGGGCTTCTCATTACCACACAGAGAGCAAGTACCTGATTGGGGGAAAAAAAGCTTGTGTGTGTCTAACATCTTGGGGGGAATTTTCCTCACAACATAAGTGTAATTAACCATCTTCAGTATTTTAAAAACTGTTATAAACCAATCTGGGGAAAAAGTATACAAACTCCTAAAGCATAAAACCTCTGGAAGTGAATGTGATGTTTGCTGGTGTGATGGTTAAGAGGCTGATTATTCAATCATCATCAAATAAAACTGTACTGGCAGCTGATGCCAGGAGGAAATCCTGATTCTTCTGAGAAGGCGTCAAAACTTTTTTCCAGCTAAGAAAGACTAAGAAAGGCATCTTAACACAAGAAAAGTGGGTCAAGTCATTTTTTAAAAAATTTGTGAACAAGTTAACCTGCTTTGAAAATCTTGTCTTGTATGTATGTATAGATATATAATATATATAACATATAATAAATATATAATATATAATATATACTATGTAAATATATACTATATTATATAGTATATATAAGTACACACTATATACTATATACTAAATTAATGTAAAATTAATATATGATATATTATATTGTGCATATATATTATATAACATAAACTATAATATATAAAATATACAATATAACATACAATATATATGGCAGATTGGCTACTTTAAATTAATGTTATTTTCTAAATAGAAAATAAGATTAAGTAGAATACTGTATTTCAGTTCCAGTGCCCATTCCTTGATACACTTCTGGCTGTATCATGAAGCCTATACCATTGTCTTGCTGGGATGGGCAAGCATAGCAGAGTTAAAGCTGGTACCCACAGAAAGGCAGATGTGGATCCTGAGGGTCTAATTTCAGACATGTGGTAGCTTTTTCCTCAAATTAACTGCTTAGGGCAGTGTAGCTACAAGTACTTTGAGAAAGTAATTTGTGATAATTTGTTTCCGGTTCCTTTCATATAATGTCACTTGGCTTCCTTGAGGAAACCAAGAGCCGGGTTAAAACAGAAAAATTGAGTCCTCTATTTATCCCGGCTTTGTTTTCAAAGGCCAAACCATAGGAAGGCTTAAAATATCCAACAAAGGTGGGCAAATAGCCAGTGGTTCTCAGAAGGAAGCTGAGTGGCCTGCTTGCTATACACTAAAAGGCCTGGAATTGGGTCAGGGTAAAAGAGTCCCTTGGGTCCTAGAAAAGTGGGGATCCTGACAGCATCCTGCAGAGGAAGGAAGGCCCCAAATGCTGTATCCAGGTGGACAATTCCGGAGACATTCTCTCAAATCAGTGTCATTGGACTTTGCATCAGGAGTTCAGGAATTGGGCCTCAGAAAACCATAGGGACAAGATTGTGACCAGCTCTTTGGCAGTTTGTAGACAAATGACCTATTATGAACACATTCTCTCTTCTCCATGCCATAGGCACTGAGATGCAAACTAAGGATGGAGAAGTAGCCACAGCACCCCAAAACACTTCCCACCAGCTTGATGATTAACTCAAAGTTGATATGTAGGAAAGAAGGATTTGTCTTTTAGGTTCAATGTTTTGAGCTTAGATTGAGTTCTCCTGCAATGGCTGAAGTAGAGTGGCTATCACCATGCTGGGAACTTTGAATAGGCACATAAGAATAGTTCTTGATGAGATTCAGTTCCCGAGTCAGTTACTGTCACTGCTTCTTATGAATTTGTATCCACACACTGGATGTTCAGTTTCTTTTCTCTATAAATGGGAATATATTTTACTTAATTTACCTTTAAGTATGAGCCTAGAAAAGAAAAAATAAGCACAGGCATCTGTGGATATTCCTGTGTGTCAGACATTGTATTTTGGTGCTGACCGGTATAAGCACTGAGTGTGTTTAAAGTCAACACGGCTAAGCATTACTTTCGCGTTAATGGATGAAGAAAAAAAAGCTTAAAGAAGTTAAATCATTTACCTATGCCTTCTCAACTGATAAATGACAAATTTGAGATCTGAACTTAGGACTTCCTCCCCTCTAAATCCCATACTCTTGACCACTAACTTCCACTCTTTTTATGAAGAAAACCCTCATTTTTCTTTTCTTGAATTCTGATGAATTTGAAGAATGAAGCCTTACTTTGCATGCCCACTAGAAACATAGCTTCTCATACTTAGATATTTTTTTTAAACACACAAGACACTATGCATAAATGAACCAGTGATGGCCACAATTAGATTATCACAGAGAAGACCTAGGATGTCACTTTTAAAAGTAAGATTGGGGGGTGCCTGGTTTGGATGAACCAGGTGTTCTGAGGGTCCGTGTAGTTTAGATGACATTAGATGTAGTTTTGATGTAGTTTAGATGACTTTAGATGACATGGGTGTTGCTGGGATGTAAAAGTATGTCTTTCTACTACTTGACTATTCTCACTGCAAGGATGATGGTGTCTGAACTGTAGTTCATGAATTATTCTTTGAAATATGGCTGTGTCTTCTACCCTCCTGACCTTTTCTGTACTCTGTTGTGGTATATCATTTGTCTTTTCCATACAAGACAGAGAGAGGCTCCTAACAAGGGGGCAATCAAATGGTCAGCTAATCAAACTCAAACCTAAGCTACAGGTCAAGGTATCACAGTACACAACCATAAGTCACATGAATAATTGATCAGTGGTTACTGCACTGAGAAAATAACTTAATTGCCCCAGTGGCAATCTGTCTGTTTTGGTTGTTGCTTCTTCTAATGGTGAAGGTAGCAGTGAGGTGAAACAGTTTTGGTTTGGTGGAGTTTTACCATAGACTTTGTAGCCAAAATCTAAGCAGGAAATTGGCCAGAGCTATAGCAAAGTCATTTACTATTTATTACAAACACAGTTCCTCCTTTATGTATTCTGGTTGTGTCTTAGGTAGGGCTTCCTGGAAGCAGAGGCAGAGATGGAGAGTCATATACAAGAGCCTTATTGAGGGCTTCAGGGACGACGGTCAGTGAGCAAGCGAGAGAGGCAGAGATAGGACAGGAACTAAGTATAAAAGTGCCTTCAGCTGATTCTCTGGGCTCTGGAAGAGAGTTGAAGGCTTGAACTGTAAAGTTATCCCAACTTGAGACCAAGGGGTTAGAGTCATGATCATGCTTCAATGAGACACCGGCTGTGGGTTCCACTCTGGCTGGGTTTAGCCTGGGTGTTTTCTGGCAAGATGACTTAGCAGGTCAATAGGTTTGTATCATTTTAATAACTAGGAATTGGAATTCCATAGCAATCCCCTATGAATAGTGGAATGTTTTATGGCAAAAATTCTTAATGAACTATGAATTAGAAGGAACTTTCTTAACATGACTGAGGGAAATTGTAAAAACTTGGATCCCATTAGGAGGCCATGCCACTTCTGTTCAGCATTATATTGGAGGGTCTAGCTAGTCTTCTGAGGGAGATGAAACAAACAAACAAACAAACAGACAAACAAACAAACCAGGAAACAAAAACCCACCATAGATTATATATTGGAAATAAAGAGGCAAATGCCATTAACATTTTAAAATTATTAATATTTTTATTTTATGTGTATGGTATTTTGCCTGCACATGTATCTGTCTAACATGTACATGTTTAGTTCATCTGGAGGCCAAAAGAAGGAGTTAGATTCTCTGGAACTGAAGTTACAGATGATTATGACTTGCATGTGGATGCTGGAAATTGAACCTTGTCCTCTGAAAAAGCAGCCAGTGCTCTTACCTGCCAAGCCATCTTTCTAGCTCCAAACTGTCATTATTTAAGGTAAAAATATTTACATAAAATACTAGAGTTTTAAAATTTAATAGCAATGCATATCTACCTATCTGTCTGTCTATCTATCTATCTATCTATCTATCTATCACGGTCAGTAGCATTCCGTATATGTTTTAAAATTAGTATATCAAAGACAATAACATTCCATATGCCATAAAAAGTTGTGTGTAATTTCAGAGTTTTATATTTTACAACAACTGCAAAATCACTAAATACATAGCAGTCTGTAAGGATGAAGTGCAAACTTTCATCAAGAAACTTAGATGCTACTTAAATTCCAACTGAAAGGAAAGATGTTTCATGTCACTGAGTAGAAAGATTTGAATTTTCTTCCTATTTATTCACAGGTTCATAGTAGTTATAACTAACATCTGAACTAGTGGTGCAGTAAGAGGAAACACATTGGTGGATGGGTAACAAGTCCACACACTCTAAAATCTAGTTGGGTGTGAGCAAAGGGCTTCTGAAGGGTATATCCATCTGAAAGGGGTTACAGTGTAGCTCAGGGATGGAGAACAGGCTTAGCACATGGAGGCTTTCGATTCAATCATTTGCATTATAAAAAACCCACCGGAAAAGAAGAGTATGGCCCATTTCACTGTGACATTTAATAAAGTTTTGATAATTGAGTTTAGTTAAATGCTTTAAAAATTATATGCACGTCTTTATGTGCATGTGTATCTCTGTGTGACCAGGTCAGAGAGGTGTGAAATGGATGTCGAATCTGGAATGTGGTTGTGAGCCTTCCATCATGAGGGCAGGGAACCAAACTGGGGTCTTATGTATGAGCAATATGTACACTTAATTGTCGAGCCATTTCTCCAGCCCCAGTTAAGAAGGTTTGATAATGGTGTGGGAATATATGTAAGACCAGTTGGCTAAAGCTGAAAACTCAGAGGAAGCAGGATATGAAGAAATGTACTTCACCATATAACTGAATATCTGACTCCTTATGAGTTAGCAATTATACCCTCAAGAAAACCTTTTAGAAAAACCTTTGCTCCTGCTGATCAAGACGTAGGTTCAAGGATGCTCACAAAATAATTTATAAAAGCAAGCTGGTAGCCTGGAAATATTTCCGCAGTACAAATCGAGTAGGGCATATTTATATAATGGAATGCCATGTAGAAGTGAAAATAATTAGCTATAATTGTAGATAGCAAGTTAGGGTGATCTCAAAAATGTAATTTTGGGTTGAGGGCGTGGTTCTGTAGTAGGGCATTTGCCTAACATTCAGGCTTTTATCTCTACCATCATATAACAAACAAAACAACCACTCCTGTCACATATTACTTATTAGTCACAGAATAATATAATTCCATTTATGTAGATTTAAAACCAATGTAAATCCTAGCAACCCAACAGCATTTTGCATAGACCTCTGTTATTAATAACAAAATCTTAAAGAAAAGAAGGAATGATGCTTATAAAAATCCAATGTAGTGGGTGTCCCTGTCAGAAAGGTTTGGTATTGTGGATATTCTTTTTTTATTATTATTATTATTCTCTAAGCTCTATGTGTGTATTATATGTTCTTTTGTACATACTACATTTCAAAGTAAATATAACCAGAGATCACAGTTGGCAGGATTTGACATGTGGCATCAGTTAACATTTAGGACATGTACATGTAGGGATGGAAAGAACATGCCAAGCAGGTCACTGCTTGGACCATGAACTTCAATTAGCGACCCCTGGGATCAGTGTCACCCCTGAGATCCTTCAGTTGGGATCCACTCCTCTCATAACCTGTGATGGACATAGCAATTGATGAGAGAAGGAAAATCCTGGGTGAATCCCATGGGAATCAGCTGTGGGAAGAGTAATCTGAGCAATGCATGCGCTTTGCAAAGAACTGAAGACGAAGCCACAAAAGCCCAGGCTGTTTAGCTCCCAGACAGCAAGAATGGACCCGGCTATGTTTTGACATCTCTGAAGTCCAAGTTGGCCCTGGGTTACTGAGTGGTTAAGGCAATTAAGTCACAGTAATGTATAGTTTTGAATTATGTCATAAGTAACTTTTCATTACTAATATCTAAAACACTTAGTTCCTAATGATTTAAAAATGGAAAACCTTCAGTGGCTTAAAAGTTTTCCATATATTATGTTCGTGTGCATTCAAATTTGAAAATACTTTTTACTGGGAGAGGAAAGGTTGCTATTTAATGTACTGTACTTTAAATGATTATTAGGAACAAGCTGAGCATTTGACTTCTCTGATGAGTGTTCTTGCAGATGTGTAGATGTGGGACTCATTGGTTCTGACTTTGGCCATGGGATCGGACCATGGTTCATATTTGTAACTATTAGAGTATCGAGAACTGCTGGGCCGAGGTACTTTATTAGACCAAGGGCCAGGCTGCTTGGAAAAATACCTGCACACAGAAATCTGCCCCATCAGGTTAAGTCAGTAATGGCGAGTGAATCTCAGTAAGAGCTGCAACCATGCTGAAGGCATCCTGGAAAAGATTATGGCTATGCTACAGTGCTCTTGTGGAAATCACAGCTATTAGATAACACGAGAGGCCAGGCTGTCAAGGAGCCAGAGTCTTCCTTAGCTGCTACTCGCTTCCGATTTCTCTCAAATGCATCTTCTTCAAAATCGTGGCAGTAAGCAGAGTATTCATGGCTGCTTGAAGGCAGTCTTCTCCAGGTTTTTCCCTCTTTCAGCATGGTAGGAATGGCTAGCAGATGTGCGCCTAGAGGTCTAGGCTGTCATGGCAAGGGCTTCCTTGTTTCTACTGAAGCTGCGCGGGGGTGGGGAGGTGGGGGGGTGTCTTCTGTTTTCTGAGAAGGACTAGGTAACTGACAAGTCCTGTCAAAGCCATGTGGGAGCGTTTGGCAGGTTGGAAACGGTTGACAAGGAAGAAAGGAGACTGGAGGCATCTTTTCCTTTTCTCTGAGTTGGATTTAGAGGCTGGGGGAGAAATTGAAAATGCATGTTTTGTATTTTCTGGGACTGAGGCCAGGCTGGTGGATGGCCAATCACAAGAAGGAATTAGAAAGCGCTTAGGAAGTAGGAAGTGACATCATCACCGTGTTCACTGTCATCCCTCACGCTACAGTCCAGGCTGCTTCCTGTCTCTCAAAAACTAGTTTTCAAAACACTAATATGTGTCTATCTCTCTTTCCTATGCTCCCATCAAAATCATGGCCAGACTATTTTCTGTTTGGTGGGAAAGGCCAATGTTAGATTAATGATTTGTAGTTCTATATATAGTAAGAAAGATGTAGATCTGGTCATCTTCCTTTATATATTTTAGACTTTCTAAATTTAGAGGCTATTTGGTTTTTTTTTTCATTTTACTTTTATTTATTCACTTAATATCTTGCTTGATGCCCCTCCTCCCAACTAATCCCTCCAACATTTCTTCCCCCTCTCTCCTCTCCCCTTGTCCTCTGAGAGGGTGAAGGGACCCCAGGTATCACCCCACCCTGGCCCATGAAGTTTTAGAGGCTATTCATTATGATCTGTATCTACCTTGTACTTATAAATAAGTTTTTACAATAGTATATACATTTGATAACAAGATGTGATAAAATTTTACATATAAATTCATTATAGCAGACGGTTTTCTAAGGAGAGAATATTGTTTTACTATACATATGCATCTGAACATGAAATATTCACACAACATAATTTACTGTGTAGTTTCCTGGTGGTTACTTAAAACATATTACTAAGTGTGATGGCTACTTTTGGTGTTAATATGACTATATCTGGAATTAACTAAAACCTCAGTGGCTGCGTTTTTTCCCCATAATTAAATCATTTGAAGTAGGAAGATCTAGTTTTAATCCAGATCTGCTGAGGTGGGAATATCCACCTTTAATCTGGGCCATACCTTCTACTGGCAGCCTATATACAGAACATGGAAGAAGGGAGCTTTTGCTTTGTCTGCTTGTCCTTGCTTTTGCTGGCAAGTCCATTCCTTCACTGGCATGAGAACCTCTATCTTCAGGATTCCAGCAGTACTCAAGACTAGCTGACACAAACAAAACAGCCTACTGGATTCTTGGACTTTACTTTGGTTGACCACCATTGCTGAACTAGCTGGATCACAGCTGGTAAGTTAAGTTACTCTAATCTCTCTCTCTCTCTCTCTCTCTCTCTCTCTCTCTCTCTCTCTCTCTCTCTCTCTCTCTTTCTCTCTTCTCTAGAGAACCCTGACAAAGACACAAAAGGTACAGATTCTTTACAGACTTGTTGACATGGGAGACAATAGGTAATATAAAAAGGTGTTAATTGAACATATCTGTATATCTTGCTTTAGTGTATATTTAAAAAATACTCTTAAAATACTTTACAGACTACTATTTATCTAAAAACCATAATACATGTAATTTATTGTATAAAATATATATATAGTTTTAATAAACTTTTCTCATCTGGACTGATAGTGTTCCCTCCAAGAGCCAAAGACTATCTAACAAAACCATGATACTAGCCATGAGAATCCCTCTTTTAAGTTGTTGGTCAGGGCTATCCAAGAGACTCCCAAAATACATCCTATTGCTGTTGTCTCAGGTTACTCACCAGACATGGAAGGCAAGTTCCTACTGCTAAAGATGCCATGAACTTCAGAAACAGGGACCAGAAACTCCTGAGCTGGAACTGATGTGAATGTCCTTTCCTGGAGGATTAGTTTTCATGGTACCAGAAGGTACCATTCTGGCTTCCAAAGGAAGGAGGCAACTAACAGTCCTACTTTGCTACATGTACGAATCACATCAACAACCAGTATGGCATGATAGTCCTAAGGATGCAGTAGTGGCTTTGATGCCTTAATGGTAACCAATAACTCTTTAGTTGGACCCATTAAATGAGAGGGAAATTATGCCTAGTACTGGGAACCTGTACCAGGCATAATTCAACTACCTGGGTTAGTGAAGTCACAGTGGAAAAGAGTCTACAACCACTAATTTTCTCGATTAGCATAATACCTATCAATAGTCTGTAAATATTTGTCCTTATACCAACAGATGAGTGTTCTTCACCGGGTATCAAGGACATGTCTCTGCAACAGATGGAGACCACTACAACCAATCAAAACAGAGTTGTAGAACCCAGATCTACAAATCACTCTTGCACCCAAAGCTCAGGTACAAGATGAGGCGGCTGATTCTAAGAGCCAGAGGATCAGGGAGTTTGCTGTGAGATTGTGTCTTCTGGAAACATTAGGAGCCATACCTGTAAATCTTACTAACATGACTGCCCAAATGTGAGCTGAACAAGGATGACACTAATGGACACGCCAAGGTAGACAAAAAAAAAAAAAAAAAAAAAAAAAAAAAAAAAAAAAAAAAAAAAAAAAAAAATCCCATGAGGCCTCAACCCTATGCAAAGAACTATAGGCAATCGAAGAAAGCTGGGCTGAGGAAAGAAAACAGCAGTTCATGGTCTAGTACCGAATGGTCAGCCCTAAAAACATACATACAAGTAATATTTTTATTCAGAATGAAACAGGTTATATTTAGGAACACACACACACACACACACACACACGGACACGTGCACACACACTAACAATCAGTGACAAAAGAGGCCATGAATTTGCAGGAGAGTTGGGGAGGGCTAAATGGGAGGGTTTGGAGGGAGATAAGAGAAAGGATAAATGTTGTAATTACAATCCTGTTATATAGAAAATGTGTAAACTATTTTGTTGACTTTAAAAAACATTTCTAGGGGTTGTAGAAATGGCTTAGCACTTAAGAAATCAATGGTGTTCTTCTCTAAGACCTAAGTTGGTTTCTAGCACCCATGTAAGATGGTCCAAAAATGCCTGTAAGTTGTTCTCCAGGGGATCTGATGCTCTCTCTGGCTTCTTTGGATTCCTTAACCCATGTGCACATACATGTGCATGCATACATAAACATAAATAAATATTAAAATAAATCTTAAAAATTTCCTCCACTTTTCTATTTTAAAAAGCTTTCAGAATCATCATCTTGCTTGTAATTTTTTTAAATTAATTCTCTATAATATTACTGGGTCAAAAGCTAATTAGTCTTCTGGGTTCTGATGACTTTTGCCACATGGTTTTCTAGAAGTATTGCACCAATTTCCACAGCTAAAGAAATGTGTGATAAACTGGCTTCACACAACTCCTAACATAATAATTATGATTTTAATTTTTAATAACCAAATGAATAGTGATTTTATGTGCTTCTTATAGGTGTTCTCATTTTTAGAGTTATCTGTTTGCATGCTTCATGGTTTTTCCATTTTATTTGAAAATATTTTATTTTTAATTATGTATTTATGTGTGTGTTTATTTTTAATTATATATTTATGTGTATATGTGTGTGTATGTGTGTGAATATGCACATGCATGCAGGCACCCATAGAGGTCAGAAGAGGGCATCATATTCCCTAAAGCTGGAGTTATGGGAAGTTTGAATTTCTATAGTATTGGTACATTTTCAATAATATTTTGACTACATTTTGTTATAACTTAAAAAAGCAACATCCCAGGTAATGTGAAAACTTTGTGAGTGGTTTAGGATGTAAAGATATGCAAAAAGGAAATGGAAGTTCTACACCTTAGAGAAAAATCACAAGAAATGTGTTGACATCTTAGCTCAGACAGATCACTAATACTGTAAATATCTAAAAAAATACATATATAAATGCACATTTTCTGAAAATAATATTGCATAGAAAGTATGTTCTACCTCTAGCACACAGTATGATGCTTCATTATAATATCTTGAAACAAACTTTGCTTTCCTCTGCTCTCTGACCTCTACCATCCCCTGACTGATAGCCACCTTTCTGCTTTTGTATTTTATGTGACCAATTGCCCTTCCCACTTTCTCAACACATGGCTTCCTCCTTTTATCGCATCCATCCTTGTTCCCAGTTCCATGTCCATCCTCCCTTACACATGTAAATGACATAGCTAGAATCTACATGAGACAGAGCATGAGAGTTTGGTCTTTTTAAGTCTGATTTACCCTATAGGGTGTGTACCATTTTGTAAGTTAAAAACAATTTTA
Source organism: Arvicanthis niloticus (assembly GCF_011762505.2). Taxonomy (NCBI): domain Eukaryota; kingdom Metazoa; phylum Chordata; class Mammalia; order Rodentia; family Muridae; genus Arvicanthis; species Arvicanthis niloticus. Next base: position 133,372,827 of record NC_047658.1, read on the forward strand.
AATTAAAGTGTGACAGATATCATTCTACTTCAGTAGCTTTAGATTTTTCTCAGAACTCTGAATGACTCCCTAATATTCCATTACATGGAGGTCTGGGTTCCATGCCTACAGCACTGATCATTTTGGGGATCTATCCCTTATCACGAATTCTGAGATAAGTAGCCTTATGCAAACTTTTCCTTTACTTGCTCATTGTGTGTGTGTTTGTGTGTGTGTGTTTGTGTGCTTCATGACTTAAAAAGCAATATCCCAGGTAATGTGAGTGTATGTGGACAGATATTTTGAGATCCAGGAGGGTTTTGATTAGTTTTTAATTGGCTTCCCAGAGGTTTTACCAGTTTCCACTTGAGTCAGTGAGTTTTAACAGTGTATCTTTTCTTATAACTCTGCAATGCTTATTAATTGTTACCAATAAGATAAATAAAAGGTAAATAAAGATGTCTCACTGTTAACTTCATATTCTGAGATGATTAATGGAGTTGAATATTCCTTTCATAGATTTATTGCCATTTATGTTTCTGCTTTTGTTCCTGTATTTTGGTCACTTTACCATCAAGGGTTGGCATCTTTTTATAATTTGGTTTATAATTTAACAATATGATGTTGAATGCAATTGACGTGCACCCTCGCAATGCAGTGGTGGCCTTGAAGTTAGTTCTTTCTTTATTTTTTTTTTAATAAAACAAAGATGTACTTTATTAGGGCATGGGTCACTCTGATCTCAGCCTGGTGGAGTAGGGAGAGAGTTAGGGGATGCTTTGATATGATATAAGCCAAGTGGACTGGAGAGAATGGGAAAGAGCCACATATGAGAAGGGATGTAGTACATGTTCTACAGTAGACATGGGCCTCTTGGGAGTCACTAAAAGTTCTTAAACTTTGGAATTAATAGAGAGCTTCCCTGCTCCAAATTCAGATGAACCTAGTAATTCTACCACTGTTGTGTGTAAGCGAGGTATTCACCTGTGTGCAATTACAATTTCATGACATTATGGGAAGGGCAGCAGATAAGGGCAACACTACACTAGAGTGTGTGTAGGGAGCTGTCTAAAAGTGATTTTGTTTTTTTATTTCAACCATACAAGGAAAATAGTGTCCGAGTTCCAAAAGTCAGGATTGACAGTTGGGACTGACTGTACATGGGAAGTAAAAGAGAGAAGTGCTTTTCAACATGAGGACATCAAACTGTAAGTTGTCAGTGTACAAAGCCCCTCATAGGTGGGAATGAGACTGGGATACACTTCAACAAGCACCTCTCAAAGTTGGTGCTAACCCAGTGGGAAGGATGGCTGGAATCACTGAAGGAACTCAGGCATGTGGAGACACCCACTCATGGGAGGGACTTCCCCTGTGGATCAAAAATGGCAGTCAGGGTTACAGACTGCTAATTCTCTCCCAGTGTCTTGAGTAACTAAATTTCCAGTTTATGTGTGGGAAAACAGGCCTCTACAATAAAGACCAAGTTCTTCAGTGTCCCTTGCAAGTTGTTTGTTGGCCCTGAGATTGATTTCTGACAAATGGGATGCTCAAAAATCCTTGTAAATCCCTTCTGGGAAATGTCCTTAAAGCGAATAAGATTGCCACTTGCTCCTTTCAGCTGCTTGGAATGAGGTTTGGTTGTTCCATCCCTCAGTGGTTTCTGTTAAAGCTCCCATCAGCTCATTACTGGGCCAGAGCAATGATCCTCTGGCTGTTGAAACGTTGGTGGCTCCCAGCTACCTTTCTCTAGTGAATTGAGCTTTCTTTCTAAAAGGAGCAGGGCAATTTAAAAACTCTCATTGTTGGACTTTAATGGGGGAAGCCATGTACTGAGGAAACCAGGCACCACAGTAGATAGACGCACCCGCTGGTTGTGGACTCAACCACCTCTCAAAGGCTTCTGTGTGAAGTGCCTTGTTAGTACTTGAGACCTTAAAATGACCTCATTCTCAAGTGAGAAAGAAAAAGAAATGATTCCATGCTCACACGAAGGGCTGTAGACTCTGCTTAATAGAAGATTTTTCCTAAGGTGGTCACCTAAGAGTAACTTTCAGCAGGCAGATATTTAACCATCTGACCAGCTGCTCAAGACAACAATGTGCTATGGCTCTTATGTTCAGAGGTGGAATCCTGGTCCCCTTGCTTATTGTCTCTGTGAATTTAACATTCCTTCCTTAGAACACAGGCATGTCACCCAGGCTTATTATTGAGTTTGATATGCTAAACTCATAAATATAAAGATAATGTCTCCTATAAAGGTGCATGCAAGCAGAGTTATTGTCTCCAGGAATAGTCATCCTCAGCTTTAATGCAGGAAGATCATGAAATATCTGGAAACTTCTTAGAAAATCCTTTTTAGCTACTTCTTTTAGATCCAGAGATTCACTTGCCACACTGAACAACTGAACAACTTTTCTTGTCGAAGAAAGAAGACTGAACTTAAATGTGTTACCTTCCTGGTCTAGCGCGCCCCCCCTTTGAGCTTTGCATCCACAGAGATCAGGTAGTTACTGCAAAACGAGGCTTTTTAATCTTTATCACCCACGTGGAGAAACGCGGAGAGACACAGAAGGGAAGGGCTGAGGAAGGGGTCCGGCTTAAGTACAGTCTAGAGTGACGTATTCACTTCTGGTTGGCTGTTCGCTCACCACATGCCTCGGGATTGGCAGTGACTAAGCACGCCTATCTGCCTAGCAACTGCGCAGATAAATGTTTACATCTGGAGAAGACACGCGGCCAGTGCCATCTTGGAAATGCAAATGTGTAGCCACTGAAACAGCGGCTCACTACATCCTGGTTTGCTGAACTGAAATGGGCTGGTTAAAGACCATCTGAAATCATCCAGAATTTCTGTTGTCTTCGTTGTAGCTTCTTGGTCTCTCATGAATATGGCTACCATGCTCAATCAAAGTGATAATCTGCACCCAAAGTAAGAGCTAATGAAATTTCCAAGCTTGATTAGACAAATTAAACTCGAAAGAAGAATCATTATTGCTTAGGACCAAGAGTGCAATGAAGGGGAAGGGGAAGTGAGAGAGAGGGAAAAGGAGAGAGAGGGAAAGGGAGATAGAAGTGGTGAGGGAGTGGGGAGAGGGGGAGAAAGAGGGAGAGAGAAACAGTAGGAGGAGGAGAGGCAGAGGGAGAGAGGTATTTTCAATGGTTTGCCTAAAGTTGTATGGCTAATCATATACAGCTAAGATTGGATCTCTTTTATTCTATAGCTTATTCTCCTTCTGCAATCTTAAGACAGAATATATGAGGGATGGCCATACAGATTCTTGAAACCTACTTATTTCTCTAATGTGTGTCATGAGATTGAAAGTCAGAAATTCCCCTCCCAGCTCTACTTAACCCACTACTGTGGGAGCTTAGTTGAGTCAGAATAAAATAGAAGACGGGGCAGCGTTGGCACTGAGCATGTAACAAGTCTGCTCTGGCCCCGAGCTGACACGGGGCTGAACTCAATACCTACTTCCTAAGGGAGGAAGTTGATTATCAGGAAGCACAGGATGCGGGCTGGATGAGCATGGCTGGTCAGTGGTGAGATGTTGAGCTTCTTATTTAGTTGAGGATAGAAAGGCGAGGTGTCCGGATATAAGGGTACTTTCCTGTAGGTGACCATGTGACGTAGTTCTGATGGAAGAGACTGGCTGAAGTTGCTGGTGAGGTTTATTGAAAGCTCCTTGATGCGGGCATTTGCTTCTGTGTTTGCCCCTTTTTCTTCTGCCCTGCACTGTGGTTAGCATAGACAGAGCTGCAGAAGCCATCTTGTGACCAGAAACGAAAGGTCACAAAGTACTGGATAACGACATTGTTGAACTTCTGATTTAAAGCTGACCATCACCTATATCTGGACTTGACATGTGAGGGAAATAAGTGTGTTTGCATTGATAAATCAGTATTGGTTGGGTTTGCCTTCAAATCTAAGTCTGAATATTAAAGCAGTACTTCAACTGGACAACAAGGGTCATTTTATACTTACATTTAGTCCAGAATATACACAGGACAGTTGGCAACCCTCATGTATATAATCATACTGGTGATAGCAGCTCATATGTTTTGTTTTGCTTCAAAAAAATCACATGTGAAAATTCAATCCCCCAAATTGATAGCATCAGGAACTGTGAGGCCTTTGGGAATTGATTAGCCCTTGGAAAGGGTCCTGCCTTTCAGAATGAGATAAGTACATTTTTGAAGAGATGTGACAGAGCTTTCTTACACCTTCCGATGTGACATTACATCAGGAAGACTGCCATCTGTGAAGAAGGAAGCCAGCCCTTATTGAGCACTGAAGCTCCTGGCGTGTTGGTTTCAGACTTCTCAGCATTGAGCGTTGTGAGAAGCAGGTTTATGTTGTGGTGTTCAATGCAGCCAGAAAGGACTAGGACTGCAAGCCAAATGAGTTGAAGAAAAAAGCTGGAAATACAAGGTGATATACTGATGGATCATAGATGATTTCTTTGAACATGTCTGTATGGCAAATCAAACCACTCCATATAAGCTTAGACAAGATTTTAATAAAATAGAATACTTAATAGGATTATGGTAAATAGGACTATGTTGAATGTCTGGTAGGTCAGTTTTAAGCATCTCCTCTGACCGACCCCTAGGTTGCTCAAGTTGTATATATACTCCAAGAACAATCTAACATGGAGTCCCAGACTCTTTGCCTAAGCCCTACTTTTAAAAAAAACATTTATTAACTGTACTAGGACAGTGATGACTTTCTTAATGTTAAAAATATTTGGATATCCTTTGGTTGTAAAATTTATGTCATGGATTCAATCAAATGGGTAGATTCAGTCTAAAATTATGAAAATCAGAGTTGAAATTCAGTGGACAACAAAACTGGTGGGGGGAGTCTTGAACCTCAACCCAGTTGAGTTGAGGTTGAAAAACGGAGCACATTTTGCCTCGGCTCTTCTCTCCATTAGATTTCCAAATGAAGTCTGGTGGGTGAGGAGACAGATGGGAAGGCAACACCTTATTTGAAATCCTCCATCAGCTAGAGTACAGTTAAGGTTCCGTCCTTCTCAATGCTTCCTCACGGTAGGTTATGACCCTGAGCAGAAGGCTCACATCTTATTTGGGTGAACTGTTGACAAATAGAAAGCAAGCAGAAACACATCTAGTGCACGTCATGGCTCAGTGGAGGGTAGCAGTTATTCACTAGGGTGCTACTTTCCTGGCTCTGAGGTCTTCTCATCCTCCTACTGGTTTGAGTCACCTCTTCCAGGGTGCTACTTTGAACTCTTTACCAAGCAACCATGCTAGCATGTCTACCACACAGTGGTTTGGTCATTTGGCTTCTGATTATCTCCAGGTGTTCATGTTCTCTTTGTGCCACACTGATATCCAAGGGTATACTACTAAACACCATACTGTACAATTCAGTGCTTGGTCCCAGTAGAGTCTTTTTGGGTTCAAATCTCAGTTCTATAAATGAGTTCTTGTAGAAGTTAGGCCTGGGTCTTCTTCCCAGCCCCAGGCTCCTAGGAATATGACTCAGACACAAAATATATTTACAAATACCTTAGCCATATAGCTAGGCTCTTTGCTGAGTAAATAATAATTTAAAACAACCCAGTTTTTAACCAACATTTTGCCACATGGCTGGTTACCTGTACTTAGGTACCATGTGTCTGTTTTGTCATATCTTTCCAGGTGAATCTCCCATACCTGGCTCTACCCTAGAATCCTTCTGCCTCCTGGATATCCCACCTCCTATTTCCTGCCTAAGCTGTAGGCCATCAGATTTATTATTGACAGGTACCACATCCATATAGACAGAAAATATTTTCTCTACTAGCACTATGATCTGGGATATATTATCATCTCAAAGCCATATATGTGTGCTTCCTTTTGGGTTATTCTCAGTGATGGGTTGCTGGGTCAAAAGATGTTGCTTACAGCTGTTTGATTTTATAGTTACTTATTTGTATCTTATGCTTCAGTTTCCTTGCATGTAAAATGAGGACATGTGACTCCTTTCATAGTAGGCCGCTGATAACTAGTAGACAAGCCATAGAGATTGGCAAATGGTAGATAGTAATAGTTGATGCTCACCATGTGTGTACTATTGATGGGAATTCTTGCACTACAGTTTGGGCAGCCTTGTCCTTCTGCTCATGTGTATTGCCCATCAAACCTGGGAAGGGTTCTTGACAGCTAGAGCAAATGAGCTTGCCCACTTACCCAAGGCTTTTGTTCAGACAATCAGAGGTTCGTACTATTACTTGCTCTCCTCAATATCCTTATCCCTGATCAGTCAAAGTGCTGAATGTGGTATGGACAACCTTTACAGGCTCTACTTACAGTGAGCTCCAATGGTTGCTTTGGTTATTTGGTTGTTTTGGAGAAAGCAGAAGAAAAGAACAAAAAGCTATTAGCATGAACTCCCAAGTCTTTCTCGGCTTCATATGAAAACCAACTTCTTGCCTTCATAAACAGTTTACTGTTAGAACAGAACCTATGGAATGTAGACCTGAGATGGAAAGGCAAGATTCAATTTGTGGGGTCATGCTTGGTGAGAAAAGTGTTCCCAGAAATAATATTTGAAGAAGGATTACATTCTGAACTCTAGTTGATTTCTTACCTCTTGGCAAAATAAATTATGGTTCTGGGCAGGTTTCAATACCCCTCAAACGCCAGCGTTGACATCTGATGAGGTTCTGTTCGGGCCACTTTTTTTTTTTTCCTTTTTTACACATTGAAATGGCTGCCAAGACATTAGCCTTCTTACTGCGTCTCTGCTAAGCACTAAAGCTCCTGGCTGCCTTGCTGAATGAGCTGCAGAAGGGGTGGATTCTGACAGCCTGGTGGGTCTACAGACTTAACAGAGGCAGGATCAGCTGGCAGCGAAAGAGAAACACAGTCCTGCAGTGAAGCACTTTAGAAATTGCTTTGATTTCCCTTGTGGGGAAAAGAAAATCTCTGTCCCTGCTCTTAGCAAGTAAAGGAATGCAGTCAATTTTGGCTGAGACTCTAGAATAAACCTTTATGTGTTTATATATGTAATTACAGGCATAATTTGCATTATAATATCATAGATGCTCTAGTATGGCATGCATGATGTGTAGTTATGTATGTGTACACATATACTATATAGTATATAAGATATGCGTTTATATTACATTCATAGATATGCCCCACATAGGTAGACCTTCACTCAGAATGATTTCCCTCTTAACCTTCCTTTTTGGCCAGTTTAAAAAAAGAAAACAAAAGTGAGCTTAGTTTAACATTATTTGGTAGCATTTATTGCTAAATACTGAATACTGACTAACACATATCATTAGTTTAACCATCTGAATATACTCTGTGTCAGTTATCCATTGAATGATAAGGGTAAGTCCAATCTATAGTCAATATGAGTGTGTGTTTGCGTGTGTGTTTGCGCGTGTGTTTGTGTGTTTGCGTGTGTGTGTGTGTGTGTGTGTGTGTGTGTGACTGCAGAGGACAGAGGGCAATCTCAGTTGCTGTTCCTCAGCTGTTCTCCACCTTGGTTTTGAGACCTGGCCAGGTCTCTTGGCCTGGAACTTGTCAAGTAGACTAGGCTGGTTTTCAAGTGAACCCCAGGGATCCACCCATATCTGGCTTCCTAGCTCTCTGATTACAACTGCATGCCACCACAATATATATATTTTTAATTAATTAATTATTATTGTGTTTTGGAGATAGGGTCTTATTGTGTTGTCTTGGCTGGCCTGGACTTTCCTGTATCAATCAGGCTAGTTTCTACTCTCCACAGTCTGCCTGCTTCTGCCTCCTGAAAGATGGGATTAAAGGCATACGATACCATATCTGGTATATAACTACATATTTTTTTTTAATGTGGGTCCTTGTACCTGTAGCCCAAACCCTTACCAACTGAGAGAATATTCTATCCATGTTGTTTATATTCTTTTGTACATAAATGAAGGCCAATGAAATTGAATCATGATAGAAAGACTAGATTACACTGGAAAAAGCATATATAACTGAAATCCCCAGAAGCTGAGGAAATAGCTTATCAAGTGGATAAGAGGAAAAATGCCCACTAGAAAACCAAAGTCACCCAAATGATATAATTTCCCCCTCAGTGGACAAGGCAGATTTATGACTAGTAATTTGTGTCCTTCAGAATTTAGGGGCAGAAGGGAGATGGAAATATACTGTGCTCAGCAGAATGTCCCCACAGCTGACTGTTGGACAGAAACCCAAGTTCCCTAAAATTTCACGGAAAAGTCATTCACAGCCTCTATGCCTGAATCTCTATTAGGGTTGTGAAGAAAATAACTTTTAAAACCTGATATGTTCACTTAAGCACCAAGGTATATTTTTACAGTATTGCAAAAATGGTAAATTAAGAATATTCTTATATTTCAAGTGTCTTAGTGTTATTTTATTTTGTCATAAACTGCATGTATCTCAGTGTGATTGAAACCCTACCAGGGCTTGAAGTTGTAACCGCAGCTAATGTAGTTAAAAAAATAAAATAAAAAGCTTTTTGTCAGTTCGGTTTCTGCTTCAAACTGTGCAAGACATACTTGTTCTCCAATATAGAAAGATTTTTTTTTTTTTTTAAAGAAAAACCCAAGCAGGAAATACATACACTCATGGAGACATTTTAGCCAAGAAATAACTGAATGCAAGTGAGAAAGGGGATATATTTTAAATTAAAGAATTTTGACAGGCCAGCTAAAGAACAAAGGGCTGTATTCTGTATTGCCCATTTTCCCAGGGGTTCAGGACTCACAGGTTTTGCCGGGAGGCCATTCGCAAGAGGCAGTCCTGGAGTTCAAGAAATGTGGATCAAAGCAATTGCTCAGGGCTCTCACTTTGCCATCCATGGGCCAGCTGTTGGAAAAATCTGAGGGCTTCCCTAGTCAGGCCTGTCCATTCTGAAAAGGGCCATCGCAAGTTAACTAAAACCCCAATCAGAACCACTGGGACTGTTTAACTTAAAAGACCCTTGTCAGGTTTCGATGTCTTCAAGCTGGACAGTGACAATGGGCTTCTGCTTATGAAAAGAGTACAGTCAACACACAAGAGCTGCGTCTTCTGAATTGCATGATGTAGACACTTCTTGCTTAGGGCATGGCTGGCCTTAGCCTTTCTCTGCTTCACAGATGAGCCATAGACAGGTAGCACTGAGTGTCTGTCTCCTTCCCTTTCAGTGCATCTTGCCTGTCCTCTTTCCAAGTCCTGGCAAGAGTGGCTGCCCAGTGGGATACACACTCCAGAGCACTCTGCTTATCCACCTCCAGTGTTTGGAGACAGCATAGAAATGAATCTGCTGTAGAACCTCACTGTGTTCTTCTCCAGCACCCAACCCCCTCTTCCTGGCTCCTTATGATATCTTACAATGAAATCAATCGAGCAACATTGTGTAACTCAGACCCACTTCTATAGAAAGCTATCCTCAGGCTGCTGCATGTTCTGCCACTTCCTGAGAAGTCGGCCGTGCTCTTTAACTCATTTCCAACAGTGTAGGAACTTCCAGTTAAAACACAAACATACACTCAACAAGAACAGCAAGCCCCTCAAATGCACATCCTGAGCTGGAGTATTTGTTGTATAAGACATTACAAGAGGTAAGCACTCATTCTCCTCATAGGACAAACCTTGACTTCGGAGAGTGAATGTCAATGCCTGTTTTGTAGTAGCCTCCAGGGCCTGACTAAACTCTTCCCAGTAAATGATGCCGTGCATGTATTTTACTACAGAGGTAATGCTGTGGCAAATAACCTTACAAGACTTTACCATCATCCCATCTCTTGCAGTATCCGTGAATCCCAAAAGCTTCTTGACAATGGTTTTGACAGAGCCAATTAGTTTGGTTGTTCATGCCCCAAGTCTGGTATTCTAGAATTTATCCTAGCCTCGGTGGAATGTCTGCTACGTATTCCCTATGAAAACTTGTCAAAGTTATTACATTTCTTTGGGACGCAGTTTCACAATCTGTAAATTATGAATTACAACGCTTATTTTTCCTAACACATGAAGTGGTGGTAAGTCGCATGAGAAAAATATTGGGAGCCATGCTGCCTGGTCACTAAGCCTCAGGTCACATGGATGGTGTGTTTATTATATGTAGATGCCTGTTTCTCATCATGTGAGTATCAGATAAACCATGTAAGTATAAATCATATGACTAGAATGATTTATAATTTTTAGATATGCCCACATAGACTTCTCTATGCTATTTGGGATCCAGCAACATTGAGTGACCTATACAAATGAAAGTGATCTTATTTTTTATCACTGGGAATGTTTCCAGGCCATTATCAACACATGCTAAAGTTTCCTACATTCAGTGTAATACCGAACCCCCTGCTACCTTACACTCCACTCACAATTTCCATATGACTGGCTTCTTACTTGTGTAAAAAAAAAGCCACAGAACATGTCAGCCGGATTCCAAAGTGACATTTCAGCAGTGGTTACTGGGATTCAGTTTTGGTTTTGCTTTTAGACTGTTAAAAAAAAAAAAAACAAAAAACAAAAAACGATAAGAGGGTTGGACACATATCTACCTCCTGTTCTCCCTGCCGTCCCTGTTCTCTATAGCTTAACCAATATGTTACTTTCCGAACTACCACCACACATTCATGTGCATACCTTGAGCAGGATTCTGAAGATATTGTTTCCCACACGCAGCTCATAGATCAATTTAACTATCCAGCCCTCCTTTTGGTTATCATCTCTCCTGAAGCCATGTGGAATACTCATCTACTCTAATCCCGGTCTATAGTGTTTCCAAAGTACTTTACAAGCCCGAGGATCGGTCACTAATGCCTTGCAGCAGCTGAGCTGGTAGCACACATGATATCTTAAATGTAACAATCAAAGGAGCATGCTGGACCCTGGTATTTCCGCCAGCTTGCAGATGTGCCGCATCCTGATCCAAAAATCTGCAATGTCAATTTTAGACACAAGGAGCTTAAAACAAAATAGTCTCTCTGCCTCGTGTCAGCAGCTAGGTGAGTAGAAAGGGACACTTCCCATTGGGAAGCCGTGTGTATTAGATATCCGTTATCTGACCCCTCCAATCATTTGGGGGGCAGCGTGTGTCCACGAGCAATCTTTTCAGGATTTATGTCAAGGTGGCATTGTTTTATTAAATCTTCACCATGTGGTGCTCTCCAGGTGTGAAGCTTTGATCTTTCTGCCCTCTGGTGCGCTAGGTTTTCTTGTATGTATTGACAGCAATGTTTGTGATTTAAGGCACTGGTTCTCTCTCGCTACAGAGTAGGAAAAGAAAGGGGGCTCAGATGACTCTACCTTGAAGCAGAGACCCTTAACTCCTTCCCTTGTTTGGCTTTGGTTTGGTATAAAATTCACCGTGATCCTGTTTAGGAGAACTTGATCAGCACTCTAAGGAGTAAATCAATATCTTTCTGAAACATTTTATGGCACATTAGATTACTGCTGGAAATGCCAGGCCTGGCCTGCCCAGAGAGTCTTGGCCTTCGTCAATGTGGTATGTGAAGATGGAAAGGAAGAGGCAAGTTTCCATTTCTCTGCTACAAGAAGAAGGAAAAACAAGTGAAAGGTAAAAAAAAGACACAGACATTCAGTGATCCAGGTCTATCATGAATCCAATAGCATCAAGGGCAAAACAACAAAACCTTTCTAATAAACAACAACAACAACACATAGCAACCTGGTTTATTATAGTTCAGTAAATGTAACTTGGGGGGGGGGACAATATACAGAAATGTCAAGTAGGCTAGACATATTAAAATATGAAGTGGTGGAGGACAGAGACTCTAGTATGTAATCTCCTGAGCCAAACCTGATTTCTCTGTTACTTATTAGTCTTAGGCCCCTAATCTGTATGATGAATATAAAAACATTATCTAGGTCATAGAACAGTTAAATAGAGCAGGCTTAGTGTACATGCTAAGTGCCATATGAATGTGCCAATATTTACTTGTGTCTTCTGGCAACTGATTTGTGGCAAGTGCCACAAATTTGCAAAAAAAAAAAAGGAAAGAAAGAAAGAAAAGAAAAAGGAAAAAAAGAAAAAAAGAGAAAAAAGGAAAGGAAAAAAAGGAAAAAGCTTCTATTATTGTTTTATTTTGTATGTGGGAGTGTTTTGACTGCATCTAAGTCTGGGCACTACATGTGTTCCTAGTGTCCACAGAAGCCAGAAGATATTGGATCCCTTGGAACTGTAGTTACAGAAGGTGATGACCCACCATGGAGATGCTGGGAATCAAACTCAGGTCCTCTGGAAGAGTAACCAGTACTCTTAACCACTGAGCCATCTCTCCATCCCCAGTGCCTGTAATTTTAACCTTAATAAAATTTTCTTCTTATCCTCATCTCTACTATTTAGTGTGACATTTTTTTTTTTTTTTTTTTTTTTTTTTTTTTTTTAATTTTCTGGGCTGGCAAAGACAGGGTTCCTATGAGAAACATCACCTTCAAACAGAAGATAGATTTCAGTTACATAGATTTGTTATACAGATGATTAGATAGTTGCATAGATAATTAAAACATTGTTAAATTAGAAGAAATCAAGGAGGAGGAGAAATGGTGTTCTGTGGTGGCAGAATCCCCACAGATCTTCAGGATTCTTCCCAACTTTTCTCTTGCAGCTAAAAAAAAAAATCTTTGGCAACTTTTTTCATTTATGGTGAGTAAGAAGGTTGCTGATTTTTGTAGCACTACAAATTAGTGTTGCTTAGACTTAAATTTCATGTAAATGGGATTATATACTAGGAACTGTATATATACATATATGGAACTGTATTTATAATATATATATACATATATTTTATATATATATATATATATATATATATATATATATATATATATATATATGTATATCTGGCCTTTTCATTTAGTTTTCACATCTAGGATTCAGTGTGCTCCTGTACAAATTTGCATTTTTTCTTTGTTGTATAGAATTTTATTTTGCAAATATCACGATTTATTCACCCATCTTACAGTTGCTTTTAGTTTTAAAAAAATTTAAACAAACTGACTTTTAGTTATGAAATAACATTTTAATAATTCATCAACCATTGTGCAGTGATGGACACACAGACTTTCTCTTTGGCCAGCCTGAAGCTGGGTTAAATTTAGAAAACTCGGATTCTCTTAAGCATTCTGTTTTCCTTTGATGTTCACTGTCCAAATCAGATTGTCTTTAAAAATTTTGTTGACCTCTTATTTTTATTTTATGTCTACTTATGACTGTTTTGAATGCATGTATACCACATGTATGCAGTATCTGTGGAGGCCAGAAGGCAACATGGGATTACTTGGAACTGGAGTTATAGAGAGTTCTGAGCTGCCATGTGGATGGTGAGAATTGAACCAGGGACTTTGAAAGAGCAACCAGTGCTCTTAACCGCTGAGCCATCTCTCTAGTCCCCAGATTGCCTTTTAAAGGATAGGTTAGGTTTTGTGTCTTGAAACCATGATAGGCATGTTTATTAATAATGATAGGTGAAATAGCAATTAGTGATCAGGAGGAGAAATGGAACAAGTAATCCTTTAAAGCTATTGAGTGATTCCATTCTTATTTGGTGTTGCTCAAAACAAATGTCTGAGAAATGCCAAGCTGGTGAAATTCATGTTTTCAGATTAGTGTATGGAAGACCAAAAGGACATGTGTTTTTCCTGAGCAAAGCTTCTATATTCATAGTTGTTTTAAGGAGATGAGTGTGGGATGTTTTAAACTCAGCTCCATCACTAGACAAAGGTTTTTCAAGATTCCATTTTTTGTCTTATAACAGGAAGCAGAAGGAGAGGCCAGGCTTTCCCCTGGTACCCTGGGCTTTCCCTCCAATCCTCATTATTGGCCAGTCCTAGAAGCTCCCTGGCACCGTAATCAGAAGTAAGTGGGATAGTTTGAGGACTAAAGCTTAGGGTCTAGCAGCCCCTTTTAGATGTACAGAAATGGAGAAATAGCCTGTAAGACCTTGTAGTATTTGGATACAGTCCAAAGAACAGAAAGGAAGGCAGTGGAAAGTGCCAGAAAGCCCCAGTCATTTCTTTAGAAAAACTTACCTGCTGAGAATGCATTAAAGTAGGGTGACTACTGTCATGGTTGGCCCAGAACTGAGGGTTTTTGAGACACTTGGGGTCTTTATTCATTGGGAAAGTCCTGTACAAACTAGGCTCTTGCAATAACAAAGCAGATCCCTTGGTGCTCTGGATTGTTTGTGTTGCAAGTGATCACTTGATGTAGGAGTTTGAAAGTTTGTTTAGCAGAAGACCAGACGCCCTTCTTTTGAATATAGGATCTTAGGCATTCCTTGAGAAACCCCTGACTGAGGAGGTGCGACTGTCTGCAGGAAACATGGGTACATTTAGGGCTCTCTCTCTCTCTCTCTCTCTCTCTCTCTCTCTCTCTCTCTCCCTCCCTCCCTCCCTCCCTCCCTCCCTCTCTCTCTTTCTTTCCCTCTCTCTCTCTCCCTCTCTCTTTTTTCTTCCCTCCCTCCTCCCCCTCCCTCTCTCCCTCCCCCACCTCTCTCTCTCTCTCTCTCTGTCTCCCAACCTTCCTATTGTGTAAGCACAGAAGCTGAGCTGGAGGAAACATCAGGACCACGTGATGCGCTGTGGACTAGATCTCCAGCTTTATCTTTTCAAGCTCTTCTCTTGGATCACTGCCCTTCAAGTGCGTATCCTCTTGTCAGAGGTGCACTGGTAGCTAGCTGTCCCTCAGAAAACGGTCTATTCATTCATCTGCTGAATAATTCTTGGGTACCCACTGTGCCACTGTGATGGTTAAATACGACTGCTAACTTGATAATATTAAAATCACTTAGGAAACAAACCTCTTGGTGTGTGTCTGCGAGGGTGACTTTAGAAATGCTTGAGGTGGGAAGACCTGTAGTGACTGTGAGTAGCACAATTCTACCGGCTGAGACTCAGACTGAGTAAAAAGGAGAAGGTGAGTGGGGAGCCAGAATCTACCTGTTTCTGATTCTTCTTTCCTCCCTTCCTCCCTTCCTTCCTTCTTCCCTCCCTTCCTCCCTCCCTCTCTCCCTTCTTCCCTTCCTTCCTTCCTTCCTTCCTTCCTTCCTTCCTTCCTTCCTTCCTTCCTTCCTTTTACATCCCAATTACTGCCCCCATCCCCCCATCACAGTGTCCATCCCCCCATCTCCCCCTTTTCCTCTGAGAGGGTGGACCCCCTGGGTATCCCCCTACCTTGGCACATCAAATCTCTGCAAGGTTAGGCATATCTTCTCCCACTGAGACCAGAGAAGGCAGCCCTGTTGGGGGAATAGATTCCAGAGACAGGCAACAGCTTTAGGGACAGCCCCTGCTCCATTTGTTGGGGGGAACCCCCCACATATGCTACATATGTGCTAGGGGCCTTGGTTAAGCCTGTGTATGCTCTTTGGTTGGTGGTTCAGTCTCTTAGATCTTCCAAGGGTCCAGGTTAGTTGACTCTGTTGGTCCTCCTGTGTTTCTTATCCCCCAGCTCTTCCATAAGAGTTCTTCCATCCAGTGTTTGGCTTTGAGTATCTGCACCTGTTTCTGATTCTTGACTGTGGGTGCAAGCAGCCTGATGCCTCATGTTCCCATTGCCACGCTTTCTTCTTTATGATAGACTGACCCTCAGATCATGACCACACATACCTCCTCCTCCAAGTTGCTTTTCGTCAGGCATTTTGTCGTAGCAATTTGAAAACGAACACATCCACTATAGTTCAGATTTGAGTGGAATAGAGAGTCCTTATTAGAGAGGTGTCTTATTTTTTGTTGCTGTGATAAGACGCCAAGGCTAAAAGCAACTTGGGAAGGAAATGGTTTATTTTAGCTTATACTTCTATGTAACAGTCTATTACTGAGGCAAGACATGGCGAGAATCCAAGCAGGAAGAGTGTGGTGGTTTGAATATGTTTGGCCCAGAGAGTAGGACTGTTTATTAGTAGGTATGGCATTGTTGGAGAAATTGTGTCACTGTGGGGGTGGGCTTGAAGACCCTCTTCCTAGCTGCCTAGCTGAATCTTCTCCTGGTTCCCTTTAGAACAAGATGTAGTACTCTCAGCTCCTTCAGGGCCATGCCTGCCTGGATGCTGCCATGCTTCCTATCTTGATGATAATGGACTGGACCTCTGAACTTGTAAGCCAGCCCCAATAAATGCTGTGTTTTATAAGAATTTCCTTGGTCATGGTGTCTCTTTACAGCAATGGAACCCCTAAGACAGAAGTAATCTAGAGGAAAAAAAAAAGTAAAACAGAGACCATGGAAGAATGGTGCTTATTGGCTTGATCCCCACGGCTTGCTCGGTCTGTTTTCTTACATACCTGCTCAGAGGTGGTACTCCTCTTCCATTCAATGGGCCCACCTATGTAAATCATTAGAAGATGCCCCAGAGGTCTCCCTATAGGCCAATATGGTAGGGACATTTTCTTGACTGAGGAACTAGTAAGAAACTAGAAAGGGCAAGAGGTATGAGACAGATGGGGCAGGGAGGTTAGAGGTTTAAAGATGGAAGTATGAATCAGTCTAGTAGAGAGTGAGAGAGTGTGCCAACCAAGAAACCACAGTAGGATTCCTAGACAGCTCTGAAGGATTGGAGAATCCTCACTCAAGGGACTGAAAATGATGTTATTTTCTAACAAGGCTGCTCTGATTTTCAAGGACTCCTTTATTGTTAAGGAGGGGAATGAACCATGTCTTCAAAGAAACATTATAGAGAGCTCTAACATACATACATGCATACACACACACACACACACACACACACACACACCCCACACACACTAACAAGAAGCCCAAACTGAGGCAAGGCCCTTCTAAAATTACGGCCCTTCCCCAGTCCTCTTGTGAATTTCTTCTGGGTTCCTCAACAGATTCTCCACAGATCTGGGGAAATCAGTGTGGAGACTGGTATTAAAAAGTTCATCCCAGTCAACTTCTAGGCATCAAAGCAGACAATGAACTCCACATGTAATGCTATTTTTAGCATTCAGATTTATAAATAGCCTAATCTTCAAATCCTTGTATGTTTATGAGTTTGGAGATGCTGCAAAGGCAAAGAAAACATTAGAATCATTTTTGGTAGCAAGGGTTTGGGAACTGCAGTTTTAAAGCAGGATCACTTTAATGCATTTTCAATAATCCTGCAAAACAAATCATCCCTTATTGTCATATCCATGTTCTGGAGGTGAACAGCAGTGACTCTGATGTAGGTTTTGGATCTGTCAATATCTGGGTATAAATTTTACACTTGGTTTTATATGTTGAGATTCAGGCTACCCAGAGAGGTTCTCACAGTGATGGCAGAGCAAAGAATAAGTCAAAGGCATCTGCTTATGTCTTATCTCCCAATATCTCATTAGCCAAAGCAAGTTCTATGGCCAAAGGAAATGTAAAAGGACAGGAAGTATACTCTGCCCATCACAAGGTCATGGAGAGGATGGAATGAACACTGCTACTACAAGAGCCAATGATTCAGCACCGCCCACTCCCTCTGCCCTGGACCATATAGTAGCATCATCACCAATAGGAAGAGTGGTATTCTTTGTCCCTCTGCCACATTGCATCCTGTACCTTTCATGCTGAGGAGTCCAATGAATTCAGACCTGCTTTGGTACCTGGATGCTTCCATGCATCACAGGCAGCACCTGGTAGATTTGATAATATCGGCCAGCAAGATTAATATACTTGATAGGGGCAACTGGACAGTGTGTTCCGGAAGTCATGCCATGTGCTGCTGACAAGCAGTTTATTGTATCAAAAATTTCAAAAGGAGTCAGCATAATAAGCAGTTGCACAGGAGAGAAAGAAGAGGCCAGATGTTAGGACTCACAAACACACGTAGTGAGATTTCCGTAGAGATGCTTAGAAATAACCAGGAAGGTGTTCATTGCTATTAATGTAACTGTATGGATCCCACTATGCTGATGCTGCCCGGGAAACTGATTTTCCACAATAAGACAGAATCTCAAGATTCAAGGAGACCCAACACGCCTCTACCTCAACCTCCTTATCCATAAGCCATTTAATTTTGTATGAACCCATTCAGTGAGATGACTTACCCTCACACGAAGCTTTATCCATCCTTAGATACCAACACTGACAATGACAACCTTAGGGCGGAACACGTGGGATTAGAAGGCAGGAAGCTAGACCATGGAAGAAAAAGCCCAGAATGAAAGGTTTGTGGTCAGTTACTAATTTAGAAGAGAGGGAGTTTTGTTGTTTTTATTGTATTCAGAGGGAGAAGGGATGAAGGGTCAGCAGAAGACAGATATGGTAGGAATTTTGACTGTTGGACTTACATCCCTCATCTTTTTTGAAAATCGTAGTATGGTTAAGAAAGGATAAGAGTTGAGAAGTGGAGAAGAAAACACTTGCTTCCTCCTAAGCAGCTGTGTCTGTGGCCGACTCATGGTAACAGGAATGCTTGAGGGTAACATCTGAAAGTGGTTGCCTTAAGTAGAGAAATTGTACTCCATGCTTAGCTAAGTTCTGAGCCCACGTTACACACCCCACTTCCCATCTTGTGAACTCCTCTCAAGGGGAGAAGTCCCCCAGCAGGGATGTGTTAATCACCGAGTTGTGTCAGCTATGGGATAGAAACTGTATCCTGTAAGATCTAACTCTAATAAGCCCATTTTAAGAGCTGCTAAAATCTTGATGGTGAGTCCAGCTTGAAGTATGAATGTGCTTTATGTAGTTATGAACTTTGCCCTTAATGTTTAACTTCTGGGGAGCTGGCAGCCAAAAGCAGGTTGTTTAAACAATAATATCAAGATCAGCTGTCAAATCAGTCAGGAGAAAAACTAGCCAGACTGGTTGCTCAACTTGTTCTATAACCAACAAAAGAACATAGCTACCACCATAGCCATCGTCACTGCCACAAGCTTTAAAGGTTGAATTCTAAACTTTCCAACAAGCCATGTTGACATGTAGCTACAACTTTAATGTGTAAACCACTTGAAGCAGAGTGAGTTTTAAAAGCTGTAAATTAAAATCACATTTCTTTTTCAAGTCCTTGAAACCTTTGTGAAGCAAATAAATCAGTCAGT
The DNA here is from genome assembly GCF_011762505.2 of Arvicanthis niloticus. NCBI lineage: Eukaryota > Metazoa > Chordata > Mammalia > Rodentia > Muridae > Arvicanthis > Arvicanthis niloticus. The sequence goes on from NC_047658.1 coordinate 133,391,796, forward strand.
TTGGGGGCCCTACTGAGAAACTCATTTTTTTTTTTTTTCAGGAAGCTTAGAGCTCAAAAAGAAATTAAAACAGAAACTGAGAATGTGATTTTGGACTGGCGATTTACTGCCTGTCAGAGACTGGGACACACATTGTTCTTTATTCGGTTTCATTGTGTACCCATTCTCTGCAATTAACTTAACACTTTACATCGAACTTCTGGGTTCAAATCCACCCACCACATAGGTCATGTGCAGCTGAACATCTTCCACATGGCCTACCTTAGTGCCAGGCTTCAGTCTGATTGTCTGGCCAAACTGGAGTGAATGTCTCTGGTCCCTGATGACCAGAGAGGCTGGGTCTTAGGAGGAACAGAACCTCCTAACAATAAGCCCTGTGTAGTGGTATATGCCAGTTCATCCTAGTTGTTGGAAAGGTGGTGTAAGAAGAACATGAGTTCAAGGTCAGCTTTGGCTATATAGTGAGATTCTGTCCTAAAAAGATCAATCAATCAATCAATCAAACAAACAAAAAAAATGAGCTGGCACACTTATAGTTCCACTAGCAGGAAGGTTGAGGTAGGATGATCCCAGTCTGAACTTTATAGAGAATTTCTCTCTCTCTCTCTCTCTCTCTCTCTCTCTCTCTCTCTCTCTCTCACACACACACACACACACACACACACACACACAAACTTAAGCAAAATGAACTGAAATAAAAAAGCCTTACAAAACTGGCCCTATCTGGGCCTTTTAAAAATATAAATTTATTGCAAAAAGGAAAAGGGGGCATGGGATAGGGGTTTCCTAAGGGGGGGGGAATGGGGAAAGGGGATGGCATCTGAAGTGTAAATAAAATATCTAATAAAAAAAATAATAATGCCACTCCCTGGGCCGAGCACATAAAAAATATATAAATTTATTGTCATCAGAGTTTCTTTTGAATACAAATTATAAATAGAAATACTGCAGTTTCTCAAAACCAGGATTGAGACATCATTGGTCCATGCTGAACAGACTAGGCATGGTTATTACTATATCAAAACATGCAAACTTGATAATCAGTAAGCTTGGTCAGCTTAGGTATCTCTGGCTTTGTCTACATGCAGCGTGACACGACATGGCTTACCTATCATTTTGTGTGTGTGGTTTTCTGTTCTGTATGAAAGCAGACATACATGATGATTTGAGGATTGTGCCTACAGCCTGGGTTTTAACAATCTCTCCATCAAAGAACAATCCTACTGCGAACAGGTAAATTCACAGCCTGGGGAAAGAGAGACAGGTTCGTAGTTATGAACTTGGCTATTAATGTTTAACTTCTGGGGAGCTGGAAGCCTTGTAGATTGTTTTAACAGGTTTCCTCCATAGCTAGAGCTGTTCTTACCAGCATCCAATATGATAAACTGTACCCTCAAACTGTTAGCCAAAAGTAACCCTTCCTTAAATTGTTTTCATCAGGCATTTTGCCATAGCAATGAGAAAAGTAACTACTCTAGTGTTAGAGGAACCCTGGAAGGTGAAATCATAAGGCAACTCTGAAAAGTCATCCATTGCTCGGATCCTTGGGGCTCCTGGGAAAGTTATCTTTGATTTGATTCCGAGGACTAGTCACTATCGAAAAGCCATTGCTGACGAGGTGTTTGGTTGAGTAGTGACTGAGTACCTACTCATGGGAAGACAGTGACTATTTATCCACTGGGAGCTTGAGGTATCAAGGTCCACCAGACAAAGATTCATTGTCGAAGGGTGTAGTAGGCTTGGCTTGAGAAGTCAGTCAGAGGATTCCAGTTGCTGAACAAACAGATGGTATGGATTGCGTGCTCCCTGTCAACAGTGCACTCGTGGTGTCTTGGATGATTCTCTACGAATAGCTGGCCAGTAAAAGGAAAACCTGTGCACATGGTTGGAGCAAACTGTTAATGCAAGGCAAAACTAGATAGCTGTTGTACTAACAGTCAAACTGGGTGCGCGTCTAAAACCTGAGCTTCAAGGAAGGATGGAGTTCTAGTCTGAGAGCCTGAATAGCTGGTTTGTGCGGTGGGACAAACAGTCAAAGGTAAAATAAAGAATCATGGCCACAAGAGATTGCCTTAGCTGTTGGTTGGGATTTCATTAGAGACTGGTTAGAAGGTCAGGCAGAAGGTGGCTTGAGGAGCAAGGGTTTGGATCAACCTATGGGAACAGGAACAAATTATGAGGAACTTCAGGTCACACAGTGATGCTCACCAGGAGATATCCCTGCACAATTGTCTCTAATGAATATTGTGACAGCTGGCAGCGCTCTGGGCCAACACTCTAGCAAGTTAGTGATAGAACATTTCTACTTGTACAGAAATTATTCCAGATATGAGATAATACTTCCCTCAGAAGCCATAGACTGGCACATAAAAAGCCCAGTTCCAGATTGGGATACTTTCCCTCAAGTTGTTATCATGGGTATCTTGGTGATCCCCCCAAATAATACAGATTATTTCCATTGCTCTTGGTTGCCTATCAGAACTCGATGATAAAACCCTAGTGCTGAAGATACCACTTTGGTCACAGAGCATGGAGAAAGCAAGTTAGTACTTTCCAGAAAGCTTTCTCCTCGCTGGCTAGCTTTCAGAGTACTGATTGGTGCTATATAGGCTGATGGGGAGCCGGGGATCACCAACAGTTTTACTCAGCTGTGAACTACAATTATGTCTCGTATAGTAAGACATACCCTTGAGTGCTGTAGTAGTGTGAATGTTATGGGGGTAGCCAACCACTTTCTGATTGAATATAGGTTAAGATCTATAGAAGTAAACTGTAATTATATCCCAAAATCCAGGGCTAGGGAGCACACATGCCCCCCGGGGTAAGTTGTTTTATTATTATTATTTTATTAATGGATATAGTGTCAAATTTCTCTCTAAGTTTGTATCTTCTCACCTGTTGATTAGTGCAGGTTTCAGACCTCACTAGAGAAGTTTCTTTGTGTAATGGATACTGGTTAATGCAGAAAGAAACTCACAGCTGGTCAAAGTGCAGTGAACACATGTTTAGAAATATAGAAGTACCACCTAGAAATTCCAGCATATGGTGGCATAAATTCCCCCCTCCCCACCTCCACCAAGGCTCCAGCTTGTAGCTACTATTCTAAGAGGAAAGAGTATGCTTCTTTAGTATGTGATACATGTTTCAGACCTGTGACCATCGGGTAGACTACACAGGGCTTAAAATCAGGGGATGGGAATAGTGAAGCTGCTTTCCATCATTCTAGGTAACCCTTTGGGAGATTTTCTTTTTGTCTCTGAAGTTTTTGGTTCTGTGGTTCTATGGGCTCTGATTCTTGAGCAGAGCAGGGACTTCCATGGGGATCAAAGTAGAAATCACACTATATTTAAAGTGATTTTTGTGGCTGGTCACTTTGGATGCTTCATGCAGCAGTAAAGCTGGGATAAAAAGAATTAAGTCTATTGGTGAGCGTAACTGACAAGATCAATGTAAGGAATTACACTGGATTCACTGGGGTCTCCCATTTGTGTGGACTTAACTGTCTGATAAAGGCATGATAAGCATGAGGTGGGTCTTTCAGGGAAGAAGTCTGACTTTCCTCTAGTGTAGCACTTAGACCAAAAGGAATGCAAAGGGTGAAAAAAGCTAGCGCTCCTCAATGAGGGATGAGTTGATAAATTCTTGGTTCTAGTCAGGACTAAAGGAGCAAAAGAAACTACACTCCCCCCCTGCCCCCCAATTAACCTTCCTCTTAGAGGTTTCCATGAAGTATTGACCAACCAGAATCCCTAGAGAAGCTGGGCTCAGAGGACTGAATTCAATGGGAGAAACATAGAGCTCTGAGCAGACTGTGCGAACTGCTGGCAGTATCGGCCTAGACCATCTCCTGGAGCAAGTGCTTTAGGTATGGTAGATCAAGTCTCTGGGATCTTCTCAGCCCTGGGCAATTTCCTTGCCAGATGGAAGGGTATGTATTCCCGTTCTCTTGAAAGGAGTTAGGCAATCACTGTTTATAGCAACTGTGTGGTATACTACCAAGTATTGCTGGTGTCCAGCCCATGTGGTTCTCAGTTACAAGTCATGCTTCCATGCAAAGATCAGGGTGAAACTCAGAATCAGCTGGAAGGATACCTTGCCTCCCTCCTTCCCCTTGCCTGTAATTCTGCTCCTCTCAGATGCCTGCAAGTTTCCCAAAAGCTTCTCTAAGAAACTATCTTTTACCCTTGTGATAGGGGGACCCAGTAGAGACAACTGGCAATAAAAAAAGGTTGGTATATGGCTTGGCAACCTTTGTGAGTTCAGACAACACTGGTAGGCTTCTAGCCTACCCTCAGCCCCCACAGCAGGAGTGCCTGGATTTGCCTGCAGAACACATTGTAAGCTTTTAAGCCAGGGGAAACTCCTCCCAACACAGACCTTGTGCTACAGTTAAGTCTCACCATCCACTTATCTTTTAACAATGCAAGCCCAGTGGGGGTAGGGAACAGCCTTGCCTCCTCCAGCTGGCATCTCTAGGAATGATGTGAAGACTCCCTGTGGATTGCCCGCTCCTCAGGCGCCTCGGGCTGCTCTTGTCAGCTTGAGACCAGGAGGGCAGTGGGTGGACAACACCTGGTGAATTAATTTACACTGGGAAATAATGGTTTCCATGTTGGATTTCCATAATTAACTAAACAGGCCAGAGTTAAGTTTCACGTGTAAAAGTCTTGCGAGGAACTCTTGACAAGAGACAGAAGTTGAAGACGGGAGTTAACGTTTTTGAAAAAAAATATTTTATCTTCAGATATTGGTTGGCCATGGCCTCTGTTTTCTTCCCCATTGTTTCCCCCTGATATCACCTTCCTTTTCTTTCTTCTCTCTCATACTCTCCTTACTCCCTTTTCTATCTCCTCCTTATAAAACACCTCTTGGTTCTGTCTGTGTATTCATGGATGGATGTTTTCAGCATCGGTGTGATTAAAAAAAAGTTGATATCATCATCATATTAGTGCTTCATAATTTGAAAACTAACATCCACAAGTTCATTTTGACCTTGAAGGCAAAACTACAAACAAACAAACAAACAAACAAAATGCATGCATCATTTGCAAAACTTCCAGAAAAAAAGGATTTGTGTACTAAAGTAACTTGGGTGGCAAGCATTCATCTTCTTACTGTATCCTAGCAACTGGTCTAGAATGAGAGGGCAATTTGGCTAAAGCATCCCTGATATGAAAATAGACCTTGGACTTCTCAGTTCCTTGCAGTGCCCACCATATTTGCCGGAGTCTGTGGTTGGGGGCTTTCTGGAGTCTGCGTCAGCCTTGGGTGGTCTGAAACATCACAGCTCACATGGCTGGCTAGCAGTAAACTGCTCATTCATGGTATTTACAGGAACTGATAGCTTGATGCAAATCTCCTGTCTTCAGAAGCCTGCCTCAGTGAGCCTGTTAGTGGGAGGCACTAGGAGAAAGATGCTTTCTTCCTTAGTGGAGCAGAGCTGGCAGTGGCCAGGATTAAGTCTGCAGTTCAACAGTTCACACAGCATCTCAAACTTACTCTCAAGTCTCTGCTAAGAGCTTCCAGGAAACATGGCAACTGCCTGAGTGAGGTAACAGCCTTCTCACTGGTGACTCATACCTGCCTGCTGGTCCCTCCTGAGTGGATTCAGGCGAGCAATGGCTACAGTGGAGTTCTCTTACCTTTGCTTATCTTTAGACTTCATCTCCCCTCTGACAGAGGGAGTGCTATTCCAGGACAGTGCTTTGAGATTAAATACAGACTGTAGGCTCCTCTGACAGGCTGTCCTTGTGGGACTTGGAGTGGAAGATAACCATGTTGCTGCACTAGCTTCTGTATCCTGTTTTGTAGATGCCCCTGTTTCAGCCAAACGCCGGTATATTGAGTTGGCTCTGTACTCAAGCAGGCATGGACATCGTACAAAGCAGAGCAGAACAATCTGCTGCAATTACTATAGTGTGTCAGTCAGAGATCTGAGCTCTGTTTTTGAAAATTGTGCAGGCTTCTGTGCTAAAGAATCAGGCTGGACAGAGGTTGTAGCTCAGAGATAAAGCAAGTTCCACATGCTCAAGACCTTGGGTTCCATCTCCAGAGCTGGGAGAAGTCTGGAGGACAACGAAATGAATGTCTTTAACCTCTTCAAGTTTCTGTCTTCCTTTCCCTACCATGCCGTCCCTGGCCTTCTCTTCCCTCCTCTTTTTATTCTCTTAACAACAAATCTGCTTGTAGGAGAAAATCCAGACTTCATTGTCTTGATGGAGTTGAGAAGATTATCCTCCAACCAGACGAACCAGTTCTTCCCTAGCATCAGGAGTACCAGATAAATGGATTCTCATGTGCGGAGATGCAGACTTTCTTGAGCTGTCTTCTATACATACTCTGCTCAAAGCCATTGTCCTTCCTTAGGTCTGGTGCTCTTTGTCGTCACCACCATGTTGGTCTGGCCTTTCCCACTGGGGACTTAGAGGATGACTCTTTCCAGTTCACTCATTCTCCACACTCATAGGTACAGTAACGCTCACTGAATTCAGATTCTTTTTTTTTTTTTTTTTTCCCTGAGACAGGGCTTCTCTGTGTAACCTTGGCTGTCTTGGAACTTACTCTGTAGACCAGGCTGGCCTCAAAATTAGAGATTCACCTGCCTCTGCCTCCCAAGTGCTGGGAGGCATGTACCATCACTGCCCGGCCAAGTTTATAGATTTTTAAGAAATAATTCTAAGTTCATTTTTCTTTCTCAGGACTTAGTACCATTTAGCAGTCATTGTACTTCGTTTACCGTCTATTGTATTAAGCACATGACCTGTGTGTACCCCATAGCTTCCCACAGCCCAGCCTAGTTGTCCCCTCACTTCAGAGTTGAGAATGTGGAAGCTCAGAGAACCAATGACTTGTTCACTAATCTGGAACTTGGAAGGGTCTGACTGAAATCTTTGTGCCCTTGATTCCTAACTCAGACCTGTCTCTCAACGGCCAGAACTAGCACACACACATTTCCCCTTCCCCCTCTTCAGTTTCACGTTACCCAGCAGATAGCTGAGCATGGAATAGGTGATGTATAAATTCCTGAATGGCTCTATGGGGCAGTGTTTAGCATTTCACACTTTCTGATAATGTTTGGATTCCTGACAAATGTAAATTTTTGTGATGCCTGACTAAATCCAGCCTATAGCAAACACATGCACAAGAAGGAAGAAAATCACCTGGGTAGAAGGAGCATGCAAGCTTTAATCAACTCAGCAGTCACACGTAATTGATCGTCTGCATTGGGGGACGTTTCTCTGTAATTGAATACATGATATGAATTTCAGTGAGTTGTCCAGGGAGTCAATTCTAATTATCCCTAAATAAGATACAATGTCTGGATGTAGAAACATTAACGACTTTGCAAGACTAGTATTTTAAAATATTATTGGTCCTTGACATCTTATATTGACATTTTGGCATTCTTTAACTTTTTTTTCTGTTAGAAAGTATTAGGTAAACTTTAAAAATGATGTTTAGAAGTCTCTGTTCCTCTTTCACGCCTAAGAACAAAATGCTGAATATTTGTGACATGAATTATTTTCTTCTGAGGACTGTGCTTAAATATTTGCTGCTTCCAAGTTATGCTATGAAAGTTTGATTTTTTTTTTTTTTTTTTTTTTTTAAAGAATAAAAGAGGTTAAAGCCATAGCAACACTCCAAGGTCTTCAACTTTCCAGGATGGCCCCCAGCTAGGTACATTCTGTTTAGTTGAAATTTGGTGACATTTGACTAGAGAAGTTAGAAGTTACACTCAAAACGCCAAGATCTTCACAGTGTGGAAATGCATTTTGTACACAACAGTCTTAGTGAACACGGGCACCTTTTAAAGGCAATTTTCAAATCCAGAATGATCACAGGTAACACCTATAAATGGCTGCATATTGTTTATTTAAGGTTAATATGAAACAGTGAACTTTTCTTTAAATATTTAATCCATTCCTTCATTGTGAAAAAGGAGGAAGAAAGAAAGAAAGAAAGAAAGAAAGAAATGCCACTTTTTAAGGTGAGCGTAGCCATGTAGCCATGTGAGTCCTTCAGCTATAATTGTACTAAGAATATAGAGAGTGTGAGCCACACTAAGATGTGTTGGGTGAAATGTTTTCAGCCCTTTTTTGACATATAAACTCTTGTGTTTGACTCTATTCATGTCTTAAAGCTTCTTGCTGCTGGTGAGATTTTCCTTAAAAATTTACCCTCTTCCTGAGTGAAGGATTCCCTGTGTTCACTCCGCCCAGTCCGAGTCCTCTATGGAGTTTGAAGATGGAGTCTGAGTATATGCAAACCATCACCACTGGGCTTGAATCTCAGCCGAGGCAGAATCGCTCCATGAATCATTTGAGCCACAGGCCTCCTGTTGAAAACCCAGACCCCTGAGTGCAGTCCCGTGTTTGCGCTAATGGTGGGTGTTGGGTCAGAGCCTGCAGGACCTTCCCTGAGGTTTGTGGAAAGGACCAATGGCCGTGAAAACACCGGACTGCTCTCACTGAATAGACAAGAGCTATCTTTTCTGCAGACCTGGGTTCTAGGTGCTCTCTGCAGAACTTCTTTTTTGACCTAGTCTAACTTTGGTTTTTCAGTTGGAATGCCTGTCTCAAAAATAAATAAATGATTAAATAAATAAATAAATAAAGTCACTGATCGAGTTGACAGAGCATAAAGTTGGCAAGGTCACTGGTTGCAGAAGCCTGCCCTATCGCCTCTTAGATCGCACATGGAATTTGGCAGAATTTTGATGGTGTTAGCATTTAATGATTTTCATAGTGAATATGAGTAAGGAAAGCCTCTAGTACATTATAGTTCCTTAAAAGAAGGATAGTATAGGTACGTAAGTTTCAATGTACTTTGTGACAGTAGTGGCTGGAGAACACCATTCATTCATTTCTTTATACATTTCCTCTCGTCATTCTGATTGTGGTTTTTGGAGCCCATCATGATCAGATGTAATGACAACTTGTTTTGGTTTAATGATTGAGCTTATGCAGATTGGTGCTTCAAAAATTCCTGAGGGTGCTAAAAATTTTCCACAAAGACATATAATGCATACAAGTATAATGCAGGGTAATCTATTTTTGAAAATTTTTCTTCTACCTCTAAACAAGTGAAAAGGCAGTGGGTCCATCCCACGGATGGTCTTGGAGATCTAGGTGCCCACATGTTAAATAAAGAAGCTGGATTGATGCAACTCTTCACAAATGGAAGCTCCAGGTGGCCCAAAGACCTAAAGGAAAGACCCAAAACTATAAAACCTCTAGAAAAAAGTATATCAGATACTTCATAACATTAGATTTGATAATGGTTTCCTAAATATGACACCAAAGGCAACTGAATTTAAACACACACATGCACACATACACACACACACACACACACACACACACACACACACACACACAATTGGACTTCATAGAAAGTTTTAAAAAGTGCATAAAAAGTCAGCAGAGACTGAGTATCCCTTAATTGAAATATTTAAGATGGGTTTCTTATTTCATAGTTCCCTGGATTTTAGAATGAGTGTTTCGTAGACTTTAATCTCAAATCCAAAGTGAGTGTTATGCTGATGTTCAATGAATTTCAGAACAGTTTGGTTTTCAGATGTTGAAACAGGGGTGCTCTACTTGACTGACAGAATAAAAACAACCCAACAGACTGGCAGATATTGTCTGAAAACTATGTCTATTAATAGCCAGATTATACACATAGCTACGAAAATATCAAGTCAAACAAACAAACAAACAAACAAACTGGTTAAAAACTGGGAGAGAGACTCTAGCAGACATGTCTCCAATATAAAAAGTGACCCGGGAGTACATGAAAAGATGGTCACCTCCCTAACCTCCAGGACAATGCAAACCAGAGCTACAGTGAAGTACTGCTTCACACCTAGTAGGATGGATGCTGTCAAAAATAAGCAGCAAAAATCACGCCCACCTCAGACAACAGCAACTGTTGACAATGTGAAAAATTGGACCCATGGTGCATTGTACCTCATGGTAGAGTAAAAGCATACAGACTCCAAGGGGAAAAAATAGAATTAAGGTTCCTGAAAAAACATAACTATTATTTATCCTTTACAAAGGAGAACCCTTATGTACCATCGGTGGTAGCGTAAATATATATATTTCAGAAAGAGGGAAGATCTGATGCCGGGACATGGTCAGCACTGAGGGCATGATACTACAAGAAGCAAGCCATCTTCAGTGGTAAGATCTACAGAAACAAAGCAGACTGGTAGTTGCTAGGAGCTGAGAAGGCAGAGCATGGGGAGTCAGTGTTTGACGGGTGCTGTTTTAGCTTACAAGAAGAAAAGGGTGAAGACATTACCAAACAATACAGGTAATATTGGTATGATGGCAAATGTTTATGTCATATACACTTCGCCCAAACAAAACATTGAAAGGCAATGCAATGATTTTATCTTATGGTCACCGCATAGTTTCAATGTTCTGGAGTCCCTTGTCTGAACAGAGTGAATGATACCTTATATTTTTGTGGCCAGCTAGGGAGCCTTCAGCAAATCTTGGTTGCTAAGGGAAGAGGCTGGAATCTCCTGTGATGTGGTGAATGAGAAGGGTGGACCACTTTATTCATGTCACCCAAACTGCAGGCCCACTGAGGGGATGGGGGCACTGAGGGCTGTTGCCTCCCAGGGAGAAGCTAAGGTGGTAAGAGAAGGGATGCTACAATGGGAGCTACTGTTGTTTCCCTGTGGTGCACGCTTGTTTGGACAAAGGGCATGTCAAGAGCGACATGCTTCCGTAAGCGGAGGTCTGTGAACATGGCCATCATAGAACCTTCATGAATGAGAGAAAGCATGACCATATATGGGTTTAGTATTTGTGCTCAGAAAACCATTAGTTCTACTATGTCTCCTTTTGTAAACCTGCTATAGCTACACATTCTGTCCTTCATGAAGGAGCACTAAGCAGAGGCATGCACAACTATCCATTGTCTAATTTTTCATAAAATCAGATAAGCAGCTATGTATGTTATTAATACTTACATATTTTATGGGAAGGATAATTACCACTTTATTTTTGTTTTTAGCATTTGTCACTAGAAACTAATTCATATTCACTTTCAAGATGTTTGAAAAACTTTGAACTGTAACAGGAAAGTAGAGTTTACCCATAGTCCTTTTCCTTGGGTTTAACAGCTACTACCCCTCATCTATTTCTTTCCAGTCTTTTGGACTCACATATAGAATATATGTGCACAGGTAACAAAATTTGATACATTCGTATATTATAAAATTGGAGTCATTAGTGTACATAATTTGTACCATGTGTTTTTAACATTAATATTTTATCATAACCATTTACCTCTGTTACTAAATATTCTTCAACAATATTACTTTAAATTTCTGCCTAATATTCAGTTACAGGACCACACTATAACTTACTGAATCTTTTTCCTGTGGCAGATCTTAACTGGGTGATAAATGTTTTTGTACATAAATCTTTTATTACATCGCTCATTTACTTAGGATAGATTTCTAGAAGTGGTATTATTGATTTTAAAGTATGAACATTTTTATGACTTTTATGCACATTGCCTAATAGCTTTCCAGGTTAAGTTTCTGATAGTAATATACGAGAAAGCTTGCTCCTACTGGTATTAAATATCACCTCTAAAATATTCGTCAATCTGTTAGGAATTTTCATTTGTGTTTTGAAAAATTACTAGTAAATATCTCCTCTGTTTTTCATATATATAATGTCCTATTTATATTTTCATAGGTTTTCTGTCTTCCTTTCTACTTTTGTTTAAAGCTAGTGTTTCTCTTACTAATTTTTAAAAATAAAATTAGAGGTAGAATAGATATTAAACCTTTATCCTATTTATAATGAATATATTTACCAATTACTTAACATTTAACTTTATTTGAACTTTTTTTATGTCTTTAAACATTTATTTTACATACACACAACATTCAAAGTGCTTTGATCATACTCATACCCTGTCCAACTCCTCCTAGATCTCTCATCTCCCTACTAGTTTCATGTCCATTTTTATTTTTAAAATAACTCCACTGAGCCCAGTTAGTGCAGCCCATACATACCCACGTATGGGTTCACCCACTGGAACATGGCCAATTTACCAGGGCCACACCCCTACAGAAAACCGATTTTCCTTTTCCTAGCAGACATCAACTATCACTAACCTCTTGTCTAGGGACAGGTTTCATATGCCACCCATACATCTTGCAGTGTCAAATGGCTTGATCTTGTTCAGGTCTTGTACAGGCAATCCTAGCTGCTGTGAGTTCAAGCACGTGGTAGTCCTGTCATGTCCAGAGGACTTTCTTTCTCAGCAGCCCCCCATGTCTTACAATTTTGCTTCTACTCCATATGCATTAGTCAGGCCCTCTACTTCACTCTTCTAAAACCTCTTTATCCCCCTTCTATTCTCAAGAGCAAAAAGCTATGATGTTTTATGGAAATTGTTTGCCTTGTAGCACATAATGTATTTGGATTGTCAAGCTCTGGAGATGAGCTTGTATGAGCCCCATAGCCTGGGATCCTGTGAGCTACTTCCTTCTTATGTTTAGACTGAATTATTCTATATGTAGCTAATTGAGAAGGGACTGATTGTGTTCTAACCCACAGTAGGACCTCACTCATGGTATAACATTATTTACCATTCCTATGCAGGCTATAAGCCAGTTGAGCGTGAGCAGGGGTGGAGAGAGAGAGGAAGAGAGAGAAAGAGAGAGAGAGAGAGAGAGAGAAAAGAGAGAGAGAAAAGAGAGAGAGACAGAGAGAGCAAGAGCAAGAGAGAGAGAGAAAGAGAGAGAGTGAGAGAGAGAAAGAGACAGAGACAGAGACAGAGACAGAGAGACAGAGAGAGCGCTAATTAGCAGCATTTCTCCATGATTCTGTCTTGAGTTCCTGCTTTAGGTCCTGTCCAACTTCAGTGATGGGCTGTGACCTGGAAGGGTCAGATGAAATCAACCCTTTCCTTCCCCAGTTGCTTTTGGTCATGGTGTTTGCCACAGCAACAGAAAGCAGACTAGAAGAGGCAGTAAGTAGGTAGTCAGGGAACCATAAAAGGTGCGGCTAAGTCCGTGGGCCAGGCCAGCTGAGAGCAACCACCACTTCTTTCTAAGGGCTGATGAGTCTGTGTAGAAAGTGTACCCATACTTTGCATTCTAGCTTGCTTTCTTTCTTTTTCTGTCTCCTCTTAGCATGGTCATGTCATTACAGATGGGGGCTTAATTTGTTTCTCTTTTTTCATTTGCTTAAAATTCTAAGAATGGGGTGGTAAATGAACACCTAGTACTCTTTCAGTGTGGGCAGTGATTCTTCCTCTCCATGGCCATTAAACTGCAAAAATTCTGTACTGTTTGTGTTTGTGTGTGTATGTGTTCACATGCATAGAAAGCAAATGCCTTTCAGGTTAAGCCAGAGACAGTGTCTGATTTCTCAACATGATAAGACCCAAGAAATCCGAGGTGGGGAGAGAGTTAGTTTTAGATGCTGGGATGCTAATACCTTTGTTCTACAACGAGCTTATGTTCTGAAAGAGCGAACTGGACTTATCAGGTTTCCTCATACTTTTCAGCTTGGTGTTTGAGCTGATGGTGTGTTGACATTTCTTACCAGCCATGGCAGCATTCTCTGGCTGTGTTTCTTTCTACCCCTCTACGTGGGTCGATTTCCCACAAGCTTTAGCTGCTGCAGGCACATATTGTCCTGTGGAAATGCTTTCATTAATTTTCAGCCCAGTGAAGATAGGAGCCTTGTCTGGATGCATGTTTATGCTTTTACATCCAGTGAACCATATAGCGTATTCCTCTAATGTGTATGCAGGTAGGTGGCTAGGGTTCCATCCATTGCTTTAAGGATCCAGGCCAAATTCTCTTAAGTCTGTTTTCCAGGTCTTCCATCATCTCGAATCCCTTTCCTTGAATGATATTCTTCCTGTACCTGCTCAGAGTTCTTACTTGCCAGTAAGCCTGCCTCCTCACTCACTTCTTATCTGGATAAATTTTAGAAGCTCAGTTCAGAAGCATATGAAGGGCTCAGCTCATCCCAATTACCTTTGAGAACCAAGCGTGTTGAAAAGAACTCTCCTTCATTAGGGAACCAATTCTCCCATTTTATTGGCTCAGGCTGCTAAGCAGGGCTTTGGACTAACTTTGTCTTTTACTCTCTGAAATGGGAAAATGGCACGTGGGATCAGATTTTCTGTGAAAATGCTCCGTGTTTGGTAAAGCTGCAGGCTTTTGTAGTTGTTATGGCTTATATTCTTTCCCTACATTTCAGAAAATCTGTAGACATCCTCTCTTCCAAGCCTAACAAACCCCTCTGCATTGTCAGAATCTCTTTTGGCTGTGTTACCCTGGGGCTCTCGTCACACTGGGCTTGTACATTTCAGATCACTTACAACCTTTGGTGACAGCATACATCTCATTACTTCAACAAATTAGTACTGCTCTGAACTTTGAATTAACTCTTCTGATTATAACTCACAGCAAATTCTTGTTCTGGCCGGTTTCTGTTGTGAAATATTAGAAAATATTTTCATTCAACTCTACAGTTAATGGGATATCCATTGTATCTTTGTTATAGTCATCTAGATACCAGGGGGGTGATACTGCCTGATAGACCGGGTAAGCTTTCTTCTCCTGCAGCAACCCTGCACCCTGCTTTGTACCCCTCCATAGACCCAATGGCCGAACACAGTCAATGGCTTTCAGTTCTTAGATTCTTTTTTCTCTTCCTCCTGGGTCTACCTTTTTATCTCTTTAAGTAGATTCCTATCCTTCCTAACATAGGTGAAGTTAGCTTTTCTGAGTTGGGAGAGGAGGATAATTTTGAGGAATTCTCTCCTAGTGTGACTCTATGCTAGACATGGGAAAGAATTCAGCCATGCTGAGTTCATCTGAGATTAACTATGCAGGTGAAATACTGCATTGAAGAAAATGAGAGTGGTATTCAATTTTTAGGTCTTCAAGTGGCTACAGTAACTATGTTGTAGAAAGGTGGAGAAACATAGGAAATGTTTATTCCATGACCCATAGTTTTGCTATCAGTCTGGGGCCAGTGAAAGGTGGGAGTGCATATATGTAACCCAGCTTCTCTCTTTTCCTTGGCCAGGCCCTGGTGCATTGCGCTTCCCATTTGGCCAAGTGCTCAGGACACTCCCTGTGAGGACATCCACCCTGATCATACTTTCACCAAACAGATCTTTGTTATCCCTTTATGTACATTATTATAATAGGATACTCACCCTTGGGGGACAGAAAATCTGGAACAAAGAACGGGATATTGTTCCTCATTCACAAACCGAGAACTGAGAATAGCAGCAGGAGCCATTTCTACTTCGTGCAGTCATAACATGTATTTCTGAGACCTTCTCTATTATATAATAATTGTAACCCCTTAAATTAGTTTTTTCTCCTTTTAATTTTGCTATTTCATTTTTTAAATTTCTTAATTGACAAGAGACAGCCTATAGTGTGGGAGAAAAACCTTTGCCAACCATACCTTCTATGGGGGTTAATTTTATCTAGTGTTTTTATTTTCCTTATTATTTAATTGATGCCATATCTATTTTCCCCCATCTCTTTGTACTTATTGGTTTTGGCCTTTCTTAACTACGCACTCCCTAGAGAAAAAAAACCCCAATCAATCTACATTGTATGGAAAGGGAATCAGCAGAATACTAGGCATTTATTATGGGAATGCTTCTGTCTTGCTGGTGTTGACAACTGCATGCCTGCTTGATGCAGGGTTTGGGGTCCAGATGGTGGACCAAGGGAAGAAACGCGCTGGGAGGAGCCTCTGTGACATGCGGCAGAGCCTAGGCACACCTGGACTTTTATGGGGAGGAAATGAAAGGGAAATGATTTCCAGGAAAGATGGGTCTTTAAGTAGCTCCACCCATCCCATCTGTGTGAGCTCTTAAACGCAAGCTTGAACCATTTATCCACAGTTTTATGGACATTACTTGGTTGAGATAACAGGCCCGCACTTTAATATGCTACCCAAACTGTCACCATTGGAGTTCTAGCTGTATTTTTACAGTCTTTACTCTTAAGATCAATGTTTTCAGATTTGAACTATGGTTACTTTGTATTGTGAGTTGTAATCTAGCAGTTTGGGGCCTTTATTTGATCCATTTTTAGATTTCTGGCTAACTTAATCAGAGTTAACAAAGGCAAAAAATAAATAAATAAAGGACTTGGTCTACAAGCTTTACAAATTGTGCTGTTTCACGTATAACCTGGTTTTGGTACCTTTAGAAAAATTAACTCACATAGGGCCATTAGAATTGAATAACTATATATAGCGGTGCCATGTCAGGACTAAGCACTGGCCAGTGGGTGGAGACTCGCCACATCCCTTGTGTGTGTTTGTCTCCTTCCTGTATGCTGCTTTCTCACTCTGAGGTGTTGGGAGTTTTCTGTCATGTTTTATCTAACCCCACCCCACCCCCATCCAAACCCTCTTTGAGCCTGGCATTGGGCAGCATTGAGGTAGGCGTTGAAGCTGGAGAACTGAAATGAAGGAAGAGGGAAGATCAAGGACATTTCCTTTTCCTGTTTTATTGAACTTTATCCTCAAGCTCCTCTCTTACAGGGAGCGATAGGAGGCTTGCCAGGCCTTTCCCCACCAACTATAGGTTATATAGTGGCTCTTGATCTTGGTGCATGCTCAATCGTATAGTCACTGAAGGTACCCAATGCAGTGTTCTACATGGACCATATAGATCCATTTCTGATGGTGGCACTGGTAGTTGCTGAGCCCACGTAAGTGGTCCTGTAGTGGATCCAGGTTGAATACTAAGGGGTAGGATTTTTAGATTTATGGAGGGTTGGTTGGGTCTTTGAACTTGAGAGTATTTTTAATCTTACAGACTGATGCAGAAATGCATCTGATAAGTATCTTGCTAGGGTTAGCTGGGAAATTTTGAGGGCGGGTATTTTCACCATCAGGATAAGGGGTTTATAACTTCCCACCATGGTGAGAAGGTGCATATGGCCACAGATACCTTCAGTTTTCAGTATTTACTGTCTAAAGACTGCTTCGCTTATGCAACTTTTTCAAAGCACCAATGTTTCTTTGAGTCACATTATTAATTCCCCATTACAGCAGGCATATGCTATCTTTTTCAGCATTCTTAAAATAAAATGTCAGAAAACATTGAAAAAAAATCTTTTCGATCCAAGCCTAGCAACATGAGCTGGGTCATTTCACAGCTATATGTAAGAAATAGGATGAGCAGACAGAGCTTGTCTCCCCAGGGAAGAGCTGGTATTCAAATGCTACTTTCTTGTACACAGGTCAGAGCCACATGTGTAAGTAATTCTCAGTAAGATGAATAACTGATATGTAGCTAATGGGTACCTTCTGCCATGGTGTATGGTTTACCACCAGGGCTCTTAATTCTGATTGATTATTCTAGGTCCCTTGGGCATGTATGAAAAATACACATTCTTTGGGCACTGCCTTAGATGTACTTCGTCAAAATTTCAAAGGGCATGGGGCTTGGGCATCTATACCAAGCAAAGTCACCTTACCTTTTCTCAATAGGTCTTTTAATATACCCCTGGTAGTGCCATATATCAGCAATGACTTTTTAGAAGGCAATATGGCAGTAAGTACCAAAACTTTGACTATACTTTTCTTTAAGACTAGCATTTCTGCTAGGACAATTGGATGTATTTGCATAAGTATCAAATATGTATGCGATTCTATAAGAGAAACAACCTAAACATTTACTAAAATGGAACTGGTTAAGGGCTAGAAAGATGGCTCAGTGGGTAAAGGCTCCCAAGCCTGCCAAGCTGAATTTGATCCCTGGAGACAGTAGAAGGAGAGAATGGATTCTCTCAAGTTGTCCTCTGATCTCTATCTGTGTACCATGGCACACATACAAACCCTCCCTACCACAAAGTAGATTAGTAAAATAAAACAAAATAGAGTCGGTCAAGTAAGTGAGAGTACATCTTCACAATAGAATATAAAATAGTAAAAATACAGTGAGGTCACTTAAGAATGATTGTTGTATGCTATGAAGGTCATATTCAGAGTCACTAGGAGTTTGAGTTTCAATGTGTGTGAAACTAGAAATGAGAAATGAAGGTATTGATGGCTTGGGCAAGGGATAGTCCCTTCTTGGGACTACAAGTTAAAAAAAAAAAAAAAACACTTGCTCCAAATCTCTCTTGGCTACAAGATAACCATAATCTCTCTGTTTGTCTTCACACTCTCTTCTCCTTGCTTCTCTCCCAAGATCCAAATTTCCCCTTCAATAAAGATAGCAGACATACTTCATGAGGGAACCACCTCACTTCAGGGTGACCTCATCCAGACTCACAATATCTGTCAATACCTGTTCATTAATAAGCTTACATGCATGGTACACAGGATTGGAACTTCATCATATGAACTAGCCTGTCATACCTGCAAAGTGGTAGAAAAGTGAGAGACTTCTTGAGAGGAGGTGACAGATGACCAACTTGAAGCAGCAAAGATATAGGCAGAACTAGAACGGCCATGGCAGAGACAGCGCTCCCTGGAGGAGACAGTGGGAAGGGTGAAGCAATGAAGCTGACCTGGTCAGACTTGGAGTAGACAGACCTTCTGGTATTTTCCCCCCATGAAGCCTGCCATAGTCATCTGAGGGTGATAGAGTCAGAAGGCGATCTCAGCCTCTCTGATACTTTGCTTACCTTGTCACTTCAACCGATAAAATGAATTGCTTGAAATAAAGAATGAATCTGCTTCTATTCTGATGCAGCCATCAATGCTTTTGAGGACAGATGAAATAAGACTATCGTCCTCGGAGGAAGAGGGAAGAGCAGTTGGCATAGAAGGGGAGAAATTGATCTTCTGCCCCACACCACATTGCTCTGCCAACCTCTGATTCTAGTTCCTGCCATCAGCTTATCAGAACAGGACCCACATTTTGTGCAACACTTCGTGTTTCCACCTTGGTACCTTCTGTCAATATGAGTGCTTTAGAACCAATAAAGAAACGCCCAGCTTTTCCTGGTTGGGATGGATGAACTTGGGAAGGGTCTCAATAAAATTAGCACCACTGTTGTGACTTTCAAGGTCTCAATAATGCTCCTTAACTCTGGGGAGTAGAGGAAACTCTTTCTGAGTCCATGTATCTGTTGTTTTCATTCATGGCCTGCTGCCAAGACCCTGAGGCTGTGCAAGGATGTAGCAATTCTGTCTTCAACTTCCATCTTTCTTGATTGTCTTTCCCACTAAATTCATGCTTCTTGGAATCACCCTTACTATATGCTGCTTATACCCAGGTCCTTGCCTCAGGCTTTGAGTAGGAAAACCTAAACCAGAGGTTCTCAACCTGTGGGTCGTGACCCCTTTGGGGGTGGAACAACCCTTTCATGAGTTCGCATCTCAGATATCCCGCATAACAGATATTTACATTACTATTCACAACAGCATCGAAATTAGAGTTATTAAGTAGCAATGAGAATGGTTTTATGGCGGGGGGGGGGGGGGCGCGTTTAACCACAACATGAGGAAGTGTATTAAAGGGTCGCAGCAGCGTTAGGAGGGTTGAGAACCTTGACCCAAACCAAACCAGTAAAACTGAAATGGAGTCAGCTGTAGGAGTCTAAGCACTGAAAGGTCACTTTCTGGGACTGCAGCCTCATCCAACTCCTCCAAGAACTGGTTTCAGAAAATAGTCTGGAGGTCTTGCCTGTGCCAGGCTAAGTGTTGAGAACAAAACAGAGAGGATGACATGACCTGTGCCCCCAGGAAGTTTAAAATCCCCTGGAAAGGATTTGTGGAATAAAATGCTCTGGAATAATCACTAACTTGCCGAAACACCAAGATCAGCGTTTCCTTGGTATTTTTGACCCACAGGCCTCAGTAATTGCCCCAAACTACCCACCTCTCCTTCCCATTCACTTTATGACCCAGGTCCCCATGGCTCCAATTTACATGTGATCCACAAAACATCTGTTTAATTTTAAAGTTTATACGGCAGCTCTTCGGAATTCCAGTCCTCTTCAACATTCTCTTCTTCCCTACAACACCAACAAGATGGAGAAAATTAATTTCCTGTGTAAAATGCAAGCTGACAGAAGGGCCAAGTTTAAACCTACTTACATCATCATCATCATCATCATCATCATCATCATCATCATCATCATCATCATGTTGCCAATGTTTAGAAAGCACTGTTTTCTTTGAAAGTCTACTTATCTACCTGGCTTTGACTGTCTCATGGTACTTTATGAGGGATTCTGACTTAACAGCAACAATGGAGAAGAAAATAATTTTCTTCATTCCCCCTGCCCATGGTTGTGAATGGTTGCCTAATGGAATGATCCATTTGTTTTGTTAAATAACAACTGGGAAACTGTCTCCTCCTCCCCCCCCCCCCCCCCAGTGATGTCTGAGAATTCCATACCCTAGGGCAGTGGTTTTCAACTGGTGGGTAGTGACCTCCTCTGGAGCGTTAAGTGACTCTTTCAGTGGAGGTGTGAGTGTGTCACTTAAGACTATCAGAGAACCCAGATATCTACATTATGATTCCTAACAGTAGCAAAATGACAGTTATGAAATAGCAACAAAAATAACTTTATGGTTGGGGGTCACCACAACGTGAGGAACTATATTAAAGGGTCACAGCGTTAGGAAGGTTGAGAACCACTGCCCTAGGGCCTCCATTTCCCTGAGGTCTTGGAAGGTCTTTGTCGGGGAAGCTGAGCTTGCCTTCCCAAAAGGCCTGTGGAAGCACACACTTCTGTGGAGGGAGCACAGAAGCAGGTGTTGCTAAAATAATTTCCCTGAGGTGTCTGCCCCTCCCTTCCTCAGGTCCCAACGATAACCCACCACAGTTCATCCTAGGAAGCCAATGAGTTCCTTAGGCTTACTTATAGGGAGAGGAGGTGTGCAGGCAGGAGTTTGGGTGCTTCAAAACAACCACACTAGAAAGACTGCACCCATCAGAGATGATGACAACTCCCTCAAAAGCCGCATAAGTTAGTTTTCCTCCCTAATATCCTATATATGATGCACCTTATATATTTATAGTCCCCCCCCCAAAGACTATTTCCAATTAAGGCAGAATTGCAAACAACTATTGTTGAGAGTGTTTGGAGTCTCAGGTGAGGGACACATGACCCTCCATTTATTAAGGAAGGACCAACAGTCAACAAGACCAGCTATAGGGAACTTTTGTAAGTTGACATAGGTGGTGTCATGGAAATAGTGGGAGTTTGGCTCAAAGGCTTAAGTTTGGCTTAGCCCTCACACCACCACACACACCTTTGCTCTGGCTCTTGTGTTCTTTCCATTCCTCCCCACTTCCACAAGGGTCCTAGAGCTTTAGGAGGGGTAACATAGATGTCTGGCTGTTCTTCAACTCCAGGCATGAAACCCAATCCTGGAGCTCTATCATTTATCCCCCTGTTTCTGGAGCAGGGATGCTGGCAACTGTCAGGAGTATTCCTTCTACTAAAAACCATAAGAGCAAATGGGTGGAAAATGGGAAACAGAAAACTACCCGAAAGGACACTGACTGCAATAATAACCTTTGATTAAAAACACAAATGTGAAGAAGCACTGGAACATCATCAAACAACTCAATAACATCAGCTTTTCCATTAGAGCCCGGGATTTCCCTGGTGATGAGTTCCCAGGACCAAATGTGAGTGTTCCCCTTTTGAGAGGTACACAAGTCCAATCAGAAAGATGGTTCTGTCAGTCTTACTCAGGCCACTGTCACACCAGCTAGCACATCTTACCGCACGCTGGATCCTCAACTGAGAAAGAATGCGTCTTAATTCTCCCCAGAAACCATGACTCACTTTCTGCAGTGCTCAGACTCACTCCATCTGCCTCTTATCCCACAGTCTCACAAGCCAGGCCACGAGAGATGCTTCATTGCTCATTTAAGGCTTAACCTTGAGTCCAGTGATGAAACTTCCCCCAAATTCCTGTGCTCTCTGTGACAAGACCATTGTTAAAGGCTGTACCTTTATGCCAGGTCACATTTCTCTCTATGTATCAGAGGGGATACCACAAGGTATCTTCTGTCTCCTTTGTTTCTCATTCTTTCTCTTCACTACTAAACTTCCCCCGTGGCTTCTAGGTTTGGAGTCCCAGAAAACACAGATCTGACTTGTGACTCCTTTACTCTGTGACCTCCCAGCCATGAGAAGCAGCAAGCCAACACCCCTATCTCACCCCATCTTTTATCCAATTCCCTGCCAATTTAGGGGTTAACATGGAGAATGCTAGCCATGTGCCGTTTTCTGTCATAATTCTTCCTTAAACACACATTGTCACTCTGGGCAGCCATCTCAGCCTCGGAGGTATTTATTCACTCAAGTGGCCAGGCAACCTCAGCAGCCACTTTTCAATAACCTTGTCTCTGGTGTGCTAGTCTTAAAAAAAATGTAGTACCTGCTTTAGAACTTCAACTGTTCTCAGAGCATCTCTGTAATCCCAGTTAACAGGCAAGTTGTACCATTTCATACCACACAGAAGACTTCTATCCTGGGACTCCCCCTGTGGATGCCCAAACTTCAGATGGCTTCACCTGAGTTACATATTTCATTACTTTCTCCATGACCCATGAGACTTCAACTACTCCCAAAAGGCATACCAACCACTACCTGCCACATGGGGACAGAATGCCTTGTGAAAATTTCTTCTGCAGCTTTTTTTTTTTTTGCCCTAATTACACATGACCTCAGGGAAGTGATAAAAGTATATAGGTTGGGAAGGATTAGGCAGGAAAACTCCATCGATATGGCCATGTGGGAGTCATCAGCTATGGTAAGTACAGATCTTCCAGTGTGGCTGCTTGGAGACCACCCATACTCTTGCCTGTAACTCCTTGCCAGAGCTATCTAAGTAAGCCTAATAAACTCATTGCTTTCCCCAGAATGAACACTGGTGGAAATGTATCTCAGTTTGTCATTGGGACTTTAAGAGAAGGGGGAGACATTGGAAGAAAATTTAAGAACACTTGGTATAGCTGGCAGGAACAAAACCAAGGATGGGTTTGGGAAGAGCAATAGCAGCTGAAGCCTTGCTGTTTAAAGGTTGTGATTGTCTCAATAATCATGGCCTTCATAGGTTTGTATATTTGAATGCTTGGTCCCCAGCTGGTAGAACTATTTGGGAAGGATTAAGAAGTGAGGCCCTGTTGAAGGATGTGTGTCACCAGGGGTGGGCTTTGAGGTTTCAAAAGCCCATGAAATTCCCATTTAGCTCTCTCTACCTTCTGGTGGTTGATCTTTCACCTTCTACTCCAGTTCCATGCTTGCTGCCATGCTCCCCAACATGATGGTCATGGACTCTAACCCTTTGGAACCAAGATCCCCAAATTAAACTCTTTGTGGTATCTTGGAATAGCTATATCCTTTGAGTCCTGTGTAGAATGTATTGAGATTGTTTTCAAGGCACCAGTAGCTCTCAACCTCTGGCAAGCATGGCTACCTTGAGTTGTGTTATAATTCACTGAGCACCAGTCATTTGTATGAACATGGTTAACTTCATTCCCAATTCTCCAGGACCTTCATTCTTCCCGAACTCCCTTTTGTAGTAGATCCTGCAATGCCTGCCATCTGTACCCTCTGATGACCCATTTTCCTTATCCTTGGAAGAACAAGAGTTTGTTCTTTTGTTCATGATGAGCAGGAAGGAACAGCTTTGGAAAGAGTTGATTTCCAAAGTCCAGCTGGTTTGTTGACAGGTAAGGACACTGCTGGCTCTACACTTCGAGGCTAAGAGTGACATTAAAGTTTCAGCCTGCCAAATGTCCTTCCCCAGTCTGGCTTTATTTTGTCAGCATTCCTCTGGGTTCACCAACAGTGTGCAGTTGTTTAAGGGGTGAGGAGAGCTGGCCCTTTCCTTGAATTGTTGCTCATGGGTAATCTTTACATTGTGAATTGTTTCCTATTTCCTGTCGAGTTTTAACTATTCTTTATTGGATTTTGTGTTGTAGACACCCTTTACCAGGAATGGAAAGTGTCTTTCTCTCACTTCTGTGTTTGAGTTGCTCTGTATCAATATCTCAGGCCTTTGAATATAGAACGTAGACTTGAAGGATTTCATTTACTCATTCAACAAAAATACTTTAAGAGTACTTTTGCTTGGCTCAGTCATAAGTAGCTCTGGGAACGTAGCAGTGACAAGTGGGGAAAGCTTATTGTGCATACTTGGGGTTGGATTCTGTTGAAGATATAAAGAAGAATATTTAAAAAAAAAACCCATAATGCATTCAGGAAATAAGTACCAGGTCAATGTGATTGAGAGTGGCAAGGACACGTAGGGAGATAGGAGGTGTGGGCAAAGAGGCCCTCTACGAGGGGTAACATTCTGTCAGATGCTCGAATAAAAAAGGGATTTTTCAGCCATCTGTCACACAGTGAAAGTTAAAATCCAAATTATCTGGTTGGAATTTTTTTTTGGGGGGGATGTTGACTTGAAGTTGACTCACGTTGCTGGCAAGCTCTTTTCTTCACTGGCATTAGAGCCTACTTCAGGATTCTGGAATATACTGAAGACCACCCTCTGAGACATCTAGCTTTGTATACTGAAGAGCCACTAGACTCTTGGACCTTTCCTTGGTAGACAGCCAGTGATGCTTTCAGCCATAGGCTTTAAGGGCACCCTCTACACACTTACACTCAGTCAACTCTCCTCATGTTCATGCAAGTGGGTCCATCTTTCTTAGTGAAAGCACCTTTTGTGGAATATATTTTTCGTTCATTCCACTATGTTTCACCTTCTTCTGTTGTAACTAGGTCAAAGTATTCCAAGGAACAGGTCCTCTCTGATCCAAGATTCATTTCTCAGGGAACCAAAGTTTCCAGACAACCAAGTTGGGACAGACAAGCAGGTGGAGGAACTAACTCTTTGTTCTTATTCACCCCTTTCCTTGGAATGTCAGTTATGGTGTGCCCCCTTACTTGCCAATGTAATGCATGGAGATGATTTCTTAAGAGAGCAGTGTTTTTCTTGCAAAACAATAATCTTTAGTAATGGAAGTAAAAAGCGAAAACTCAACCTATTAAAGTTTGACATTTTCCCTGCCACATACAAAACTGACAGAGATACACGACATGAGTGATCCATGTAAATATATTGGCCCCAGCACACCTATGCCAACGACTCAAGCTGGTAGGCATATATAATGTATATTGCCTTTCTGCTTTGGCATAACTCATGATGCTCCACAGCCCCCTGTGCTGTTTTGCCATTATTTCTGAATTTGCAAGCTGTGAGAGTCAAAAGTTATGCAAAACCCACTGTGCTATAGTCATGGACTCTAGTCTCACCTCTGCTACTACTTGACCTTTCACCCTAGAAAATACTGCGTCTCTTTGGACCTTAATTTCCTCAACTATGAACTGAAATTGCCTCGAGAGAATGGGCTTTGGAGTCAGATGTCCTGAGTGACTAGGGTCAGTTCTGTAGCTTCTCAGACCACCCATTCCCCTTTGTAGCATGAGAACAATTCCTTTCTCCTCTCAAGGCAGAAGCAGGAATTCAATGGCAAATGTGTCAAGGTGAGTTTCAAGTGGATTATGTAATTCTTTGTGTTTTTTTTTTTTGACATGTACTATTTTAAAAACCTCTTTTTTTATACAGTATATTTTAGTTATATTTTTCACCTCCCCCAACCCTACCCATATCCTCCTTCTCTCTCTCTCTCTCTCTCTCTCTCTCTCTCTCTCTCTCTCTCTCTCTCTCTCTCTCTCTCTCACACACACACACACACACACATTTTAGTATTGAGAGGTGGTTCTTTTTTTCTCAGGAACACCAACATGGGATTCAATTCTCTACCTTCTTGGAGACTGTTTTATCTTTTACAAAGCAGAACTATTCCTCTGTCCTGTTCTTTTAGTGACCAAAAACGATATGCCCGGAACAGATCTTTTGAAAACATCTATCACACACCATACACTGTGACTCTTTACACTAGGTGGTCACCCAGCTTTGGTCATAGACATGGAGGTACACATGCTTGCTGCTCGCCTTCTGTTTGGGCTCAATGGCTGGGAGACTAAGTGAGCCAGTTTGTGCTTTTCTGACCCCTATTGTCTTTCTTCCATGAACACATACAGATGAGGAGTAATAAACTATGATAGTCCTTATTAATTGTCAGTATACCAGGATACAAAATTATGTAGAAGACAATCAATCTTCCAAGTATACCCATAAGGGGTTATCTAGATTATATTAGCCTTTGGCTATGCCTGTGTTGAGTTATTTTGATTCAATTAATTGATGTGGGAAGATCCACCATGATGGATAGTGGTGCCATTCCCTGGAGTTGGGCTTTAAAGTACTAAAAAGGAGGGAGTAAGCTGAATACCAATATTCACCTCCTTTTGCTTCATGATCTGGATATAATATGACTGGCAGCTTCAAGCTCCAGCTGCTTGACTTCCACGCTGTGATGGACTGTACCCTCAAACTGTCAGCCAAAGAAACCCTTCCTTAATTTGCTTTTTAATTTGCTTTATAAGGGTCTTTTATTGAAGTGACAGGAAATGTAGCAAAGACAAATGACATTGAAGGGAGAATAAGGTTCAAGTAGTAATTGATGATGAGATATCATAGTAAATCCATAATTAATTGAAGAAAAGTGATAGCATTTTTACAATCTCCTTTTTGGGGGTTTACTTCTCTCAACAACCTAAAAGATGGCAAATAAGAGGCTTGGAGAGACAGCTAAGTGGTTAAGAGCACTCATTAGATTCTCTTCCAGGGACCCAACTTGGTCTCTACAGGTTCTCTCTCCTCTTTGTTGGGTATTTCAGCTAATGTCATCCCCGTTGGGTCCTGGGAGCCTCTTGCTTTCTCGGCATCTGGGACTTTCTGTTGGCTACCCCTGTTCCCCATCCCCCATTGCTACGCACCTCTGTTCAATTTCCCGACCTTCTGTACATCTTCCCCATCTCCTCCCACACCTCATCCTGCCCCCCTAAGTCCAATGCTCACTTGTCACTCTTGGAAAGGGAAACTTGGCAAGGGGCCCATGGAGGATCCCTACTCCTATCAGGTGAGTGGAAAACTAGTGGTTTTTCTCTGTAGGAGCAAAAAACTTCATTTACTGTCCTTGATTTGCTGCAAAACAACTTCCATTTTTAGTTAGTCTTAAATTTCTAGTCTCTGATTTTCACCTTTCAGAGGTAGGGATTGGATTGACTTCTAAGATTCTTAGTGCTAGCATTGACTCACTCGGAATTTCTTTGAAATATGTCCTAGTATTTGTACTAGAATTTACACGTGAAATTAACTTATATATCAAATTACTCCACAGATTCTTCTTTTGGGAAAAATATAGACTTTGCAGTAACCATTTTTGAAATTTTCCCTTACCTTCTCAAGTATATTGTCTTGTTAAGCATGAATAAGAGTTTCCTGACTCGGCTGGTGTATGTGTATGAACAGGTTAGAAGACTATAATTCTTCTATTATTAGTATAGATTTATAAAATGTTGCTATAGTATTTTTGGAGAGATCAATTTACAACTATTCAAATATTTACTATTAAGATTTTTATA
The DNA here is from genome assembly GCF_011762505.2 of Arvicanthis niloticus. Lineage (NCBI taxonomy): Eukaryota > Metazoa > Chordata > Mammalia > Rodentia > Muridae > Arvicanthis > Arvicanthis niloticus. The sequence goes on from NC_047658.1 coordinate 133,419,304, forward strand.
ACACAGTGATTTGTATATCGTTAATGGGACTTGCTGTGTAACTTTTAAACACACATATAGCAGGCATTGTCCTGACTCTGCCCCTTCCCCCACCCTTCCTGTCATTCACCCTTCCCAGCCACTAACTAATCATCACTATTTATAAAGTTTATTTTTCCCCCTATGTAGCTTGTCACTGGGATCATGGGTTAAAGTACCATTTAAACTGTTGCCAGTTGCCCCCAAACAACCAGAAATACCTGATTGCTTTTGCACTAAGACATTTGAAAACTAGTAAATTTTGTCTCTCTCATGCTATCTGTTGATCTACACCCAAAATTCCAAACAGCATGATGACACTGTTTGAGAGCAAGAAAAATGGTCAGGAAAGCTATAACAATTATTCAGATCAAATTATGGGAAATACAACTTTCCTTGTTTTACTAAGAAAACACTGGACCCCATGGTCATGTGGTGGATATGACACATCTTTGTATCTTTTATACACTTGGCATTGGAGCTGGGTTGTACACATGCCTTCTTTAAGTCCTCTAATATATCTAACATGAAAACATTTACTTAATTAATCTTGGAAGATGAATTTTTGGCATGTCTTGGTTTTGAAAAAGCTCTATACTAACTGAAATTCATGAAGCACACAGCAAGTTTAACGGAGCCTTCATTTTTGAAATCACCTGATATCAATTAGCGTTCCTCCAGTTTATAGCTGATTTATGGTGCCCTTGTAAGGTCCTGAAAATATGAAAGCAGAGAAGCAGTATTTCAAAATGCAGCATAAAATCAACAATAAAATATATATTTATAACCTGAAAAGTATGATTTCATCTTGGAGAATTACCAACTCAATAGCAGTAATAAGCATGATTTTCATTGTACCATATTGTACTTATTAAGCACTTCGGGGGACTTGTGAATAAATCAAGTTGTGGGATCAGTTCTGGATATCCGAACATATTTTTAGATATTACAAAAATGTGGAAAAGTATCCTAGCTGGTTATCATGTGTTCGTGCTTTCCCAAAAGGTTTTAATCATAACCTCACCGTTACATCCTCCTACAAGCTTGACTGAGGCTAGAAACATCCTTAAGTGATATCCTTTTAATAAATGCAGATTTAATATGGTCATGAGATAAAAGTGGACCTTTCAAAAGCCCCATTCAAATACCACAGGTTTTGATTATGTGCATAAAGTCAGAGATAGCTAGGTGGCCTGGGTTATCAGAAAATGTAGGATAATGTATATGCCTGATTTTGATTTAAATTTGCAATAAAAGTATTCAATATAGGAAATTAAAGAACTGAATTTAAATACCCCAGCTTGCTCTGGTTGCTTTAAATGGCTTATGCAAGTCAAGTCAATTCAATCTCCTTAACATTTGTTGACAAGGTGATATGCCTATCTCTGCCATAGATGTGGGAACCATGAAGTCAAGAGATGATAGTGTGTGCACATGCTTGCTTAAGTGCCCAGTAGTGGCAAAGTGGAAGTTCTAGTTCTAGTCACAAAGCACAGCCTGCCATTTGCTTAAGACTGTGAATTTAGATCAAGAGTCCTAAATTCCAGTGGGACAAGGATGTGTGGTGTAGCCTGGACCGTGGAGGTGAAGGTCCTTGTCTGCTATGATCATCTTAATGGTTTTTATGCTGAATGACTCTTAAGTGGCAGTGGGTTAACTAAGAGGGTGTCATATAAGTAATCTCAGATAGATATTTCATCTAGCAATATTCATCTTCTTTGATAGGATATAGTTGGTAATGGGAATGTCTCTGAGACACTGTGAAACCAGGACAAATAACCAAGATGAAGGAGAGGATGAGAGTGAGTGCCAGAGAAATGGAGAGGGTTTTGGAGGGGAAGAGGGAGAAGAAAGGGATACTTAGAAATTCATTAACAGTCTTATATTTTTCAGGGCTATCAAGTCATGGTTTATGTAACTAAAATTCAATCACCTTTGATTCTAACATGCATATATGGCAGGGTGCAAGACTTGGGGAATGAGACTACTTTATGAGTACTAAAAAATGCTGTGGAGGGACAACATTGGATGTCACCATTCTAGTAGATACTCCTCCAAGCTCCTTAGTTGCCTACCCATTACAGGTCACAAGTTCAATGACAGGGGAGGTAGGCTTTGCTTATTGGGCTGTTAGGATCTGTGAAGACTAGTCCTGTCTTGCCCTGTATTGTTACTATATCATTGGCTATATTTGACCTGTGAACCCTCGGGTTTTTAGCTACAAATTGGAGACCTGTAAGATCTGCCAGCCACACTGATAGCACTTAGTGGTGAAGTTATGGGTATTTTATTCAATTTATGCCCATTTACAATAGGCTAAAATGTCTAGGAGGTGATGGGGAAGAAAGAGGAGCCAGTGAGGAGCTTATGCAAGTGTGATCTATTCGCAGTCCAATGGGTTGTGCTTTCAGATATAAATTTGCTTGAATATCATATCCAGCTTCCGACTATGCAATGAAAAGTTGTGGTACTTTTGAAAATAAGCACAAAATTTGTTGAGTAGTTTCTTATATTTTAGTGTTGGTAACATGTACAGAGTAGTGTTTTCATAGAGGAGAGCAGAGTATACTTGTGGAGGCTGATAGGGCTTGATTAGCAAGACGGTGTCCAACAGCAGACACTCCAAAGGTCATTTATATTTGTGCATAGTAATAGTAAAAACATTTGTATAATACTATTCTGTAAGGAAATGTCCTTATTTAACTCAGGCCCTGCAATATTCATAGGAATTAGCTCTCCTCCAATTAGCATGCTTGAAAGAAAAGAATGAAATCCAGAGTTTAGAGAAACTGGGTTCAGCTGGTTTAAAATTCTGAATTAAATTTATCTAGCTTCTTCACTAAGCTCATCTATTTTATTCTTAGCAAATAGAACTCACTTTGTAGACCAGGCTGGGCTTAAACTCACAAAAATGTTTCTTAAAGGAAATAAAAGCCTACACAAGGAGGTGCAAGCCTTTACCTTGGCGTAGGAAGCAGAGGCAGGTAGATCTCTGTAAGTTTGGGGCCAGAATGTTCTACACAGTGAGTCAGGGCAGACAAGGTTATATAATTAGACCCTACACCCAGCCCACCAACAAATAGATAGATAGATAGATAGATAGATAGATAGATAGATAGATAGATAGATTTCCTTTGATTTCTAGAAGCTCTCATGTTTGTCAGCGACCACTAATGTTTGATATAAGCCCTTGGGGATTACCTGTAGACTCTTGGTGGTTTACAGAAGGCCAGGGGAAAGCAGGATCCCTCCTATGGTTGGTTATAGTCCTTCACTGTCACCTCTGCAGCTTAGCTGAGAACAGCTTGGTATTTCTGTCTCTTCTGTGTATCAAGATGCCCTTTATAAAAAAAGAAAGAATTTGGAAAACCACTTGCTACATAATTCACAGGAGAATTTTTCCAGTTTCTAAACATTAAGAGACTAAAATCTGAAACCAATAAGAAAAGAAGTCATTGAAAACATCCTCTCCACAAGCAAAAGTTGAAAAGTCATAAAAAGATGTGAAAAGGATCTAACAGCTCATATTTTGGCAGGCAGAGAACAGCATCATTAGTGACTACTATGTTTCAAGTATGTGGACAACATACGATGGGCTATTTTTACATGGTCTACAATTAAGAGTAAAAGTGAAAGGAATTTTAAGGGATGCCATCAATAAATCATCTTTTAAACAATCATACAGTAGAGACAAGTGAATGCAGAATACTGACCTGCTTACTGTATATTGGGGCAGGCCTAATTCAGGCTGAGTTTGGCTTTGCCTCAGATCTCCCACATATTGGAGTGTATTTGCCTTACTTCTGATGGGAAGGCACCTTCTTTCTGTTGAGTCTGGACACCTGCAACTCTTATCAACAACTCACCTGAGGATCCATCACACTAGAGCTGGCTTACAGAACAAAGAGGAAATGTTCAGCAAAGAAGTAATTGACACCAGCAGCAGTTAACATTTGTTGGACACCTACTTATTTCAAAATCCCACTCAGAAAAATTCCCCTCATAATTCTCACCACAGCTTTGTAAAGTAAGTGATGCAGATACAATACTGAGGCCACCTGAGGCTACATTGATTCCCTAAAGCCACTATGGCCATTAGTGACTGTGTTCATTATTTACTCTAGCATCCTTTCTTCCTCAGTTGTACCCTGCGGTTGTTCTTAAGCGACAACAACTTAACCCTTGCTTAAACAATGCCCTCCCATACTGTATATCACAAAAGTCACCATAATTTATAATTCTCTTTTTTATTTGTTCAATAACAAATGCTTCTGAGAGTCATTATGTATGCAACTCAGGGGCTAAAATGTAATCCAAATCTGTCTCCTTTTCTTCTCTCTCTCTTTCCTTCTCATGACGATCTTACTGACTCACCTTCCTTAGAACTGAGATTACATGTACCTAAGTATGCTTTTCTCTCAGTGCAGGCTATCAGTTCAAAAGAACAGATAAGCTCTGAACAGAGCTATAGTTTAGGGAAGCAACTGGTTCTGTGCAAAGTGCAATATTTGGAGATTACTGCATCCTTGAAAGGTTTCATGGAAGGAGTAGCTTGGATTGATCTGTGAAGGGCTGTGGTTGGAACAGTGCATTTTGGGACAGGAAGCTATTCTGATCTGGGAAGGAATACCATGAATAGAGGCATGCATGATGTCACCATCGCTGAGTGGACAAGGAAAACGTCATTTGGCTGAAAACAAGGCATGTGAAACGGAGCCATAGAAAATAAAACTGGGAAGGTTTTGGGTGAAGATGGGGCCAGGGGGATTTTGACTCTTTCCTTCTCAGAGAATGAATGGAGATAACCAGAATAATTTATACAGGAATGTGACATGTCATTAGAAAGACAAACCTGGCCATGTGGTGAATTTGTGGTGTAGAGACTACAAAAGAGTAGACGGTTCAGGAGTCCTTTGAAATAATTCATATTAGAAATGTGGGTACTCTTCCTCCCTCCCGCCTCTCACTTTCTGAGTTCACTTAGTGTTGCCAGCATGTGTAGGGACATTTCTTGCAGCATGAGTGTCCTTTCAGGGGCTGCGTCCCTGAACGAAATGGACTATCTCTATCCTACCAGGCATCAGTTGCCAAGAGCTCCTTAGGATGGAACTTTGTGTTCCCTCCCCCATCCATCCTTGAATTTTTGTCTGCCTTGACCTTGTATGGGTCTTGTATGCAGTCTCAGATGGTGCATGTTACTCTCTGTGTAGCAATCTTCTCAAGTCAGAAATCACCATTATATGGCAGTCCTCCATGATCTCTGGCTTGTTAATTCTATCCTCTTTCCCTCATAATGGTCCCTTAGCCTTGGAAAGAATGATTGTGATCTAGATGTTCCGCTTTGGACTGAACATTCCACTCTCTTACTCTCTACATGTTAACTACTTATGGATTTTGGGGTGGCTCACCATCTACCCTCCATTCCTTTTAAATGACCTGAAAGAACAAGCATGTTGGCTCCTCCAGGTTTTGTTATATTAGGATTGTGTTACTGTAAAGGTATATTTTATCCTTAGTTTTAATCATTCTTTTTTTTTATTAATTATTAACTTTGTATTTATTCATTAGTATTTTTAAGCACGGAGGCTTAGGGTTATTATTGCTGTGATGAAACACCATGACCAAAAGCAACTTGGGGAGGAAGGATTTACTTTAGTTACAGCTTCATATAACAGTCTGTCACTGAATGAAAGGGCAGGAACTCAGGCAAAGTAGGAACTTGGAGGTAGGAGTGATGTAGAAGCTATGGAGGGATGCTTACTAGCTTGCTTCATGTTGCTTGCTCAGCCTGCTTTCTTATAGCATCCAGGACCACAGCCCAGGGATGGCCCCACCCACAATGGGCTGGGCCCTCCCCCATCAATCATTATTTAAGAAAATGCCCTACAGGTTTGCCTGCAGCCCAATCTTATAGAGGCAGTTTCTCAAATCTATCTCTGAGATGGCTCCAGCTTGACATAAAACTAGGCAACATATGTAGGTATAAGCATCAAACATCTGTTTTATTTAGTCAAACGAGAATCTTTTCTCATTGAAATTCAGGATGCTTTTCACATTCTTCAGGCATTGATGTCTTTTGTTAGGAGAATGGAGAGGGACCAGCCTATTGGCTTTGAAAGCTACCTAACAATTTGATATCATGGAAGTTTGTCTGGATTTATCCATAGAGATGATTCAGAGAATAGAAATGTAATTGTTACTTTGTAATAAGATCAGGTCTGGAGATAGTATACTTTTTCTCCAGACATTTTTTTTTTTTTTGAGTGTGTGTGTGTGTGTGTGTGGTGGAACAACTTTCATTGTTGTTGAGTGAAGTTTAGCTCTGTGATGTAATTTATATGCACAAAGTCATGTGCAACTAAACATGTATTTGCTTTCCTGAGTTGGTCTTTTCTTGGCTTTTCTGTTCTACATATCCTAATAAGGTCCAGTCTTCTCCCTGATTGGGCCCTGGTGCTGATGTTGTTCACGACAGTACTAAGTGTTCTTCATGTAGTCATGAATATGACCAGATGTGCTTCACCACAGCAGAGCCTCTCGTAAAACTCTTACTTCATCATCAACATGGGAAGTGGCCGAAGAGTTGAAAACACTGTCAGTTCAGCAGTGACATCAAAGTTACCTTTACCCAGGATTTCTATAGATACAGGGTTCTCTATCCTGGTCTAATCTGCAGATGTTATATAAGAAACAACCAAGCACCTAAAAGCAATCCATATGTGGCAGGATTCTCTTCCATTATATATCCCCAACAGACCCTGTAATAAGGCAACTGCTCCTTAATGAATGGGTTGAATAGTAATAGCTGGAGGAAAGTGTAAATAGAAAACCTGACCCGTGTGCTGTGTATCACTGAGTATCCTTTAACCAATAATTTGTCATTCATAACCCTAGAAATGAAATACATTAACATCGATCATAGATAATGCAAATAAGCTGAAGGCAAACTCTGAAGTCTTCGTAATGGTTAAACCTTAATTCTGAAGTTAGTTTTTTCTCTCATCAAAAGCTACTGGGGCTTGTAAGATTCAATATCCAGGAATTTATAAGTATAACTGATCAAATACTATCTATCCTTCTGGAACCTAGAGGGTCAAAATTATGGCTGATGCATAGGTAGGCAGACATATGATGGGGGAATCACTCTGAGAAATGAGGATATGGTCAGAGAAACTAATGAGACCAAAGGCACCCTGGAAAGAAAAGCAGCCCACTTTGGTATAAAGGCCTCTTACCAGCAGGAAATGGTAGAGAACCCTTATGGCAAAGCAGGAATCTCGCCACTGGCTTCTTCTGCTTTGTTTCAAGAGTTGTCAAAATAAGTAGGAGGAATAAGTGGGAGGAAGCTCTGTCTAGGAACAGAATACATTTGGGAACTTTGGAAAGATCAGGACCAGCATATGTTCATGCTTTTCCCTTACCCTCAACGGTCTGGGTGCTGATGAGGTTTTTAAAGGCAATGAGCAGAAGCTTCTAGATTCTGACTTTTGGTGTTCAATATATTTATTGGAAAATGGCTAATATAGAACACACATCACTGAGTAATTTATAAAAAGAAGACTCTACAGCTTCATTTAGCAATTTATTTTTTTGTGTATATGACTTCCTAAATCATTTTGGAATTTAGAAGTAAAACTGATCAAATACAATCCTTTTAATACCCAGGTCAAAATTATAACTGATGGGAGGGTAGGCAGACACACGATAGTGTATACGCTGCACACCTATAGCACCTATTGAATGTTTACTGCATGCTTCTTGTTAGCAAATGGGCTTACATTGTATCAAAGGCCTATATTGTAAGCATTGATTATTCCTTTGCTTTTGAATGAGAAAACAGAGGAGCTTACATAGGTAGAAATAATAGTACTGAGTGTATTTTATTGCTTTCTATGGAACTTTGTCTTATCATTCCAGGTCACTGTCACCTAGTTGGTACTATAATGTTGTCTTTAAAAGGCCGTTTCACCTTAGCTGCCTTAGGATGGTAAGAGAAATGAATTCCATGACCACAAACCTACTGCCACACTTCTCTGGCTTTGAAATGAGCTCCTTGCTTAGAAACAACATTGTGTGGAATACCAAAACGGTGAACAAGCTTTTTTAATAATAAGTCCAAGATGGTAGTTTCAGCAGAAGCATTGCATTCAGGAAAAAGAGATCCATACCCAGAACAAGTATCTTATTCCAGGAATGACAAAATGCTGCCTTTTATGTGATTGATCAAAGTGGTCCAGAGTAGTCACCTGAACATTGGCTAGTCACCCAGGGAATGGTGACATATCTAAAGCTCTGATTGATCTCTGCCGATGGCAGGTTGTCAGTCAGTATCAGCTGCCAGGTCAGCCTTGGTGATTAGAAGTCCTTGTTGTTGAGTTTGTGCATGACTCCATACTTCCCACCTTGGTCACTTTGGTCATGAGCCCAGGGATGACTAAGAAAAGAAGTTAGCTGCTATCTAGAGAACAGATCATCTTATCTACTAGATTATTAAAATTCTCTGCTGAGGTCATATTTTTAGAGAACATTTACATGACACACAAATGTCATGATATATTTTGCCAGTTTTCAGATATCTATCTACACACTCTTTCCCCAAATACCTTTCTTACCAGTTTTGCAGTTACGATCTTTCCAAATCAGCAGCCATCCAGCCAAACCATTGGGTACCCCCCATGGGTCAGTATGCAGTTATACATCTGGCTGTTTTCCTTCTCAGAAAAATGCACAACCACTGTGAAGATTGCTTCTTATCACTGCCCTTCTCTGTTGTCCCAGAAAGGAGCTGTGGGACTGCAGCTGTCACTTCTTGGTGGCATTTGCATAGCGTACCATCTGTAAACTGGGCTATAGTTTTCTTTTTCCCAATCAGACAATTTTTGGGTATACCCAATGGGCCTTCTTGGAAACCAAGGGTATTATAGCAGGCACAAAAGCTACCAGCATTTAGGCAACTTCTTGATGTTACTTATTTGTCCCATTAGGGTCTATTTGGGTCAGAACACCTATGTATCACTCATTTTGTGATGGATTGATGTTGTACACACTTAACTTTATGGCTTGGTAGACTGTGGGGAGAAATCTCGCGGGCGGGGGGAAGGGAGGGAGTCCGGCGACAGAGTCTCAGGGCTTCCCGAGCTGCCAGCGGAGGATCCCACATTCACGCAGCTGTCGGTGGGCTGGCCGGCGGCTGCATCGGCAAGGTTCCAGGGTTCCAAAAGCTGGGAATCAGGCGGAGAGACCATGGACACGTGGAGTCAAGTTTTCCAAAGCTTTTATTGTTCATGGCATGGTGAATGGATGCAGGTGTTGTGCGCTTCCCCCGACAAAGGCCAGGGGAGACCAGTCTTATAGGGAAGGGAGAAAGGGGAGGGAATAACTTAATTAGCTACGCCCCTGGCCTTTTGATAATTCATTAATATTTAAATCTCTGGAGGTAGAGACTTGTTAATCACGCCCTCTACCTGTCCTACGTGATTGAAAGTAACAGGTTAAATGGAGTTACCTCGTCCAAGGCCCAACAGTAGACCAAATAACACAGACCATGCTAGGTATCTCATATCACATGATAACTTGGAGGCCCATTGTCTGCTGCTTAATTTCCATTAAAGGACAAACATCAGGCCAAGGCTGCCTCTCAATGGGAAGAGTTATTTTTATACGATAGCAGGACCTTGTTCTAAAATTTCCAAGGGCCTCCACTGTGATTCACTTATGGGAGACTACCAGAGGCTCCAAACATTATCCTTATCTGTCACTGTTCCCAAAGCAAAAGTTAGGTTTTTTTAAAAAATCTCTTCCTAATCAGATATGCTTTCTATGCAACAAAGAATATGGGTTGGATTGCTGCATTACCTTTGTAGATTTAAAAGCTACCCTAAATTAATGAATTAGATTTTTTTTTTTAAGTTAAAGGTTGATTTGAAAATTTGGAGTTCATTATTAGAAATCTTCATCCTGGAACCTCTTAGCCTCTGTCGTACAATTCTGTGGATCCAGGCTCTGGTTACAGTCCCTTGTGGTCTTGCAGCTTATGTCTATATACAACAAGCACCTTCACAGTTGTATTTGTGGGGTGTCAGGGTCCTGGTTCCTATTCTTCTCAAATACCTTCCAGATGTCACAATTCCACCACATTTCTCACCTCTCCTCAATAAACTGATTGGTTCAGCTCCAGGCAAAAACAAGGTCATGATGCATGGCTCCATGTGTGTGGATGACAGAGATCTCTGGCACCTGCTGGGGAGGGACTCAGGAATTAGCAAGGGACTGTCTAAAGGTGAGGCCAGCATCATGGTCAAGTGTGTTGTTCTCACCCTGTTGTTTTTTCTAGGACTTGCCCCTGGTGAGTATCTGCCTGTATTTTACATACTCTCTGCAATGTGATTTTTAAATAGGGATTATAATGTACTAATGTGACACCATGTGTCTTTAGTATTGATCAGGGAAGAGACAGAGGTTTTCAGGGAATGCTTTGCATTATTGTCCTGTTCACTAAACAGAATCTCATGGAGACTTTGCAGTATTCCTCATCCCCCTCCCCTTCAACTGAACTTAGTCCATTTTGCCGGGAAGGTTCTCAGGCTCCTTCCCTCTAGTGACGTGAGTGTATCTTTTTCACCAATGGCTGGCAGCTTTGCTGAAGGATGAGCTCATGAAAGTTCATGTTATTTGTTTTGATAATATATACACTACTTAAAAATGTATTAGATCTAGAAGGTTAGATGATAGGACAGTATAACGAAGTGACTTCTTAAAACTGGAAGCTCTAAGATGTGATTATTTTACATTTCTGGAAACTACAGAATATTTTTGTTTGAAGTCCCTTCACTCAGGTTGTTTTCTTTCTTATTTATCTTGCAGAAGATTCCCTACACCCGTCTTCTCTCTCCTCAACTTCTGGCTCTAGAGCTTCTGAAATTCTCTACTCCCCCCCTTATCAGTCCTAAATATATCTTTGAACTCTCTCCAAGACTCTGTTAACCCATATCCTAATCTGTCAAATTCTTCCAAGGCTTAGAAAGAGAAATGAAACTGGAAAGGAGAGTGACTTTTGTGGGTGATTTCATGCCTGATTGGTGTTAGCATAAATGGAAGACAGAGGTGACTTTTATTTCTTTTATTCATTCATCTATTTATTGTTTGGTTGGTAGACTAGTAGCATGGTAATGGGAAAGCCCAACAGTGTGGTTCAGAGCTTTATAAGATGAGACACAGGGCATATGCACCCTGCAATTGGTCTCTATTAGAGTAAAAAAAATCCATAGGAGCAGATAAGATTCATTTAGGCTTCTGATTTAGGTTGTTAGTTTTGATAAAGCCAATGTTAGGCAGTCTCTGGCGACTTCATGGACACCTCATGCAACATGTAACAGCTCTATGAGGGTAGGCATGATTGGCAGCACCTTCCAAATAAGGAAAATGGAGTTCTGAGGAATCCAGTAGCTGACTGAGATGACAGACTGTTAAGTGACTGTGGCTGGGATTTCTGTTTTCCTTAAAGACCCCTGGGTTCTCCCAGTGAAGATCTCACACCTTCCTTGCTCCATAACCAAAGACACTCTTAACTATACCGATCAAAAGTGACCATCTTTATATGCTCTGCACAAGCCAAATGATAGTTGTTGCTAGTGAAAAGGATTATGCAAAATTAGGTCTGTGGTGGAGGTAGCCATGTATGCCAGGGGCATTGGGGTGGCATTCAAAGTAGTTATGGCTCAGGCAGAGTGACAGCAAACTTTCATGTGAAGGAGAGGACAACTCCCTTTCATTTCTCTGAAATCTTAAAGTCATAGGGTGGGCAGGAATCTGCCAAGTCACATGTCTATCCGGAGTGGTAGTACTTGGTCAAATATGTATGCATGCATGCATGCAAGGATATGTCTGACAACAGCACTTGCAACACCTAACTGACTTCAGAGTTGGCTAAAATGTATCTCCCAGGCTAAGGGGATGCCAGTAGCTGTGAGCATATGAAGAAGCTAAGGGATTTGTTAGAAGACCCAGTTCCATATGCACTCTCCCCCCACCCCCAGTTTTTTAATGAACTCAGAGAATTGAGTGATTAATAGTATGGATGAGAAAAGATATAGTCAGAGAGTAAACTGAGGAAGCAAGCACAAGACTGCACAGAGGCTGAGGATATCATAGAAATGCTCTTGAATAAGGTGTCAGCTTTAGGATGAAAAGACATTTGATCTAATAAGTTCTAGTGACCTGTAGGTGACAGCAGGCTGCTCCACAGTAAGCCCAGTGCCACCATGAGGAAGGAACTCTGCTCCTCACTGTAGCCACTGCATTCACTGAGAAAGTCCTAGAAATGCAGAATTTCAGGTCCTATTCCAGACATAATAAATCTGCACACTTAAATCAATGTAATAAAAAAATTAAAAGCATTTCCCTTTGACAAGATTTTCTCTTGCATTTGTTATTTTTACCTTTCTTGATATGGCCATTCTAACAGATGTAAGGTGATGTTTAATTGTGCTTTTAATTTATATTTCCTTCATGGTTAATGACATTGGTCATTTTTTAAAATTAAAATTATTGTGTGTGTGCATGTGTGTGAACATTCCATAGCAGGTGCACAGTGGGGAATTGGACAACTTTGCAGAGTCACTTTTTTCCTTCTACCTATTAAGTGGATTTAAAGAATGATCTCAGGTTGCCAGGCATTGCCTTCTGAACCATCTTGTTGCCTCATTTTATATTTTGTCTTATTCTTCATTCATTAATTGATTGATTAATTAATTTTACATCTCAATTGCAGCTTCCCTTCCCTCTTCTCCTCCAAGTCCCTCCCTCTCACCTCTCTCCCCCACCCCTTCCTTTCTTTTCACAGAAGGGGAAGCTTCCCATGAATATCAAGCCACCTTGGCATACTATATTGCAGTAGAAGGCTAGACAGGCAGCCCAGTTAGGGGCAAGGGATTCAAAGTCAGGCAAACAGAATCAGAGACAGCCACCGCTCCTGCTGATAGGGGTACCACATGAAGACCAAGCTACACGTCTGTTACATATATGTAGGAGGCCTAGGTCCATCCCATGTATGTTCTCTGGCTAGTGGCTCAGTCTCGGTGAGTGTGATTCCCATGCCCACAATAGACCATTGTGCACCAGGTCTCATAATGTTAAGGCGCTGGGGAACAGGATCTCGGGCTTCAATAGCAGGGATAAGGGTGTAAACCACCCAGGAGATTGTGTTAAAGTGGGGAAGGGGAGGACTAGGGAGGAGGTGCTGAATGGGTCAGGGGCTTCTAAGTATATCAACTAGATTAGCAGACTGCCAGTCACATGATTTCCGAGAAGCCAGTTCTCTGATGGGGGAAACAGAAGTCTATCTGGCTTTATTACTATGATGTGACCTTTGTCTCTATGGAGTTGACTAAGCCCCTAGCCTGATTTGGTGCCACTCCTGCAGTACTTGCTGAGAGCTGTCCAGAGTATGGAAGGCTCTCTGCCATTCCTCATCTGGCTTGGGAACCCACAAGTGAGGCCCTGTGGGCCCAGGTTAGTTGATTCTGTAGGTTATCTTGTAGTGTCCTTGACTTCTCTGGCTTCTATCCTTCCTCCTGTTCTTTCACAAGATTTCCTGGACTCCACCTAATATTTGGCTGTGGGTCTCTGCATTTATTTCCACTAGCTGTTAGGTGTAGCCTCTCAGATGACAGTTATGCTAGGCTCCTGTCTGCAAGCATAGCAGAATATCATTAATAGTGTCAGAGGTGGGCTCTCTCTCATGGCATGGGTCTCAAGCTGGGACAGTCATTGGTTGGCCAGTCCCTCAATGTCTGCTTCATCTTTTATCTCTGCACATATGCAGGCAGGACAAATCATGGGTTGAATGTTCTGTGGCGGGGTTGGTGTCCCCATCCCTCCGTTGGAAGCCTTGCCTGGTTACAGGCCATTTCACGTTCCATAGCCTCTATTGCTAGCAGTCTTAGCTAGGGTCACCCTCATCGATTCCTGGGAGTTTCTATTGTCCTAGGTTTCTAGCTCATCTCAGAGATGCCTCTATACTGATTTCAGTTCTCTCTCCCAATACCCTCTTCCTTCATCCTCCCACACTTGACCCCTCCCATTCCCATCCCCCCCTCTCCTAACCAGTTCCCTCCCCCCTCCCTTCCTCCCTTCTTTTACCCTTCCCTCCCTCCACTTCCAATGTCTATTTTATTTCCTCTTCTGGGTGAGATTCAAGCATTCTCCCTTGGGCCCTCCTGGTTATTTGGCTTGTTGGGTCTATGAATTATAGCATGATTATTCTATACTTAATGGCTAATATTCACTTATCAATGAGTACATATCATGCATATTCTCTTGGATATGGGTTACTCACTCAGGATGATCTTTTCTAGTTCCATTCATTTGCCTGCAAATTTCATGATGACATTATTTTTAATAGCTGAGTAATATTTCGTTTGTAAATGTATCACATTTTATTTATCCATCCTTTGGATGAGGGATATCTAGGTTGTTTCTAGTTTCTGGCTATTATGAATAAAGCTACTCTGAAAATAATTGAAGCATGCATCCTTGTGATATGGTGGAGCATCCTTTGGGTGTATGCCCAGGAATGATATAGCTGGATCTTGAGGTAGAACTATTCCAATTTTCTGAGGATCCAGCAAATTGGTTTCCAAGGTGGTTGTACAAGTTTGCATACCCGCCAGCAATGGAGAAGTGTTCCCCTTGCTCTGCATCCTTGCCAGCTCGAGCTGTCTCTTGAGTTTTGGATCTTAGTCATTCTGATGAGTGTAAGGTGGAACTCAGAGTCATTTTGATTTGTATTGCCCTGATGACTAAGGATGCTATACATTTCTTTAAGTGCTTCCCAGCCATTAGAGAGTCCTCCGTTGAGAATTCTCTGTTTAGTTCTATACCCCATTTTTAAATTAGGTTATTTGGTTTGTTGATGTCTAAGTTTTTTGAGCTCTTTATATATTTCAGATAATAAACCTGCTAAACTTGTTGGCTGTTTGTATAATATCCTTTGAGACTAGTCCTTTGCTTAAAAGATAAGCAAAACCAAAGCCCCAAACCAAACTTGAGTTAATTTATTTTCTCATCCTTCATTAAAGTACTTACTGTGTTTTGTTTTATTTTGTTTTTTTTTTCCAGTACAGCATTTTACTCTATAGCCCTAGCTGTCCTGAAACCCATTCTGTAGACCAGGGTGAAAGAACTAAACAAGTTCCTCCTGCCTCTGTCTCCAGAGTGCTGGGCTGAAGGTGTGAGCTTCTTGTTACCTTCTTATCAGGCACTTGTAACATCTGTTTTGTGCTCTCCCCCTCCCACTGTTAGAATTACCACAAGGACACCAAGCTACTCAGCCACAACGTATATGCTGAGGACCTAGGTCAGACCTCTACAGGTTCCCTAACTCTGTGAGTCCCCATGAGTCCCAGTCAGTTGACTCTGTGGGCGTTGTTCTACTGGTGTTTCTTCTCCTTCTCTTCAGGACTCCTGGAGCTCCACCTAATGTTTGGCTGGAACACTCTGTATCATCTTTCATTAGGTGCTGGATGAAATCTCTCTGGTCTTTTTGATGAGGATTTTGCTAGGCTTTGGTCCCAGAATACTTTGCAGGCAGGACAAACTGTGGTTCAAAGGTTTTATGGCTGGTTTGGTGTCTCAGTCCCTCCAGTTGAAGCCTTGCCTGGTTACAGAAGATGGCTGGTTCAAGCTCCATGTCCCTCAACTTTATGGGCTACTTACGTTTATACTATTGAATATACAGTGGGAAAAATTACACTTTAAAAACCTCTTTCAGTAACCATAATGTAGTACTGTTTAGTTTGTTGTTGCACTCCACTTGCAAATCATCAGGTCCTGAAGAATGAAGAGGACCAGCCAACAACATCACTACTTTATAAAATTCGGGCTGTGTGGAGCACACTGGTTTTTGTTTGTTTGTTTGTTTGTTTCGTTTTGTTTTAGAAAGAAGCAATAGGAAATTTAGTGATTTTCCACTTCCTTGACAAAATACATGTCATATGGTATATGCAAATTCCAAGACCTTTAAATCATTGTCAAAGAATACAGAAGGCACACACAGTCTAGTAACTATTATTACCTAGGAGGGAAAAGTAAAATAAATATTGCCATAGAAAACATTTAAACCAGTCTTCACACAGGACAAAACACTGTAACAGAAGCCAGGCAGCAGTTTGTTCTGCCCCAGATGTCAGCTGACTGAAGTTAACTAACTACTCTTTTTTTTTTTTTTTTTTTTTTTTTGGTCTATTTTTTTCTAACCTTTAAATAAGGATTATAGTAGTACTCCATTTCTTAACAGCCATTATAAAATTTGGTTATTTTTTTAAACAAATAGTGTATGGAAAAAATTTTCTACTGGAAAATAGAAGACATGATGTTTCCATACTAAGAAGTAAATTTTAGATTGGGGAGACGATTCAGTGGATAAAGAGCTTGTTGTTCAAGAGTTGAGGGCAAATTTGGAACCCAGAATCTATGTTAAAAAGCTGAGCAGGCCTGGTGGTTGTCTGAAATCCCAACACTTGGGAGGCAGGGACAGAAAATCTCTAGCTTGGCCCGGCCAGCTAGACTAGGCAGGATTAGCAAGCTTCAGGCTCAGTGAGAGACTCTGCCTCAGTAAGTGAGTGGAGATTGATGGAAGAAGTTTAGCATCAACTTCAGGTCTCCACATGCATGTACACGCCTGCAAAAAAAATTAAAGGTTGTCCGTCAAGGATCCTAATGGACAGGCAAGATTATAACATGTATTGGAGATTAGATGGAAGACTACACACAAAGTCCTCACAACGTAAGGCTGAGGAAGGACGAAGCAAGCATGGCGTATAAAAGGAAATACTGATTGATATGGTCTACAGTTGGAATTTCTGGTTACTGAAAGTACCATAAAGCCAGGTATAGTGGCAGACTTATAATCCCGGCACTCAGGAGGTCAAGGCAGTAGGACTGGGTTTAAGGCCAGTTTGGGTTTCATAGAGAATGTCTCAAAACTTAAAAACCCAGCCCAAACAAACAATTGAAGGAAATGCTATCTGAATACTGCTTATCAACAAGCAAGGAAAATAACATGGTTGAAAAAAATGGACAAATGACGTGACTTGTAGAGACTCCCTTTTGCATGGCAGATTGGTGGTCAGTTTCATTGTTAGCCAGGAAATGCAAATTGAAACCTATCATTTCACACCAGTCATTGGGGAATATTTGGGATTAACTGAGACCTGGAGATAGAGGAACTCTCAACACATGTGACATATTTATATATCTTATATATTGATTACAAATAATATGTAAATATTTTACATTATATTAAAAAATGTATTGTGGCTAGAGCAATGGCTCAGCAGTTAGGAGCATGTGCTGTTCTAGAGGATCTGATACCAGTTTCCTGAACTCATGTTAGGTAATTCCCAACTGTCTGTTAATGCCATCTCTAGAAGATCTGTGGCACCTGCATGCATGTGACATATATACATGTATATGCATGAGTCTCCAAAGGCACCTAGGTCAAGCCATTATAAAATTTGGCTTTTATACTATATATGTGTGTATGTATGCATATATCTGTAAATAAAAATGCATGCTGTAGTCACATGTTAGAATGTCAACACAGCCACAAACAGGAACATTTATGCACATAAGCAAGGACCAACCAGATGACCATAATGCTAAATAAAGCAAGGTGTTAGGAAATAGTCTTTCTCTAATCTCATGATTATAAATCATAGACAATTAAGCATATATGTTTAGTGATATGATATATGTATGAATGCATATTTTCATTATGTGTCTTATCACCAGCAGTCCATGGTGACGTCCTCTTATAAGAAGAGTGGGTTGCAACCAACATTGATAGCTTCTGGGGTTTGTCCACAATTTTTTTCTTGGAAAGGATGCAGAGCAACCATTAAAGTCCAGTGACAGCAGCAGCTTTTCTTGCCTGCATGGGACTGGATGGCAATGCCCAGTGGATCTATAATCACCTACAGCCTAGAGAGTATGTACATTTGAGCAGGCTGAATTCACCAAGCCCTGCTTTATTTTTACAGAACCTACAGCTGTGCGTATGTGGGCCATACCCCTCTGCCAGACTACCAACCCCCATTCATTTGGTCCCAACTCCTGACATTTCAAATGGTTTGTGAGCAATTTGCTGCAATGTGATTGCAATCCAACTTCTTGATCTATGTGCCTTTGGAGACTCTGTTGACTATTGAAATCTTCTCCTGCTCTGCCCAGGAATCTGAAGACCAGATGATTGCACTTTCTGGCTGAAGACCTCCACTCCAGGTCACATCCTTTTCTTCCAATTGGAGTCTGTGGGCACCTTCCAGCACTGAGAATCATTTCTATCCGTTCTTGGGAGCCTGGAGAGCTGCCAGCCTTTCTTCCTTCTGGCCAGTGTCTATGCAGCCTTGGCAAACTTCCCCTGAAAGAAGAGCTTGGTGTCGCACAGTGGCTTTCAGTTCAAAGATGACCTCTCTGCACCACCGAGGCCATCTGCTGTTTGTACAGGCTACTGGATCTTCCTCTAGTGATTTTACTGAGTGAATGAAGGCAGACAACTGGAGGGGTAAGGGGTGGAGAAGTTGTTTGCACAGTTCCTCCTTTTCATTCTTTTTTTTTTTCCTCCCCTCCACCCTCCCTTGTGTTCTTTCCTCTCCTTGCTCTTTTCTTCCTTCCCCCTTTCCCTCTTCCCTCCTTCTTTACCTTCTCTTTCCTATTTCCCTCCTTCCTTCTCCTTTTCTCTTTTCCTCATAGTCTCTTCTTGGGAGGCCTTATGGATGCTTGACAAGCGGCTCTACCTCTAAGCCTTTAGCCCCTACCTGTCCTTCCTTCATGCCCATCTCTCTCAGCTTCCCTCTAATTTTTAACCTTCGTAACCACCCGTTCCTCAATCTGTGAGTTTCAGCATCTCTCTTCTTTGTTTTGGTTCTAGAATGTATTCTGAACAAAGTTTGTCCACCTCAAGAATATGGAGAGGAGAAAAGTTTGAAGGCAGCCCCTTTGGGTGAGGGGAGGATTATTTAGTAAGAAGAGGGTAGGTTATCCTTTTCATAGTGAGCAGAGAACACGCAGGAGCCATTGCCAGTATTGGGTAGAAGTCCTTGCCGCTCAGTTTTCTAGTTAATGGATGAGACATTGCCTCATGGCCTTAAGCACTTGTGGAGGTGAAAGAACACAAACTGGGGTTTAAGCTTCCATGTTCCCTGCTCAGCTCCTGACATGATGTCCTGGAAGCTGGGAAAAGCACAGAAAACAACTAAACCACCCCGATTTAGCTTAAAAAAGAGGATCCAGCTTTAGCTGACAGGGAAGAGCAAGGAGTAGTGATGGCAGGGAGGAGCCATTCGGTCCATGAGGCCCCATGGTGGTATGTCCTCTTACTCAAGCACAGCTTCATGTTGCCCAATAACAGAGCAAACACTGAGAAATGTGACTTTGGGCAGTTTCAGCATTTTGCAAACACATCCCAGATTGTGATGACCACAGTGTCATTCAACTGTGTGATCTTATGGGACCACCTGAGTGTGTGTGTGTGTGTGTGTGTGTGTATTGACCAAAAGTTGTTTTGTGGCACAGGATTTGTGCTTGCTTAGTTAACTCCAATACTTGTCTCCTTGAAAATGGTTTGGGAATGGGTGAGTTGGCAGAGGTGTGGATGCCTGCTAGAGTCAGACTCAGAGTGGTCCATCAATGCAAGAGCCCGGAGTGGGAGCTGGACTGGATAGTTGGGCCAGCAGAGCACTCTGGCCTATTCATCCTGGTCGGAACATGGAGCCTGCACCCCTTACCGATGAGAGGCTTCTGCACCAGGTCTCCTGCACAGCTGGGAGCCTCTGGATACCCAGGGAAGCCCCTGGTGCATTCTTGGGCCAGCATCTGGGGACTCGAGCTCTCTTTTCCTCTTCACAGGCCTCCAATCTGCACCAAATGTTTCACATTACCCAGTGTGAAAAGCCTCCTATTCTTTCAGATTTTTTACAAGTTCATACATCCGTGGAAACCCGATATTCCATATTTCATTCTGCTTTGTGGATGTCATTGTGAGGGATGCGGGTTCACAGGCAGCAGGCCCCTTCTGGCTTTGATCAGCTTGACCGCAACTAATTGTAAATGGAGAACAAATGAAAGAAATATTTACAAATTTCATGGGAATTCAGGCGGGGCCTAAGCCTCCCCTAATGCCTCCATTCACAGCAATTGTTTATTGAATATTTTGCTTCTACTGTGTACTTCAATATTTATATAGTATTAGGTTTTAGCTTGTTCCGAGGGGCGCCGAGAGTTAGCAAGCTGCCCCTGCCTAGCTGCTCCGCCATTCCCTCTCCCTGCCCATCTGCAAACTTCCTTTCTTTGGCATCACAAAATCCACTTCGGCCTAAAATCTACTCAAATTCTAAAACCACAGCTGGCAGAAGAAGGAAAGAAGAAAAAAAGAGAGAGAGAGAAATAGAGGGGGTGGGGGATTGAAAAAGGACCGTAAAATTTAAAACAAATTTTGAGTTGCAAAGTTGAGTTGGGGAAAAATCGAATGAAAATGTTCAAGATTTGTTCAGAATAAAGTCATAAATGCCTGGAGCCAAGTGAAGCAGCTGTTGGATCTTTCAGGCAAAGGCCCGGAAGGCAACACCAGCTAAGAGCAGAATATTATGCAATTAACCAGCACTTGTATAGCTACAGAGGAACATGGAGCCCTGTTCCAGCAATGCAGATCAACTTGGCTTGACTTTTCCAGAAGAACCGTTATTTACACAGGCTTTGTGTCTTCTCCCTGGAGGTTGTGGAGAGAAACCACTCAGAGCTGGTGGGGAGGGGGAGGGGGGGTCAGTGGCCCCTCCCTCACCTCACCTGCCTCATGGTAAGTTCTGGAAGCTTCCTGGACACTTCCTGCTGCTGTCATGAGCTGTTCTTGCCACCAGAATGCTTAGAGAGCTGATGGGCCAGATGCTGAAGGGAGGGGAGGAGGCGACCTCTGTCTAGAGAGCCTTTTCCTGTCACCTTCTTGGATGGCAAAGCTGTCTGGGGTTTGTGGACAGTGTCATAAGAATTGCTCTAACAACTGTACTTTTGTTAGAAGCTCTGCACATCTGCATGTGGTTCTGGGCTTGCTCTAGCCCAGAAGTCGTAAATGTCAGACTAGATTCTTCTATAGACAGAGGCTGGCTTAATCTGCCATCCCCATCTTTCCCAGAAGAACAGAGAGAATGACCCCAGATGACTCTAACCCAAGTGGAGGTGCCCATGGGCCCCACGTGTCTGTATCTCAGCCGCTGCATAGAGAAGCAGAGTTCCGAGGAGGAATGGGACGTTGGAGAAAAACATAGTCAACTCCAAAGCCAATAGAAAGGACAGGGAACTCCAAATGGGGCATCTTGGAAACAGCTCATTTATAAAATTAAATTTTCACTTCTGCACTTTGATGAAGTCACTGACTTTAGTGGAATAAACAATGCACCCAAATGTTTAAAACCAGGCTTGAAGGCTGGTAAGTCGTGCTTTTTCATGTTTTGGTTTTAAAGAAGCAAAAAAAAAAAAAAAAAAAAAAAAAAAAATCTTTATTCATTAAAAGTGGCAGTTCTGGGATGAGAAAGATGGCTCAACGGTTAAGAGTACTTACTGATCTTGCAAAGGACTTGAGTTCAGCTCCCAACAGCGAAATTTTAGATCACAACTGCACATGCATGATCTACACAAACTCACACAGGTACACACAGGTGCATACTTCATAAACTCACACAGATACACATAGGCCCATACACAGAGAAATAATGATAAATATTTAAAACAACAATAGTCCTGAAAAAGGAAGCTTTGATAGATTACTTTGCAATCTCAAAGTTCTTTTAATTGTGCCGCTACAGAATCTTGAGGGATTTTTCAATATTTTTTTTTTCCAAAACTCAACTGCAGGAACTTCCTAACATGATTGTACCATCAAATTATAAGTGAGATTAAGTAGCTGTATGACTACAGCAGAGCACCACGGTGAAACTTATAAAACAACCCACACACTATTATAAAACCAAGCACTGTGTACTGAAACAGTGGCTGACCTTAAACCTGGCCCATGTGTTTGCCAGTAAGGGTGCAGGTTTGTCTAGTCTTAGATTAGTGGACACCTGAAAGTTTGCCTGCATGCTCCACCTATTCTGTCTACAAATGGTTTCTACCTCATTCACATTCTACATCATCTGCTGTAAGTGCACACCAGGCGGCCTTAGTAAGTACACTAGGCCACTGGCAATGGCATTTTACCAATGATAGGTACCAGGATAGTACAGAAAAGTAAAGATCATACCAGTTTCTGCAGCCTTACCACCCCGTAGTCCCTGTCTTCTAAATCACGGGACAATGGGGAAAAGTTCTGACAGACATTATTTCATCACTTCTGAACTGCTTCTATAGATCTGCCCCTGTGGTACTGTCAGAGAAGAGAGCTAACGACAGTAACTATATCATAGCATAGTCTTGGGTTCTGAATGAGATGTATAAAAGAGTTAAGTGTACATCTACCACATAATGGTACATGAATAATAGACATTCCTTTCGATTCTACAAGAGCCAAGACTTATTTTCTTAACCAGAATATTAAATGCCTGTCTCCACTGCAGCTCCTTGTTAGAGAGATTCCTTTATTTAGTACCCCTGGATTAACAATTCTGCTAATTTGTAGTTAACAATCAGGTGGCCCTGCTATGTTTTTATATAAATGTCCCAAACATTCGTTATGGGTTTTAATTCTATGCTATATGTATTTGTATGTGTTATCTGTGGGTGTATGTGTATGTGTGTATGGGGGAGGGGATGTACATGCACGCTCAAGAGTGTGGAGATTAGAGGTCAACCTTGGATGCCAGTCCTCAGACACCTTTCAATTTTGTTTGAAATAGGGAGTCATATTGTTCTGGAATTTGCCAATAGTCTAGGCTATCTGGCCAGTGAGCTGCAAGGGCTTGTTCGTCTAGCACTGGGACTCTAAATGCATGGATTTTTTATGTGGGTCTTTGGGACCAGAACTCAGGTCCGTCATACTTGTGAGGCAAGAGCCTTACCTACTCTCCCACCTGGCCAGCCCCAGTATCTGCATCTGTAATATACATTCAGAGTTAGCATTCATTTCCTCCTGTAAAAGTGGAGGAACGCTGCCTACAGTGCAATTGTAGAGTTCCTGTGTCGAGAGATCTTCATGCTTGTCTCAGCAGCACATATGTTCCTGGTCTGTTTTCTTCAATGTGCCTTTAATGGAGAAAATGGCCTTTCCCCTAATTATCCATTTAAAGGTGGCGATCAGCGTTGTGAAATGGTTCGCTATCAAATGGCTTGTTCAGAGACAGCCACAGAGAGCGTCAGAGCAGCAGTGAGTGACTAACGGAAGCAGAACAATCTGTGAACAACTATGGGGGAGGTGTTGTTTACTTTTCTTATGAGGCACTTGTCTGGACTTTCACGAACAAGGTATAGAAAACACTTACACAGGCGGTAACCTGATCAACAAAAAGTGTCTCAAGTCTGTGTTTTTAAGGCCACCAGCAATATTTTCCAAAACAACAGACTAAAGAAAAAGAAAGCACACAGCCCAGAAGTAGTGACCTTTCACACATGGACAGCATTCCAGAATGGGGTTTTATGGGACCCTATCTACAACAAGCTGGCCAAAATGAGGGTAACCCTTTGATAGTAGGGCTCTTTATCACATTGTTTTGACAGAGAATAAATGACATTCCTCAGACCCCACCTCCCCCCTTTCATGTAACAGTCTACCATGAAATATGCCTGTACTGGCAAAACTGGGTTCTATCAACTCCATCACTCCGTGGCTTATCTGATGGCAAGTGAAAGCCGATGCTGGCGGGGAGGGCGGCAGACAGCCATTCACCTCTTTTTCTGTGTTCTCTGGACACTTTCATTTAAACCTGGAAAAATGCTCAATATTCTTGAGAGGCACTCACATTTCCAGAAATTTATACGAGGAGAATAGGAAAGCCTGCACACCTGTGTATCTTATGTCCATTAAGTGCTCGCACAGAGCAGATACGTCCTGGCAATTTCTGCAAACAGGTTTGTGAATATATCTGTCTGTGGTCTGTGACATGGCCCTGTTGGTGTATGCAAACAACCATGCGATTTCTATAGCATCCTGAGAAAAATGACCATGAAGCTGTCGAGTAGACAAAGTTCCAAGCCCACTGGTGTTCAGGGTCGGTACTGAAGGGTGGCCTTTGGAGGAGGACACCTCCTATACTAACTCGTGTTTTATTTGGCGGTGGCGAGATTTCATTGTCCTGGAATGCAGCACGAGGTATCATTGCACCTGCGCCCATCTTGAGACCCACTAGGCTTTGCCGAATAGCAAGGAAGTAATAGTCTGTGGAAAATAAGCTGGGTATTAAAATGATGACATAACATGATAAACATCTAATAATTATCTATGCTAATACATTCCATATATCCAGGTTTTTCAACTGCAAGTATTTTCTAGAGCTTCTCTGTTGTAACATCACTATCTTTAGAAATGGAATGTTAGCTGTGGTCTTGGCTCGATTTCAAAGAAAGTGACTCCAGATGCCTTCAAACATGGAATCTGAGAAATAGAAGCCAGCATGCCAGATTTTGCCTTTAATTGGTTATTGTTTGGGGAGGGAGTGAAGGAGAGGGAGGGATGGAGGGAAGGAGAGAGAGAGAGACAGAGAGAAAGAAAAGACAGAGAATGACTGAATCTTAGGGCATAATGACACATAGTAAACTGTAAGTTGCACTCAGTGTTGAAAAGCCACCATTGCAGTCAAGATAATTAGTACACTTATCACTAAAGGTTGTCATATTTCCTGGGTAATCCTGTTTCAGCCCCTCTAGACAATGCCTGAATTTGTCTCTCTGAGTCCCTGCCTTGCCCCCCCCCCCCCCCCGCCGCCCCTGGCCCCTCCCCCCCCCCCCAGTTCCTGTCCATCCCCTACTCCTTTCTTAGAGAAGGTCTCACAAGGTAGCTTTGTCTGTCCTGGAACTCATTATATAGACAAGACTGGCCTTGAATTCACAGAGCTCCTCCTGAGTGCTAGAATTAAATGTATTCACGGCTCTGCCTAGCTTAGTTCATTATAGGTTACTTTACATTTTTTTGATTCATTACAGGTCATTTTACATTTTTAAAAAGCGTGTGGTATGCTGTTACTATTTTTTGGGTGGGATCTCTTTGCCAATTTTGAATACTTATTTGAGACTCACCCCAAAGTTGCAACGGTAATGTTTTTTGTCATTGTTGATTCATAGTTTTGTAATCTAGGCAATGTCTGTATGCATTTGAAATTAGTGAATGTTCTGAAGTATCAACAAAGGGTTATTTTCTGCCACTGGAATAGCTAATTATTCTCAGCAGCATTTGTTGGAAAGACTATCCTTTCTCTACCGAACTCATGTGTATTCTCAAACACTGGGTGGGTGGGGCTTCATTTCATATTCTGTTTCTCTCAGGCTACCAGTCTTCTCTAACCACTGTTCTGTGAATGAGGAAGGCAGTCCAGACTGACCCCTGCGGTTCCTTCTTGCTTAAAGGCAGAGATTTAACTCGGTGTTTCTTTTCCATTTTTTTTTTTTCCCCTTTAGCAACATAACTTATTGCTAGCCCTCCAAAGGGTAGGAGACATCTTGTTCAGGTGTAGTTTCTAGATGCTTTTGAGAAGCTGGGAACCTGGCAGAGTGGGGTGCAGGCACACAATGGGGCTGCACTTGATTTCAGAAAAGCCACGGCTTCCCTATTTCTTTGGGTAAGGAAGTCTCAAGATTCTTACTCCACCCCCTGTAAACCTGATTGGTTCAAACCCTTCGTTTGATTCAGGAATGTGGAATCCAACAGTTTTTCTACCAAGGTTTGGGCCAACATCCTGTACTACCGCTATGGATCTGAGTGAGCTGGATCTGAGTGTTTGCTTACAGATGCAAACTTTTGTCTTGTGACTCCTGCCCTTCCTCATTGCTCAATAAAAGCCCGTGGGGCTTATGATAATTTATTTGTTGCCATTTTTTGGACAGCAGACAATATGGAGAGAGTCAGCCATTGTTAACTCCTCTTATAAGGATTTTTTTTTTTATTCAGCCAAACCACTTTCTGAGGGATATGTTCCCTTTTTTGTCATTAAATAAACTGCCTACACCATTTATATTTAGTGTTTTAATCTCTAGTAGGAGCCCTTAATAAGGAAACATTGAAAAGACCACAATGTGGAGAATATGTATTTATCATCCATTCATAACTTTATGCTTTAGATTACTGAGGATTCTTAGGTCAAAACAGACCGAGAAATTCAGTCTATCAGCTGGAAGAATTATATGATTTCAGAGCTTTATCTAATGTTAGTCTTTCCTAACAGATTAGTCAAAACATTACTTCTGTAATAAGTGAATAAAAATATGATAAAATAAAATAAAAAATAAGTAAAAGATCAACAAAAGCAATATGAATCAGATAAAGTCATATTTTATTAGTGAAGTTGGTAGATAGACATTGGTGGTACTATTTTGTAAAGAAATTTTATGTCTTCTGAAAATGCTTCTTCGTTGTTAGACATGATGCAAATAAATACATGCTTGGAAGAATAGTTAGAATTTTTGATTTAATTCTTTAATGCTTTTATTTACATGCATTTCACACAAGAGTATTTAACTGAAAGTATAATGCATTATTATTTTACTGTATTGTCTCAGTGTCTTCTTACTAACTCAAATATAAAGGGAGCTGCTAAGCCAGCTTCTCCTTTTCATTTTTAGGATCATATCCCTCACAGACATGCTTACACTTTTCTTGCCAGGACTGTTAAAACTGCACATGTGGCAGAAAATTCTAGAGACAAGGAATTCTATAGACCAGTCCAAAAGTCAAGAGATAACCTGCCTAATTAGGGCTAAGAGATCAGGAGCCTTGGGGTCTCTACTCCCACCCAGTGGGCACAGCATCCACTCCTACCCAATGGCTGGCAGCTTCAGTGGCAGATGGATTGAAGAGAAATACTTAAAAGACATTTCCTTATATTTGGATGTAGATGCTTATAAATTCCTAATAGGTTCCCAAATTCTCCACACCAGTCTCAACGGCCATACTACCTTCTCTCTGCCTTGATGTAATTTTTTCTGTTCATTCTTATATCCCACCCCTTCTTTTCCTTATTTTTTCTTCCTTTGTACCTTTTAAGGACTTGCTTAACTCTAGACTCATGTGGTCTGTGTTCCTCTTGAGAAACTCTTTTGACTCATCTCCCATCCCCAGTCTCCTGAGCACATCGCTCTAAATTGTTAACACGAGATTCAGTCTTACTGTGTCTCTTTATATCTGCCAACATGGCCACTTGCTGTCCCCAGTTTCTAGTCGCAGCTTCCATGCAAACAGGCATCTTCTGTGGGATGCCTCCCTAAGGTGAATGTCCTCCAGGCTTGGAATTTTAGAGTCCTCCAGAAGGGTTAGTTTCTCCCTTCGATCACTCCCTCTGGTCTGAATAGCAACACATTGTTTTCCCTTTATTTTTGTCTCCTTACTTAATTTGCTTTGATTTTCTCAGTCTTCTCTCTTGTGTCTCACCAACCTATCATCAGCTCTTTTGAGACCTTACTTAACCCCATTTCATCCCAGATGATATCTTCCCTGCTTGTATTTCTTATATCTTCTTAAGGGACCTATTGTTGGTTTTCGTTTGTGCTTGTCCTGTGTTACATGAGTCATGATGCTGGTCTCCTCCATCATCTCATTCGCTTCCCATCACACTGTGCTTCCCTATTTAATGAGTTGGATGTTGGCCTCAGAACAGGAGACCAGTGAGAGTCAGTTTTCTCTACCAACAGCACTTGTATTTGGACACTGCAGTTCTTGAGGGCCAGTGATTATGTTTATTCTGTGCTCATCTCTCTTTAACCATCTTAATTGGTTTATTTTTCCACCAAATCTATTCTAATCCTGACTTTGGGATCCTTGTCTTGTCGAAGGCTATAGAGATAGAGCTGAACGAGTGCTTGAGGAAGCAGTATCTACCCTGCTCCAGTTCCTGGCCTTCTCCTCCCAGACAACTTAGATTCCTGGAGGAAGGACATGGAAATACATCTGGATAGGGATAGTGGCACTGGAAAGAGGGCTCTCCAGAGAGACAGGACAGCCTGGAACCTACAGAAGAGACAGAAGCTCATAGTATATGTGGCTTCTGTAACCTCCTGTATCACATGCCTTAGTGAGTGACAGGACTCATGTAGGCCAGTGGCACATTTGGCTTGTGCAGAAGTCCTGAGTGGATACAATTCCAGTGATCAATATAAATAATATTTTAGTATGTTATTAAAAATTGAATGCTCATAAACTCCCTATGATGAGCAAACTGTCAACATTTTTAATGGAGATAAGACTCTGAGAGGCCTATACATTCAGAGGAAGACAGGTTGTTCCCCAAAACATTTACTCTGGAATCTGAGCAGTGGTTCTCAGACTCTGAGGACACAGAGATAGAAGAGCGCTTCCATTACCCACACTGAGTGGCTATCACCAACCTCGCTGTAACTATAGCCAGCATGGACAGAGGGCTAGAAGGCTGCTTCTAAAATTTTTGATGGAGAAGGCCTGAAAGTGTCAGCATAGTCACAGGTATGACAGTGTATGACAGAAGAGAAATCGTAGTTGATTTTCTATCCCGCGGGGCAAAGATGTACTTCTTGTCCCCACATGTGTGTGGTTACACATTCATAATGAGCACATTACTTCTATATGGATCACTGTCCCGACTGACAGTGAAATGTTGAAATCTAAACGCCGTTATTTTCTCTCAGCCCTATATTTACTTCTCTTCCCGATCATAGATGTCTAATATTACTAAGAAATCACCAAGTGCCCTAGCTTCCATCAAGATTGTCCACAAAGAAAGTATAGATAGAAAAACAATGATGTCCTTGTTGAACTTATTTTTTTATCCTGAAATCTGCTTTCTTTATCCAGGCTTGGAATCTCTCTTACTCCAGAAATGGCCACGTATGCTTGTAATGACAGTACTCAAGAGGCTGAGGCACAGGAGTTGTCAGGAGTCCAGCCTGGTCTACGAGATCAGAAATGTCTCAAACAAACAAACAAACAAACAAACACAAAATAAAGAAACCAGGAGCTGGAGAGATGGCTAAGTCAGTAAAGTGCAAGCATGAAGACCTGAGTTTGGATTCCCAGCACTACAAAAAGGCCAGGTTCTCTGGCAGACAGCTCTAACCCCAGCAGTTTGGAGGGAGGATCCCTGGGGCTTGCTGTCCAACTTGTCTGGCTCACTTGGTGGGCTCCAGATTCAATAAGAGAACCTGACTCAAAAAAATATGGCAGAAAGTGATAGAGAAAGATAGCCAGGAGGGTCACATTTTTGGCTTCTACAATCATGCCCATACATGTGTACTCACACGTGTGTCCTATGCAGGGCCATAGGAATTTAGAGTTTGGATCCTGTTCCCCTCATTGGCTGTATGAACATGTGTAAATCAGTCCCTATTATTCCCTAAGCCTCAGTTTCCTTATCTGAGCAAGATGGGGCTAATCTAGCTGCAGGTCCAATATTCTATGAGCTCCAAGGGTGACTCTGTCTCTCACCGCTCTGCTGATTTCCAAACAATCCATGTGTCACTAGTTAAGTACTGGCCAGGGGTGACTCAGTTCTCACCCTGTCCTTGCTGCAGTGTCCTTTCCATTTTGGGGCTCTTACTGACTTCTGGTTGTCTGTGTCAAATCCCAACTTGTCACTTTAGGTTTTCAAACCCATTTTTACCCAGGAAAGGTTCTCGTTGGTTTTTTGCTCTTCTTGAATCTTGCCTAATTGCTGTTTAATGTTAAAGAAGAAAAGTCAGCAGTGTGGCTTTGGCCAACTGAAAAGAAGTTCTCCTGAACTGAATAGATTTCACTAATGGTCTTTAAAGTCCTTTTTAGCTCTAGCAATGTAAGTCAGTTCAAATAATAGGATGGTATTTTTCGAGTTTGAGTAACTTTAGGAGACCTCTTTTTAACCCCAGTCACCAGCATTAAAAGGCTCCAAGTTCTCCAGTTGTTAATAGGAATCAATACAGAAATGTTAACTTCCTGTCTGTTGCTTAGTTACTTGGTCCATCTACCTTTCGTGGGTTGGTATTAGACACACATCATTGCTCTATAAAGATACTGGGGAGTTGCTCTAGTCCAGATTATTCATATTTAAAAATCCTTAGGGTTTTAGACACAAGATAGCTCCTGCTCAGGCTGTGCATGTTGCTGGCTTGGTACATTTTGATGCGTGAAGACTGTCAGGTAGGGTCTTTAAAGCCTTATTTTAAAGGCAGTTGGCGGAGTCATTCCCATCTCTAATATGGTGACACTTCTGGGTTTCTGGGGCATTTTAGGTCATTGGCTTTGTTCTCTGATTTCTGGAGCTACTAGTGAATCTTGTATAGCAGAAGGTAGGTCTTTTTCTGTTGATTCCAGGTTGGGCCTTTTTTTTCTCACAGGCCTTGCCCATACTATATCAATAATGCCTTCCTCTTGAACCATAGCTTAGTGCTGGGTATGGTACCCTCAGCTACCTATTGAGTTTAAGGCTAGTTTGGTTTAAAAGAGATCCTACCAATCTCCCAAAGCTCACCAAAAATGAAGTAAAAAAACACCGCATAAAACAAAAGAAAAAAAAACCTACATGACCTTACATGTTATAAAGAAATGTACTTTACTTCAGGAGGGTCTAGAGAATCCACCCAGTCTTCATAGATCATCCCCAAACTGTATATCAACCTTTGCTTGAGTTTGATAGCTGTAAATTCAGCATTGGCCCAGTAGTCGGGGGATCAGAATCGGCTTCAGGTTACTGCATGCACACAGGCGCTATGGTCATGTCTGGACTTGGTGTTGAATGAGGTTTCCATTCAGAGAAGAGGCAGTAAACAGATGCACACAGGAGCTGTTGATGGTAAAAAGAAAGGCTGGGGCTGTCACAGGACGATAGATGATAGAAAACGACTTACAAGACACTGTCAGCTGTTGGTGGGCATCTGAAGGCATCACAGAAGTGACTTTAAACATTTACTTGAGGTTTGAGGAAGTGAGTGTGGAAGCCAGCGGAAGCCAGCGGAAGCCAGCGGAAGCCAGCGGAAGCCAGCGGAAGCCAGTGGAAACTTGGAACAGTAGCTCCGTACGTTATACAGCGAGGGAAATCATAACATTTTCAAACATCAAATCAAAAGTTACCACTTTCTATAAAAACCTCAGTGTATTTTAAGTGCAACGTGAATAATAATTGCTAGCTGTACTAAGCTAGCAAGATGAGAAGAATAGACAAGTAATTTGAAAGAATACGGACTGTGCTCCTTGCAGAAGCTAAAAACGTGTATGATTTCCAATACAATCCTTTCAGTTTTATCAACTCTAATTTTTGTAGCTGCTAAGAGATCTACAGAGGCTTTAGGAAATTTTAACCTCTTCTTAGAGAATCTACTTTTTAGAAGCATAAAAACTAGGGGTAGCACTGATTGGTCAGACCACCTAGAACTGTAAGTAGGACACATGATCAGGAAAAATGGACTGTATTTGCATAGTGTCTCTCACTAAAATGAAACTAATCTGCCCCAATTACCCAAACAGTTCCCACGTGACCTATAAATTACCTACTTCCTAGCTATATTGGCCGAATCTCACATGTTTTAAAATGATTTGGAATTCTACTAGTCATTTGACATCTAATTTGAAAAATTTCCTAGGTCTTGAGGAAAAGGGAGGTGATGGATTGGAGAGTCTAGAGCTGTACATCGCTGCACATCTGGGTACTTGAGTTCATCTCCATAAGAGGAGCAGAGAGAGAGAGAGAGAGAGAGTTTTGCTCCCGCACTGCCGGCAAGCTTTCAGTAGGTGCTAATGTTTTTTGGCAGCTTTCTCTCACAGAATCAAAGGAAGGTGCTGCTGTGATTGGAATGATCCGAGGAAGAGACAAGTACCACAGGGAGAAAATTCTCCCAAGGCCTGGCAGGCAGTGGCTACCTGGCTTCATTCATGTGGGAATGAATTAAGGAAGTGGGCGAAGAGCTGGCACTGTTAATGGCATTTTCAGATGACCGCTCCCTGAAGTCCAGGAGTCGGCTCTGTGGACTGAGAACACATGAATTCAAATCCTGTTTTCGCCCCCATTTAAATGTGTATGTGAGGCCTCCCAGCTGTAACAAAACCATCTCAAAAATAACTTAAAAGGAAGGCTTATTTATGTTGGATCATGGTGTCAAGATATCAGTTCACCCTGGAGTCGGGGCAGGCCAGGGGTCTGAGTGAAGCTCACATCATGGTGGCCAGAGAGCAGAGGTAAGATTGCCTGTGTTCTGGGCCTTCTTTCTGTTTATTTCATGCAGGCCATCAGCATACAGGATGGTTCTGCTCACACAGGCCTCCGCCGTCACAGATAATTCTCTTTGGAAATACCCTTCCAGACATACTCAGGTGTGCTTTGTTTCTGAGTGCTTCTGGGTGCTTAACAACCATGGGGATAGGGAGATGGCTCCCAAAACTAATGAGCTGAAAGCCATATAAAGGTGGAAGAAGAGAACCCAAGCCAGAGTTGTCCTCTGACCCCAACATGTGTGCCATGGCATGTATACATGCATGCACATGCACTCACACACTTTTGCACCCACGCACTCATGCTCGTGTGCAGGCACACAGACACACAAATATTAAATTAAAAAGGGAAATTAACCATTGTTCAAGTATCTAGAAAACTGCTTAAAGCTCACCAAATTCCACTTTTCTTTCCCCAAACAAGAATAATTGCTTGGCTACACAGCAGGCGTTAAATAAGGTGGGCATTCAAAACAGAATCTGTCTAAACAAATGCTCATAAACTCTGAGGGCTAATATTAGTGTCATTACTATTAATGTTTGATGAAGGTTATCTGTATCTCCACCAATGTGAGCACACTTGTAATCCGTGTTCAAAGGAACGAGTACAGATTATGCGGCAGACTTTAAGAGATCATCTCCACTAAAGAAAGCAGTTAAGCCATCCAAAGCAGTACCTGTTTCCATAGCGCTTACAACTTGAATGTATTCACCCCAAAAAACTGAGCTGTTGCCAGTATGGCAGCGTTAGCAGATAGGGCCTTGATGAGGTGATCTGGCTTACGGCCATCACTCCTGGGCTGAGCTCCTGCCTTTGAAGCAGCTTCAAGGGGAGTCTTTAGCAGATGATTTACAGAGAACACTTTGATGCCGTCCACCGTGTCCTACAAAATGCCATCAGTTTGCCTGACTTGTTAACCCTGGTGGCCTTTGAGAACAAGGCCCTGCAGCTGTCTTTCCTCAGCCCCTGCCCTGTCCCTGGAAGCATCACTCTCTGCTGTGTTCTCTGTCAAACAAAGCTTCTGTGCTGGGATTGTACCATTTCTGTTTTCCTGGATTCAAGAGGAGGAATCGACTCTTTGGGACCATCTGAGCGGCAAAGGGACTCCTTTGTGCCTTTCTTGGATGGCACCACTAAATGTTCAATAGATTTTATTTTTCATATAGATTGGTTTCTTAGCTTTAATCACTTCAACTCTGGTAGGAGTTTGGAGGGGGGAAAGAATCACAGATTTAATTGAAAAGTCCTCAAGATGTAGCTTAACTCTTTTCCAGAAATATTTTAGAATAATTCCAGCGCTTTCAAATATGGCAGCTTGGCAAATGATTTAAAAATAGCATTGGAAGACATCGTTGATGAGATGTAGACTTGGAACTTTCAGGTTAGTTGAAACTTTTCGCATCTAACGCTCTCTTCCATGGTCAGACTAATAACCAGTCATCCAGAAAGACACAGAGAGGCTGGAGAGAGCACTCTGTGGTCAAGAGCACTTGCTGCCCTTGCAGAGAATTCAAGTTCAGTTTCAGCATCCAAAATAGTGGCTCAAACGTCTTGGCTTGCAGTTTTAGGGGGAGTCTCACCCCCTCTTCTGGGCTCCACAGGCACCAGACATGCACAAAGTATATCAATACACATGTAGACAGAAACTCATACACATAATACAAATACACACACACACACACACACACACACACACAAACACACACAAAATAAATCTCAAAAGAAAAGACACACACAGGAGAATTCCACCTTCTAGGAGAGACTCCTTAGGTGAGGAGGCATGATCTGACGGTGAGAACAAGTCAAAACAAGGCTACGTAAAGATGTACACACCGAAGGATGTCAGACTTGGGGGAGTTTGGGCAGAACAAGTGACTACTTGGACATTTTCTGCACTCATTCCTTACTGTATTTCCCCCTACTTGAGCCCTAATCATCTACCACTAATTTTGCCTGAATCTTTCGGAGGTGATCACGGGTAAAGTACCTTTGAGATAGAAGCAGTCAGCCTTAAGAAGCTGGATTTTCATTGGTGACTTCATCAAAAAAAGGGGGGGAGAGGCAGCACAAAGTACCAGGGCTGTCACACTGTTTGCAGGTCTGTATCCAGCATCTAGTCGTCTGTGGGCTTCATTCCCAGGTTCACAAGGAATGAGCCAGAGACTGGGGGCAGGGCTTATTGACTGCCCCAAGTTATCATGAAAGTAGTAAGTTGGTTTGCCTTGGAATTCTAGTCTCTTGTGTTGTTTACTTGATTTTTTAGACAAGCTCTTCCTGTGTAGCCTGTGCTGGTCTTGAACTCACAATCTTCTTGCCTTGAGTGTGGGCTTTATGTAATAGCTGTGTACCCACACCCAGCTACTTCAAATATTCATGTAATGATGAGCCAGGTCCTGGGACTTAATGTGAAAAGAACAGTTTTTTTAAATGATTATTCTATTTATTGATTTACTTGCGCCTTGGGGCAAGTATGGAAGTCATAGAACAACTTGCAGGAATTGCTTCTCTCCTATTATGTGGGTCTCAAGAATCAAACTCCGGTTGTCAGGCTTGGTTGTGTGTCCCTTTACCCACTGAGTCATCTCACGGGCCCTGCAGTTCTCTACCACTGCTTCAAGTCCACAGATTCCCATGTCTGCTTAAGTTACTTATAACTTACTTTGGTAGGTTATATGTGTCCAGGAGTTTATCTCTTGCTGTCTAATGATCCTCTGGTTTTGTTAGCATCTTTTATGGTGTCCTCCCTTTTGTGGTATTACGTATTATTAGTTTGGCTAAGGGTTTGCCCATCTTGGCTTTATTTCCAGAGAATCCACAGTTGGTCTCATTTATTCTTTTCAGTTGCCACACCATTCATCTCTGCCCTGATCTTTATTAATTATTTCCGGCTACTCATTTGGCTGGCTTTCCTTGTTTTTTCAAGGCCTTGTGGAACATCATTAGGCTGCTTGAGATTTGTCTGAATTTTTGATATAGGTTCTTGTAGCCATGCTGTTCTGTTTAAAAACCACCCCTGCAGTATCCCAAAGGTTCTATTTGGTTGTATTTTTACTTTAATTTGATCCTAGGAATGTTTTTACTTTCTCTATGATTTCCTCAGTGACTTGTCTAGACAATCTGGAGTATACTATCCAATTTCTACATGTTTTATAGGGTTGTCATTGTCCTATACTTTATTCCATTATGATCTAATTAGGTATAGAAAATTATTTCATTCTTATTATTTATTAATACTGGACGTCTGACCCAGCATGTGGCCTGCTTTGGAGTAGGTTCCATAGCATACTGAGAAGAGTGTGTATTCTATCACTTTTGGTAAAATAGTCTAAAGACGTCTGCTGAGTCCATTTGTTCTGTAAGATGGTTTAAGTCTGAAGTTTATTTGTTCATTTTGTCTGGGCAATGTACGCATTGATGAGACTGGGGCATTGATGTTATTTATTCTTATTATATGTGAATCTACCTTTCCATTTATTTCCAGTAGTATCTTTAAATGAAATTAGCTATACTATGATTTGTATGTATGTATATTTGTATACATACATATATATATATCATATATATACATACACATATATATGTCATATATAATGAATTCATCCTGAAAAATTGTAACTTTTACTAATACACAGTAACCTTCTTAATGTCTTTTGGCTAGTTTTGGCTTGAAATTGGCTTTCTTGACTATAGGAGTGGCTACACCTTCCTGTTTTCTGCTTCAGTCTGCTTGGTACATTTTTCTGATTCTTTGTGTGTTCATCTGTGTGAGTCTTTGCCACCGGGGTGCTTCTTTTGTGAGCTGCAAATGGTTGGATATTAAGTTTTGATCCAGTGAGTGAGTCTACATCTCTTAGTTAGAGAATGGAAATAATTACTATTTAAAGTTATTTTGGGGAACCATTTGGTGAGTCCTATAATTTTTTTGGGTTCTTCTCCTGGTTGGTTCACTTGGCATTTGTTCTTTTCTTTGTTCCTTACTAATGTTAAGAACAAAGTGTTTCACTGAGGTGGACATGTGGACCATTTCCTAGTTCTCATCTGTTACACTCTTCTCTCATGAGGTTTATTCTATCCCGTGTTCTTGTTTAATGACTGTCTTTTGTGGGGCGTTGAATTGTTTCAAGAACCTTCTGTAATGCTGGTAGCCATGAATTGCTTTCATATGTGCTGATCTTAGAAAGTCTTTATATACCCACCCATTTAAGAATAGCTTTGTTGCATTTAATAATTTTGGTTGACAGTTACTTATTTCCAAGGCTTGAAATACATCATTCTATGCTGTTCTGGATGTTAAGAAATTTTCCTAGAAGTCTGATGATATTTTAATGAGTTTGCATACATAATTTGGCTTTTTATAAAACTTGCTGCTCTTAATGCTTTCTTCTGCAGCTTTGATGTTAGTGTGTATATATATATATACACACACACATACATATATATTTATATATACATACACATATATATTTATATACACATATGTATATGTGTGTGTATGTGTGTGTGTTTTATTGTTTTTGCTTATATGTCTGTGTACCACATCTATGTCTGTTGCCTAACAATGCCAGAAAGGGTTTGGATCCCTGGAACTAGAGTTACAGATGGTTGTGAGCTGCTATGTGGATGCTGGGAATTAAATCTTGGTCCTATGGAGGAAAAACAACCAGTGCCGTTAACCACTGAGCCATCTCACCAGCCTTCATTTTAATATTTTAATGTCTTGGTGAAATTTCCTTCATGATGGTACCCATTTGAGGCACTTAAATACCTCTTGTGGGCCAGTGAGATGGTTTATCAAGTGAGTTGTTGCCAAGGTTGATGACCTGAGTTTGGACCCAGAATCTGAAAGGTAGAAAGAGAAAACTGACTTCTGCAAGTTTCACTCTTGCCTCCCATAAGCTGTGATGTGCATGTGCTGAGGCATGCACATGTGCACATGTATATGTATGCACATGTGTACACACATACAAATAAATACACAAATAGATGTAAAAGATTAAAAGCCTCTGGTATTTGAATATTAGAATCTTTTCCTAGGCTTTGGGTAATTTCTGCTATAATTTCCTTGAGTGGTTTCCCTATGCTTTTAGTTTTTATTTTGGTTCATTCTGCCCTACACAGTCTTAGTTTTTTTAGACTCTTCATCTTATCTCAGGGCTTCAGTAAGCTATGACTATTCCTGCTTACTTTCCCATTATCTTTATGTGTGAATGTAACAGTTCCTGTGCCCTGTCTGCTCTGGCCAACACACTCTTCTGCACCATCTTGTCTGTTGATCCACTTTGTTTTCTATTTGACTAATATTTTTATTTCTGCTATGTCCATTTGTTGTTTTTATCACAATCATAATTTACTTGCTGAATTTTTTTTCCACGTTGTTGAATTTTTCACCCTCTTTTGTTACTGTTCTCATCTGTGTTGCTGACTTTCATAACTAGATTCAGAACTGACAATCTTACTCACTTGTTTGAATGTTTAAATCCTTTTGAAAGTTGTTAGACAGTTTTAAGACTGGCACAGTGATTCTTATTAGCTGGCATTCTAGTTATTAGTATTGGAGAGTCATGGGCTTTTGCAGGTGTCATGTTGAATTGCTCTTATATTTTTGTGTGTCTCTGTAGTGATTTATACATGTGTTGGAATGAATATATCTTCTAGTTTTTTTCTGTTTCTCATTTTAAAAAATGTTTTAAAATGTGGATGTCCTTAGTGGATAATCTTTGCTTGTGTTTAAAATCCTCTTGATGGAACTCGGGGTGTCTGTCCACCATCGCCCCTCAGTCTTTGCACCCATCAAATTTGAGTTCAGGTTGTCTTCCATAGTATGTTCACATGATTTCCCTGTTCATCTCTTTCTTAGTCATAGAAGGAGAGCTCTTTAAGGTTTGAAAATATGGCATTTAATTGTTTTCCCGGCAAAGTGGTTTGACGTAGAGTTTACTCCTTCTTGTCCCAGCATAATAGATACTATGGCACACTTGGCACCGGGAGGTCCTTTCCGACTGTCCATTTCACACTATAGATCTGCCATCTAAACTTTTTGTTTCTATTTTTCATTGTTGCTAATGCCATTCATAAGGGATACATGTTCACTACTCCATTTCCTCATAAAAGCTATGCCATCACATTGGAGATTTGCAGTTGGCATATAATTTTTTGGAACGTAAAAATAGCCAGTCCATAGCAGATGCTATAGTCATTATAGGAGTCTTAGATGCTCACTGCATATTATGTATGCATTTCTAGGTAACTTCAAGTGTTATGTTTTGGGTTATGATGGAAAGGCATACTTGAGGCCCATGGTCCAGATCAGAAACCAGAGTAGAACAGTCCTAGAAACTGGAACTTACATTAGCGGAACTGAGTCATGGTACCACAGAAGGCAGCAGGAAGGACACACTGGTACATGGGAGGAGAAACCAGGAGGAAGATTGAGCTCTAAAATGGACTGAGGCAGCATCCCTGCTGGAGGACGGAGTAGATTATCTAAGATCATCTAAGATCATCTCTAACTGTGTGTAGAGAGGCAGAGGATAGGTGTGGATAGGCTGGATAAACTCAGACCCAACAGAGAATGCCTGGGTCCTGCTCTCTTATTGCTGTCTGCTGTTGGCAATCTCTGTGATTGCACTTAGACAAGAACTCCCTATTTCTCATTCTGCACAGCTTCTTATTCATCACAGTTGAAGAGTGGGAGGATTACTCTGCAGGAGGACCTCATTTCCAGCAGGTTGCTTCCTGGCCACATCTCTGAAGCATAGTCTCTCTGGTTATTGTGCCTCTGGCTTATTGCTACTTCTGCTTCAGTAACAGCCCCTTTCCCGACCCTCTCTGTTGTCCATATCCCACCCTACTCCCGTACTTGAGGCTGCCTTTAGCTGCAGACTAGTGCTCTAGGTAGCCTCTGTGGTGTCTGAGGTTCCATCAGACAAAGACCATACAAAATTGTGTATCTAGGGCACCTCTAGGCTTGAAGACATCAAGGTTATCACACTTTGGTTAATTTTCACTGTAAACTGTTGCTACATGCCATATTATCCATTTTTTCACCATTTTTTTTTATCACATTGATTGATGTAGTCTGTGTTACCAAAATCTTGTGTTTTCTATTTCCAATGGCCATGGATGATGGGGGCACCAGCAGAAGATGGAGAGGAACCAATTATTGTACTCTTCATGGTTAGCAGCTCCTTCTCCATGTCTCTATGTCACCCCACATGACCAAATGCCCCAAACCTTTACCTTATTAGTGGTTCATTTCTGAATGACTTTGTTTGAATAACATGTCACGACTGTTGTGCTCCATTGGGTCCCCACACATTTATTACTGAAAAGTCATTGGGGAATGTCTTGTGTAATTCCTCTTATTTACAAACACAGTTCTGACTTTGTTTAGCAGAATGATATGATTCTGGATATTGCAGCATCTCTAAGTACTCAGCTGCCTCCCTATCCTTAGAAGCAAGATGCTTCCTGTTTAATCAGTGCTGATAACCCTTTGCAGAATAAAGCTTTCATAAAGAATGGAGCTTTTCAGAGGCCAAACTTTCTAAAACAAAGTTCTAACAGTACTAGCTTCAGGCAGAACATAAATCTCTGGGTACCAATTTTTTTACTAAAAAAAAAAAAAGAAGATCTAGTCACCAACCTTATAAAATCTGAAGTTATTTTTATTTTAAGCCCTGAAAGGTATATATCAGGAAGGGGAGCCAGCCTCTAGATTATTCTCTAGAATATTTACAGTTGGAGTGACCCAGGCTCCTTTCCCTTTGGCCTAAGGTTGCATCTGTCCTCTTCTTTGCCTCCACTCAGAATTTGGATGTTTCTGCCTAGTGCTTGAGCACTACTATTTTAGTATGTTTTAGTATGTTTAGTATGTTCAGTATGTTTTAGTATGTTTAGTATGTTCAGTATGTTTTAGTATGGATGCTGGGTTATGTACAGGCCACTTCCACTAGAACATTATGATCCTACACCAGCTTTGAAGACAGAGGTGGAATAATTGTTTAGATCTATTATTAACCTAGTGAAGGTCTAATTTCAGGCCAGCATTCATGTCCTCCTGAGCAGATACTGAAGGAACAGGCAGGAAAGTTGACAAAAAAAAAAAAAATACCCTTACATACCTGTTTCTCTTGCCTTCTATTTTCTCAGGGTGGATCTGGAAAAAGAAGAAAGAAAATGAAGAAGATGACAGAATAACTTGTAAATGTTAGCCACTGAGCTAGGATGTTTACATACACAGTCCCACCTTAGTTTTGCCAGGCCTCTGTCATCTCCATGTACAGGGAGTAGAACCCAGGCTCAGAGCAAGGAGCTACACTGTGGGAGAGAACATGGTTGTTGACGATCTCAGGCTTGGCTTTTTCAGTTTTATTGAATTACAAAATCGTTACTCTCTTTGTTTCCAAGGAGTTTTTCTTACTTTCTTATAAGGTAATGTGTTGGGGGACATGTCACTTCTGCTTCTGCTCAACCTCCTATTGCCAAAGGTTGATACTCTCTTCTACTTAAAATTCTCTTTTGCTTTTGTTGTCTTTGGCTAAGACATTCTGGTACCTGCATGTTGGCTTCTTTGCTTATTAGGTGTCTTTGAGCCTTTCCAGAAAGTATTATAATAATCTGCAGACAGAGATGAGAGAACATGATAGGAAATGTTTGTCTGTAACATAAGTCTGTGACCCATATGGAAATATCACTTCATGGAGGCAACTCAAAGGAAAAATGTCCCCTGCTCCATGGGTCACATCCAAAGCTACTCTGCGGTAACCCAAAACCAGCTCCATTTCCAATGGCAGACAGTGTTAATTTTTCACCTAAGATAACATCACTCTTGACAGATTCAAATCTACCTTCAATCTTGTCTCTTACTTTTATACACATGTAGTATTGTGACTAATTTCTAACTCACTTACAATGAGTAAAATAATGTCTAATTATGTTAACATGAATAGTTGAGCCAAACATCTGTAAGCATCCCACTGGTAATTTATGGACTATTTGTATGAAGGAGACATGGCTGACATGGGGGTGGCTAACCTTGTCTGAGAACAATGTGGGTCTGTAGCCACAATACTAAATTAGGGATGAGGATGTAGCTTGGCTGATACTGTGTTTGCAAAACATTCATGAAGCCCTGGGTTTGACACCTACCACTGCACAGTCTAGGTGTGGCGGTGCACGTCTGCACTCCCAGTCTATGGGAAAGAGAGACAGCAGATTGGAAGGTCAAGGTTATCCTTGAGTGTATGGCAAGTTAGAAGCCAGTATGGGAAATGAGAGATCTGGTCTCAAGATAAGCAAGCAAGCCAACAAACAAGCAAACAGTTGCAATAAAGGCAGCTAAAGTAAACTCCGATTTCCCATATCTTGTGATTGAAAAATAATATTTTATGAAGAGCATGTTTAAGGCAAGTGGCTTCAAGTTTTTATTTACATTAATTTTCCTCTTTCAAAGAAGGGTAAGAATGACATGAATCTCACTTTTTCTTAGGATAGAAAAATTGCTATTTTGTTGAGCTGTGTGTGTACATGTGCATGGTATGTTTATGTGTCTTTGGTTTCTCCCCTCCTCATCACTGATAATTATTAGTCTTATGTCCCTGAGCAACCTGTTGAGCATCCAAGATTTTGCTTTTGTGCCACTTGTGGTGTCACTGTGAGCACTGATTCCTGCCCTCTGGGGCACTTGGCAACACCTGGAGACATTGTCACTTTGCATCCAATGCGTAGAAGACAAGAATGATGGCTTTCATTCTTTTCCGGGATCTTATTGAGGAACCTGCCAATTTATGCATTCCATCTTTAAATGAGGGAAATAGGAATAAGAGTTTTGGATTGTGGTTGACTGGATTTTTAAACACATAGAGATTGCTTCTTAGGAGATTTCGACTGTTCTTTATAGTTCTTTGGGAATACCAACTCCTCTTTATATTCAGTGCTTCTTAGCCTCTGGAGACCTTTAAAATCTTGATGCCCAAGTATATTCAAGCCAGTTAAATTTTATTTTTCTAGGGGGGATTTGATATATATCTAAAGGGAAGGAGGGAGGGAGGGAGGCAATGGTAAGAGGAAGATAGACAGAGACAGATCAGGACATGAGGGAAAGAGAGATGGAGACATACTACATAGTTCAAGCTAGCTTGAAGCTCATGGCAATCTTCTTGCTTCAGCCTTATCAGTGCTGGGGCTGCAGGCATGTTTCCCAATGCCTGTCAGAATCAATAATACTTAACTTCCAATGGGAGTCAGGTTTGAGAACCACCGCTATATATTCAAGATCTTTAAATGTCTCTTTTGTTAGAATCTGTTGGAGGGGTTGGTGAAAACACAGGTCTCAGGTCTGCCCTCTTTCAATGACCTGTGTGGCCTCTTTGAGCTTTGTTAACTCTACAAATGAATTTTGGTCAACACAGTTGTTGAAAATTGCTACTCTGTTTTCCTCTTATCTAGGATTTATTGCACATATACAATTTTCAAAATAACCTCAATTTCTGCTTGAAGACTCCCTTAGACTGGGATGTAGGGGACTAGTGTGCATCCTCATAGCTCATTACTAGATAGTGAGTTCTCCATGTCCTAGAGCTACTTGCCTTGGCTTCTCACAGCCATTTATATTTATTTATTTACTTTTTTATTTAAAAAGTTCTCTCTGACAATGGCCTCAAGTCTACCCTAGAGTGATCTCTCAATTATAACTAGAAAATGTTGCAATTTGCAGCTATCTACAGTCCAACTATGATATCTCTGTATCTGTATCTCGCCCATAAGGGACATGGCAGCTCTTTAATTACAATCTTGGGTCAAGTGACTTTCTGTATATAGATCTACTTACTCATCTGTATGGCTTTCCAGCTTTTGATGGTTTCTGAATATTGGCTTCTTTAAAGTGTCTTTCTTTCTTTCTTTCTTTCTTTCTTTCTTTCTTTCTTCCTTCCTTCCTTCCTTCCTTCCTTTCTTCCTTTCTTTCTTTCTTTCTTTTTTTTTTTTTTTTTGAATTTGTTAAAACGGTTTTCCTGGTCCAGAAACTAATCCTCCATAGAACACCCCATGTCCTGAGATGTATGTAGACATGTAGCATTCTAGCAGAGGTGACTAGGAAGTTAATGATGACAAGGTAAATAAGAACCATCTGCCTGTGCAAGTCCCAACTAGAAATGTATGCTAAGGAGCTTACAAGAAATTTTTGGAGATGGAAATATAGATTTGGAAAATTTTACTCTAGAAGAAAGATTTTTTTTTTTTTTTTTTTTTTTTTTTTTTTTTTTTTTGGGCCAGGCCAGCCATCTAAAACAGGTGTATTATATCATCTTTTAAATAAGCCTCAACACACATGAGAACAATGCTAAACTAAATCACAAAAAAAAGCATTAGAATAATACCCTTCTTAAAAATCAGTGGGAGACTGCAAGGAAGAGGAGATGGAAGATTAGCAAAGGATTTTAAGAGCAGGTGATCTTGGGAAAGACAGAATTTTTTTTTAACCTGGAGCCAATTTGAGGCTTAAAATAGTTAAATCTTCAATATTATTATTATTATTGTTAGATATTGTTCTTGAGACAGTCTCAACTCTGTAACCCAAGGTGGTTGGAACTCACCATGTATAATAACCTGGCCCTAAACTTGTGATGATCCTCCTGAGTGCTAGGATTACAGACATGTGACTCCATGCCCACCATATTTCAGTATCCCCAGAATAAAACCATTCTGCTTGGCTTTAGCTATAAAGGGATATTCACTGTAGCTCTAATTTAATCTTTCTTTTCCTTAACAAATAGTTATATTAAAGGAACTTCAAGATAGAGGGCAGCATGTTTAATGGCTTCGTTTTCTCTGTGGTTAAGATATACCAGAAGTGACCATTTGTGACTTTAACTCAATGAACATGGTAGCTAAAGCATGGCTTTGTTACTCAGAGGAGGCGGGTACTCTGTTCCTTCCAATGAAGCCTGTAACAAAAGCAGGTAGTTGTTTGAATATCTAGGGTTTACTGAAGGAGAGAACCAGTTACCTCTATAAATATCCTTTGAGTCTGACAGTGACTTTGAGTGGTGTCCTGGTAACTGCCAGAAAAACTATTTGGTGACCTTTTCATGAGCTGTGGCCTACGGTGCCTGGCAAGTACACGGGAGGTATGAAAGAAAGATGTCGTTTCTTTCAAATCCTTGGTCAGAGAGATGATACACAGATGTGGCAGGGTGTGTTGTTTGCTTCATGGGCTGAGCTCACTTTTCCATCCATGTCCAGAAAATCTCTTAGCTGTCCTGGGATTTGTGTCTTCTGTCTCTTTCCTTTGCAATAACAGAAAGTCACATACTCCAGGCTTAGGCCTTGGGCCTTTTGTGATGCTATAGAAAAATACAGCCTGGGGTGGGGTGGGGTGGGTTGTTTTTTTAAAAAATGATATTCTGGAAGGCTGGAAATCTATGATCAGCATGGCTGGGTTTTGTGAGGACCCTTTTTCCTAGCATGCTAAGTACTTGGTATAGTCTTTCTTATTCTTACAA
The DNA here is from genome assembly GCF_011762505.2 of Arvicanthis niloticus. Taxonomy (NCBI): domain Eukaryota; kingdom Metazoa; phylum Chordata; class Mammalia; order Rodentia; family Muridae; genus Arvicanthis; species Arvicanthis niloticus. Next base: position 133,464,161 of record NC_047658.1, read on the forward strand.
GGATAGGAAATCCAGGATAACCCCCCTATATTGCATGTCTCATCTAACCCTAATTATCCTTTAAAGAACCCATCTACAAAAACTACCACAGTGGAAAGGAGGTGTTTAGTGTTAAAATTTTGGGAGATACAGTTTAATTCGCAGCAAATCAGCCTCTTAGACATAAACTTTGAAGCCATTGGATGAGGTAGATCTTACTAGGCTTTTTACATCCCAGGCTCTTTCTAGGTTATTTATTTTTATTTTTTTAATTGACAAAAGTTGAAGATAGCTGTTACCTATGACATGCTGGGCATTTTTCTATATATCTGTTATCAACTTCTATGTGTTCTTTAGAGGAAATCTATTCAAGTCCCTTGCCTATTTTATAATTAAGTGCTTTCTTCCTGTTTCTTAGTTTGAATTCCTAATAGATTTAAACATTAAACAGTTGTTCTGGGTAGGGTGGCAGATTAAATGCCACATCTGTGAAATGGGGTGAAAAATATTTAACATGGTCTACTCTCACTCTTCCTTGACATATCCCTCCCTCAATGGCCTCTTTTTAGTTTTGGCTTCTATGGGTATTCCATGTTGAACACACAAAGTAAGAGACTGGAATATAGGATCCACATATAAGGGAGAACATTTTACTTCTCTTTCTGGGCCTGGGTAACCTCACTCCATATAAGCTCCCCTGCCAATTTCATTTTTCTGTACAATATAACATTCTCATATGTACATGTCCATTTTATATTCATCTGTCAATGGAGCTCTAGGCTGGTTACATTTCCTTTCTTTTCTCTCTTTCTCTCTTTTAAAAGATTTATTTATTTATTTTATGTATATGAGTGCATGATAGCTGTCTTTAGACACACCATTAGAGGGCATCAGATCCCATTAAAGATGGTTGTGAGCCACCATGTGGTTGCTAGAAATTGAACTCAGGTCCTTTAGAAGAGCAGTCAGTGCTCTTAACCTCTGAGCCATCTCTCCAGCCCCTGGTTACATTTTCTAACTATTATGAACAGATGAGCAGTGAACAGGTGAGCAAGTATTCCTAAAGCAGGATTTTGAGCCAAGGAATGGCTAGGTCTTGTGGTAGATCTATCCTTAGCATTCGATGAATTCTCAAACTGATTTCCTTGGGGTCTTATCTGCTTTTATTCCCAGCAGCAGTGAATAAGGGCTTCTATTTGCATAATCCTTACCTATATTTGTCATATGATTTCTTTATGAATACCATTTTGACTGAGGCAAGATCAAGGTAGTTTAAATTTGTATTTCCTTTATGTCTAAGGATGTTGAATAGCTTTAAAAGTATTTATGAGCCATTTATCTTTCTTCTTTTGAGATTTCCTGTTCAGATCTGTAGCTCCCTTTGACCGTATTGTTTGTTTTCTTGATGTCTAATTTTTTTTGTGTACCCCAGATATTTATTCTCTGTTGGGTATACTGCTGAAAAAGATTTTCTCCTAGGCTGTAGGCTACCTCTTCACTCAATCTGCTGTTTGTTTTTTTTAGTTTCATGAGGGCCTGTTTGTCGAGTGTTGATCTTATATTTCAGAGTGACTATGGTCCTGTTTAGAAAGTCCTTACCTATGCCTATGTGTGGTGGGGCCACTTTGCATTTACTTTTAGCAGTTTCAGAGCTTCAGTGAGGACTTTACCCTATTTGGAGTTGGTGGTTGTTACTGTACAAGGTGGGAGATAAAGATCTAGTGGATAGCCAGCGTTCCCAATATCATTTGTTGAAGATGCTGTCTTTCCTCCAGGTGTTATCTTTGACATCTGAGACTAAATAATGGATGCATATTTGGCTGTAAACAAGGCATTTACATTACCCCATGTAAGGCTTAGGAATCATGGGAAAGGAGGTTGAAAGTTTATAAGCCAAAAGTAGAGAGAAGGGTCACAGAATGCCATCTTCCAGGAGAGATACAACCATTACAATCACCAAGTCACAGCTGCTCTGAATGCTTACCTTGCACCTCTGCAGGAATGAACCTGAGAGCAGTCAGGCACGGATCTAGGAGGGATCTAGGGCCGATTTTCTTCACTGCTAAACTATTTGCTTCTAGTCGATTCAGGAAGATGGACCCCACTAAGACCCAATGGATAGTTCTAGTATAGTGTTCACTCAGATGTGTTACAAATGTGTTGCTAAGTGTGTCTCAGAACCAAAAGGAAAGCTATGAGTGTCTACAAGAAGCTGGTAGAGGTGGTGGGAGTATGTAATAAAGTTGGGAGGGAGATAGGAAAAATGGACGATGGGGGGAAAGATGGAGAAACCCAAGTGCATGTGCATGAAATGGTTAAAGAGCAAAGGTAACCAATTAAAAAGGAATAAACAATCAATTTAAAGTGGAAAAAAAAACCCATAATCTTGTAAGAGTAAAAGCTAAAGAAAGATTTTTTTTTTTTTTTTTTTTTTTTTTTTTTTTTTTAAAGAAGTAACCAAACGGACAATCAGCTATACCACGCTGCTTGAGCCAGGCTTGGGTGCACTGTACCTGCTGGGAAAATCTTCTCATGGGTGCTGCAAAAGCCAGAGAGAGGGAGGGGGAGTGAGCCTGGGTTGTAGAGGTACAGCAGCAATGCAATTCTGGATGAGGCAAGCAAAGAGGCAGTGTGTGTAGAGTTGCCCTCATCCTTTTAAAGTTTTCTTTTCTTTTTTCTTTTTTAGTTTTCAACACCCTAAGCCATCAGGGAAATTCAAGTTAAAACTACCATGAGATTTTATCTCCCCGCACCCCACAGTGTCTAACATGAAGGAAAACAAACAGCAACAAATGCTAGTAAGGCTGTGGAAGAAGAACACTCACACATTGCCAGTGGGAGTATAAGCTGAATAGCACTGTGGAAATCAGTATGGAGGTTTCTCAAAAAGCAGACCCACCCTATGACCCAGCCACATCACTCCAGGACAGGTACCTAAGAGATTCAACGTTGCAACAAATGGACGAGAGGAGGAGCTAGGTCGGGGTGGGGTGGGGGGGACATGTAGGCAGATGTTCGCGTGTCTCTGCCAGTCAAAGATAGTTGATATATCTAGGTTGGGTACTGGGTTACACTTCTGATTTTATGGGCATCTTGTTATTGAGTACTACTAAACTTATAAAGCCTTTAATTAACATTTTAAAAATAATTGTATAAAAGCAAAAAGGAGAAGGGGAGATGGATAGGGGTTTTCTAGGGAGGGGACATGGGGAAAGGGGATGGCATCTAAAATGTAAATAAAATATCCAAGAAAAAATTTAAAAAAGAATAAAAAGATATGCAAATCCCAAAAACCAAAAAAATAAGGTTTGAAAAATTAAAGTTACAAAATGGAAAAGAAAATCGAACCCTTATTACATAAATGGCTGCAAATGTTTCATGCGAAGTCAGGGGCTGTCTATTCTGTTGACTGTTTCCTTGGCTGAGAAGGTTTGTATTCTGTGTAATTGTGTACCTAATTTTGCTTTTGTTTGCTGGGCCTTGGGGCTTTGAAGTCAATCACTGGCCAGATGATATTATAGAGATTTTCTTCTATAAGTTTTACAGTTTCAGATTTTTTAGCAAGCGTTTCATTCATTTTGGTTATATATGTATACATATGTGTATGTGTGTATGTATATGTATAATGCTAGATAGCACTGCCTTATACATTTGCATATAGATATTTAACTTCTCCAATGTTGTTCAACAAATAAATTGTATTTTTAAACTTATTATGGGTTCATAGCACTTTTTTTGTTGGAAAGCAGTCTATTGTAAACATATAGATTTGTTTCCAGGCTTTCTATCCTACTCCATTGGTCTGTATGTCTATGTTTATGCTAGTGCCAGACTGTTTTGATTCCTGTAGCTTTGTTGTTGTCTTTGTTAGGCTTTTATTGCTGTGATAAAGCACTATGATAGAAAGCAACTTGGTGAGGAAAATGTTCATTTCCACGTACAATTCTCAGGATGTATTCCATTACTGAAGGAAGTTAGGGCAGGAACTTGAGGCCTAAATTGAAGCAGAAACCATAGGGGAGCACAGCTTACTGGCTTGTTCCCCAGTGGCTTATTCAGCCTGCCTCATTATACTACTCAGGGTCCTGGGTAGGCCCAGGGATGTCACCACTCCAGGGAGCTGGACCTTCCAATATCTATCCTTTAGCAAGAAAATGCTTTACTTCCAGCCAGTCTGTTGAAGGCATTTTTTTTTTTCATTGAACTTCTGCTTATCAATTAACTAGTGTGTCACACTGACAAACACTACTCAGATCGGTAGGTTATTTTGAAGTCAGGTAGTATAATCCCTCAAGTTTCATTCTTTCATTCACAATCATTTTGCCTCTACGTGGTCTTTTCTGATTGATTGCATGTGCATTTCAGGATCTTAAAAGCATGTATCTTCTTTAAATAAAATGCTATTGGCATTTTGGTGGGGCTCATTAAATTGTATATCCCTTTCTGTCCTATGGACATTTTAACAACCTTATTTCTTCTGCTCAGTGAGCACAAAAGTTGTTCATGAGTCTGAGAAGCCAGCTCAGCTCTGAGCAGGGGCGTAATGAAGTCTGACTTGGCTTTTGGGGTGCAGCTTGCTTGAGAGCTGAGTGTCCTAGGAAAAGGAAAGGAACATGTGAAGACTGAGAGGCAAGTGTGTGTGGGGGGTGGGGAGGAGCTACCCAGAAAGACAGGAGTGCACAGTGCATGGCACAGAGGGCGAGACAACATTGCTGTGAGCTCTTGAGGTCCATTTCCCCTAGGAACTCATACTTGTCTGTCTCGATCCGTCCTAGGGTTTCAGATTCTGGACCATGACCCCTGATTGCACACTGTAGTTTTTCCTCCATTCATGGACTTTGTGAGTTGTCTCCACATGAAGTTCTACTTTGTTTTTATGGACTTTTCTAAAACTGAGAAATGTGAGCTTTATTTGTTTAAACAATGTGTTTTCTCTTCCAGCTTAGTCATAATTTTGCTTTTACTGTTTGTCAGAAACCTTTGTCGTATTAAAAAAAAAAAGAGCCACAAAATTCACAGTTATTATTTTGCTTGATTTGGCTCCAAAGATATAAAATGGAACCTGGTGTCAGAGAGGTTTATATAACAAACTATTTGTTGGAGTTATTGCTCCACTCTGAGATTGTTTGGGGGAGCCAAAGGGGACAGATTAATTTGTAGATGTTTAAAACAGTAGTTCATCAAGGGAAAAATGGACTAAAAATGCTCTTAACCTGAAATTCTAGCTATAGTATTGCATACTTATAACAAAATGATCTTTGCTATGTGAGATGGATACATTGATAATTAGGATGGACATTTTTTGCCTTCCCATTGGAAGTTTATTGAGAAAACAAACAAATATAAGACATGACAGAATAAACATGGAAAGTTTATTTAAGATCACTCAGTCTAGTCTTCATGCTGAATGATGTTCACAAAGATTATGGAAAGTCTAATATCACTCAATCTAGTCTTTATACTGAATGACATTCACAAAGATAGATGGTTCTAATACCCATAGCCAGCAATACTGCCTTTTGGATGTAGAGGTATTTTTTTTTTTTTAGTCCTTCTCTTACTTCTAAAATATCTGAGAGAAGCAGCTTAAGTGAAGGCTTCTCTGACTCCTAGACTGAGGCTATGGTCCAGCATGACAGGGAAGTCATGGCCACAGCATCCAGAGACAGCTGGTCACATTGCATGTGCGGTCAGAAGACAGAGAAGATTATGTCTGCCTCTCCATATGCTTTCTCCCTCTTCCAAGACTCTAGTCCATGTGATAGTGCTGTCTATATTTGGGGTGAGTCTTCCTTCTTCAGTCAAAGCTTTCTAGAACTCCTAAGCACACACTCAGAGGTGTGTTTTCAGGATGTTACATCCAGTTGAGTTGACAATAAAGATTAACCTTCACAGGGTCTTTGCAGGTGTGATTAAATTAAAAATGTTGAATTCTAGATATTATCTTAGATCATTAGGTGAATCCTAGATGTTTATATGATACTTACAAGAGACAAAGATTGAGAGATGAATGTGGACAGACAAAATAGGGGAATCTGGAGAGTAACAGCTTGGAAGGCTGGAGCAGGGTGGGAATAAATGCAGAAATGCCTGCAGTCACCAGAAGCTGGAAGAGAGAAGGCATAGAGCCCCTGAAGGAAGCATGGTTCTCCCAACATTTAGATGTAGCCTAGTTATTTGGTCTTTTTAGATGGCAGAATCATAAGCAAATAGCTTGTGGAACTTTGTGATAGGAGCCTTTGGTCATTAATATGAGGGACTAGTTCCTTCAACAAGTTGTTTGTGACTATGTGGCTGCCTTGGGTAATAATTTACATATGTAAGTGGTATTTTTTCTTAAGGCCCTGCCTGATTTTTCATACTTTCTTCTATTTAGTGATGAACAGATTTGTAGATAATAGCTTCCTCCTTATTCTAGTTTCTTGGAGTTCTCCATAAAAACAACAACAAAAAATAATTAGTTTATGTGATTTATCGAAGCCAAAGTCTCCTGAATAGTTATGTATAAGCTGAGAATCAGGAAATCAGGTGGTACAATGTACAATGAAGCCTTAATCTAGGGGCTTGTGGTAGAAATCCCCTGTGTAGATCAGGAGATCTGAGAGCCTGGAGTCCCAGTTCTGTTCAGATTGGCAGCTCCATTGAGACTCAGAATTGGAGCTATCTTGTGCCCTTTACGTCTTACTCAGACAAAATATGCCCACTCAACATCACTGAGACTAATTCTTTATTCTTTATTCAATAGAAATGATAAGCTCTTCTGGAAATATGGCCACAGATCCAGATAAGATGATTAACCTACTGTCTGGGCATCTCTCAAATCAACACACTAAATTCAACCTACCTAACCTCATACCTGGATCTACAAAGAACTAGTGAGCCAATCAGCCCTGTTGACTCCTAAAGGACATATGTGCTATGTTGGGGGAAATATTAAAAAATAGTACGGTAGGCTTCCCACGCTACTGTGCTCAACTCTGCCCTGGCGTGGTCCTGCTGCCTCAGTCTCTATCTAGTTCCCACAGCGGTTTGGCTCCAGCTTTACAGATCGAGCGTTTGGAATGGCTGTTGTATGTGAGTCAGTGCTCTGGGGGGCTTGTCTGCCTGCCATCTTCACTGCCTCCTCGGCTCTCCTCATGCAGCGAGCGATAGCAGCCTTCCCAGCTCTGGTTTGCTGCCTCAGGACTACCCATAGCACCTCAGACATAACCCCCTTGGTCAGCGGACCGACATTCCAGTAACCCAGTAAAACAAAACTCTTGACGCTTAAAATTAACAAGTCAGATTTATGTATCAATAAATTCTCAGTTCACAAGATGCCCACACAATAATTCTTGGTCCAATTGATAATGATACAAGCTGCCCAACTAGATTAGACAAGTTATCCCAATTATTCTAACCTTATAAGATATTCATAACTACTTTTCACTATTTAAAGCCATGCTGGTTCTGAATCATCCTATACTTCTGTCTCCATCTTGGGTCCTTCTCTCTCATCCGTCTCTCTCTACAACTCCTATCTCCGCCTCCCTTTTCTTTGTCCAATCACAGGTCTCCTGCTGCACTAATATTTAGATAGATTGGACAGGGAAAATCCTCCCACAGTGTTATAAAAACTTTGATCTTTCACTTTTCCAAAACTTGAAGATTATTTTGTCAACCTTTTCTGACTGGAGAGGACAAAATAGGTGCCACTGAAATATTCCTCTGTTCTGTGGTCTTCTCACCCTGAACATTAGCATCCACCCAAACCTAAGCAATCTCACATGCTTCCTTATAGATCAGGAGAGTCCCGTGAAGTGATGACATATACTCTGAAGTTCTGTCCATGAATATTGCAGGACTATTCGGGGTGGATGGTTTTCTCCTCCTAGAAGGCTCCCAGAGACTTCTACATGTTCGACGAAACTCTCTTAGATGAGGTCACAGTACACACTGCCTGTTGAATATGTAATGAACTCTAATGAACTTCTGAGAAAACAGATTTATGTGTAATTTGCAGATGCCTCCGTGACAGGTGATGGAGGCAGGTGTTAAATGGAGTGGTGAGGAGATCCCCCTGAGATTCCCCTGAGTTTTCCATATTCCTTGTATCCACCCCTGTGTGCATGCCCAAAAGCCATTGTTTACGATCCAGCCGAAAGCTTGACCTTTCTGATGCCTCTTTCCAACGCTTTGATTTTGGATGGGTTCCACCTCTCAGTTTTCCCAGATATGTTTCCATTTCTGCAATGGTTGTGGTCCCAACCCTAGAGCTTTTGGCACTTGCAGAAACAGGTCCCTGCTTTTTATTACCCATTGTCCTTGGAAAGACTCAAAGTGCTCTTGCAACACCCAGACCACATGAATCTTTATGAGAAGGAGAAAGTTTGCCAACATGGAGAGTCAGCATGAGACTTCAAATGACCTAATAAAAAAATAAAAAGGAACCTGACTGGTCCCACACTGAATGGAACCTGAAAAACCACTCAGTTCTGGCATTATTGAATATCTGTGATAAATGAAAAAAAAAAAAAAAAAGGTTCCCAGTTCATTACAATTGCCCCTCCTTAACTCAACTCCCCTTTCTAAGTAACATTAAGCATTGACCCCTGTAGGCATGATGCTCCGGATTGTTCCTTTTGACCTCATCCGTGTAGCTTGCTCTGGGATAGTGGTATACCAGCTCTCTGGAGGCACTGACCCCTTACTTTTCATTTCAATCTACCAGAGCACTACTAGCCAACTCTCCAAGTTGCCACATATTTAATGACTGATTTCTGCAAGCTGGAGGAGCCTGCTTCAGTGAATCTCGTCTTTGGGGAAATTTGATATTAACAAATATAAAACAGAGATTTAAAAGTTGCTTGTAAAAATGGACCTGATCACTTCTGCTCCTTAGCCATTGCCATGAGGATTGCTTGGACCAGCATCCTGAAAGATGATAGGCTGATGGAGTGGAGTCCCAGTTGCCCTAGCCAATGGCCATCTGACCAAAGAATTCCAACTGACACCAGATACATAATGAATACATAAATACATTTTACTCTTCCATGTGTTGTGTGTCACCAAGATTGTATCACCGTTTGTTAAGCAGAATTATTTCAATACTTGATGACGAATACTGTGCTTGGTAGGAGAAACTCATTAAGGCAGAAATTTCATGCCTAGTTTTCTGTTTTGATTCTGCCCTACTACTTAGGAGGACTCTCTGACAGGTATCAGCGTACCCTCTCCTACTTGGGGTGGGATTCTCCACAGAGCAGGAAAGTTTTTCTTATACCAGAAAGCCTTTCAAAAAATTGTCCTCTGTAATGGTGCTTTGGTTGATAAACATCGAGGCTTACTGGGGGTGGGCTTCTTGCACTGGGGGATTTGTGAGTAGCTAAGTTTTCCAGGAGAAAGGCAGTGAACTACTCAGGGCTTTCTGGGGTATCAAGTCTACCTATGGCTTGATACAGTACATGAGGCAAGAACTTAAGGAAGGAGAGGTTTGTTTTTACTCCCTGTTTCAGAGGCTCGCACCCATGGTCAATTGGCTAAATTGCTGGGCCTATAGTTATATGGAATATCTAATATCAGGGTGGAGAGCATGTGGCAGGGTATACTGGCCATCTCATGACAGCTGGGAAGAAAGGTGAAAGAGAAGGGACAGAGGTCTCAGTATACCTTTTCAGGGCCATGCCTCTAGTGACCTGCTTTCTCCAGTGTCTCCTTAACTTTCTCTCCTCTCTCAAGTGTCTGTAAAGTTATCAATCCATAAACTGACAGATCCCTCCATAAGGCCACAGTGGTCATGATACAGGAACCTCTCAGCTGCTTTGACTCTAAAACTATTATGCTAGGGACCAAATCTTGAACCTATGAATTTGGGGGACTATTTATGATCAAAAGCGTAATTGTACAGTTTCTTGAAGTATTGCCTACGAAGGAAGTCAAAAGTGGGGGAACCCCAGGAAAGTAAAAATGCCCTACCTCAGCAAACATTAGCAAATTCTCCTGTGAAGTGTCATCAATCTAGGGTCAAGAGAATTGCAACACTCTTGGCCTTCATTTAGGACTGACAGGTCACCTGCAACAGACAAATTCCAAAGTGACATTCAGTTTCAGTTGTAAACCCAAGGCGTAAAAGCAAGAAGAATTTGATTCTAATTCTGCTTATAAACTTCGGGCTGGCTTTAAACTTCTGAAGTCGAGGCTGGCATTGAACTTCTGATACCCTTGCTTCTGTCTCCTAAGTCCTGGGAGTACAGGGATACACTATCATGCTCAGTTGAGAGGATATAAACTTGAGAACTGGAAAAGGACTTCTCAAACAATTTCTTCTCTATATAAGGATCTGGAGAAGGGAATAAAAGCCAAAAAGTGTTGCTGATACAGATAAAGATGGGCAGTAGATAAGGCCTGGTCCTTGATGGGCAAGCCCAGCACCTACAGCCTTGTCAGCACCCTCCCTGCATCCTCCTATAGGGCTCGTGTGAACCTGCCAACACTCAGAATGCACCAATACACACTGTTGGATTTAGTGTACTGCCATGATCAGCATCTTGGCTGGTTGTATTTCAGCGCAGCAAGGAGCATGTCTGCTTCCTGAGAGGCAGACATGTTTCTGTTGGTGGAGTGGTCTAATAAACACTGGTGAAGATGTTTTTTTAAGTAAAAACCACCAGATGTACAGGGTTTTGGTTTTCAAATACAACTAAGCTTTTTCTCCATGAACTTCCTTGGATTATATCTTCCCTGCCCCAATGCCATCAATGCAGAAATGAAAAAGCAGGTTGTAGGTAGGCTCTTGCACATGGGCCCTTCTGTTTTTAAAGACACTCCCACAGCTGCTTTCTACTTCACCCTGAGGTTATGTTAGGCCAACCTTAATATGTATGAAATGGTTCAGATGTGCTTTTACTGTTTGGCCCCTTTATCTTGCACAGTGTTGCTCTTTTGGTATAAAACCTTAATGCTTAGGCTCAAATGTTGGCTAACTTTAAAGGTACTTTCTGCAAGTCTGATTAAAAAATTAACTTCCCATTATATCTATAGCTAGGGACTTTTTGCTTTTCCATGCATAAAATACTTTTAATGACTCAATAACACTTATATAAAATGTGGCATCATCAAGTTTGGGGATTTACTCTTCTAAGAAGCCTGTTGAACTTTGACATGTAACTATTTCCCAAAAGGCAAATGCTATTTGAGGACTGCTGGTGTTGCTCAAAGTATCTTGATATTCTTTTCTTATCTGGTCCTGCTCAATCATCTGACTTTCTATAATCTTTGGTTGATTCCATTTGGTTCATTTCTATAAACTGTCATCATGTGGTGCCAGACCATCCCCAGTACTTTGAATGCCACCAAGAAGCTTCTGTGAATGCTACATGCAATGGAGGTAGCAGCAGGGACTTGCCAGATAACCCCCAGATGAGAAACAGAATGACATGGCTGTTATAAGACACTGAGCTATGGAGAGGATTTGGTTATGTAAGGAAAAATAACTACAAAGAACACTCAAGCACAAGCCATTGTTACAAGTTAATTTTCTGCACTAATTTAAAAGCTGGGGTATTAGGAAGATCCAATTTGCAGCTCAAATAAACACCAATGTGTTAAAAGTCAACTTTCTTCTATGTCAAGCTTCTTCTGGGTATCACTGCTTCTTTGTTTGCATCTACTTGGTATGATCAATATGACACTCATCTTGGTCAAGTATCTGGCACATAGTAGGTGGTCAGTTGTATCCATCCACATAGGTACTGCCTTATGCCAGGCATTGTTTTAAGTACTAGGGTTCTGACAGCGGATAAAGCAAATAAAAACCTGGTCCTGGAGTATCCTTCTTTGTTCAGGACTCAGTGTAGAGCAAATAATTGAATGGTGTTTTGGTACCTGTAAGTGTAATGTAAAATAAAAAAAAAAAAAAATCAAGGGAGGAGGTATAGAGGGATTCTGGGACAGGATGGAGAAAGGTGGGCCTCATTTTACAATGGGGACTTTTTTTTTTTTTTTTGATCAAGTGATCTCATGAAAGTATGAGGATCTGGAGAATATTTTACATTTATTTCATAGGGCTAGTTCAGAGGTCCCAAAGCCATTGTGCTACATGACCTAGGAACATGGGTTACAGAGGAGGTTAAGGAGACCATAGTAGTCCTATGTTTTCAGACAGCAAGGCTCAGGCTACCCACTGTCCTGGGTCACTGTAGTGTCTGAACCCTGGATAACCTGGTCCCGTGGAAAACAGAAGCATAGGAATGGTGTGATCTTGTTGCTCTGCATTTTTCTCTTGTTAGAATGACCTCCCATTAGCAAATGAGAGGATCAGAAATCGACTCTGGATATGTTTAATCTCTAAGTCCCTGTTTTGACTTCCACTATTACTTGTGATGTACATAATTGGGTCGGGGTTGGATATAGAGAAGGACTTCCCATCTCCAATACTTTTCAAAAACAATAAAAGGCAAGAATCGCAAACACTACAGATCCTCTCCCTGCTTGGTATTATGATGTTTGTCAACCCGAGCTATTCACTGGCCTCTGATTGTCTCTCTAGTTCTCCAAATTAGCCTGGTCTGCAGGAAGAGCATAGAAGTAGACAGATTTCCCCCACAGTGAAGAGGTTATCTGTGTAGAATGTTTGTACTGTCTTTCCTTCTGCTTTTCTTCCTTTCATAGGACAAGGAAGCATATCTGGATGAAGAATATCTTGTTTCTCAAAGGGGATGCTGAAAGCTCTAATGATGTTTGGGCCCAGTAACCTTTCTTGGCCTTGCTACTTCCACCGAGCTCATCATATGGCAACACAATTTACATAAGAAGTGGATCTGTAATAAATTTCCCCCATAAATTCCTTCCAGCAGCATGCAAACCTTTTTAGTTCCACAGTGCGTATGCATATAATGATCCCCCACCTGGCTCAGGACTGTTTTATGTGGGAACATTAAACTAATTTTGCTTGGAATGTGGGATGGTTTCTCAAGATGGCGCACCTGACTAAATTGCAGTTCACAAGGCTCTTCTGGAAGATGGATGGATCCCTGGAGGCTCTTTAGGGTTTCTGTTGCCCTCAGAACTTCTCTCAGAACCCAGCTCGTCTCTGACAACCTCCTGCTTCACATTTGGTATTCCTGTGACAGCCACCAAATGATTGGGGTGGGTCAAGAAGTTAAGTGACTTCTTCATGTGCTTCTGCAATCACAGGGTCCAGGCAGGAGTAGGAGGCTGCACAGGTGTTGTGAGCTCCTGTAAGGGTCGGGGAGTGACTAGGATGCCGACAGGGGTGAAAGATCTGTTGGCATTCTCTACCAGGCCTGGGTGAAACAGCATTTTCCACCAATGGCATAGCATTGTTTATGACACAGAATATGCCTTTCTTTTGGAAGCAAGCTGGTCCTGTGGTCTATAGCATAGCACTACTTGAAGACCTAATAGGAATGGTTCTAAGGGTGTGGCAGCCACATATGCTATGCGTTAGCCATTTCATCTGTCAGCTACCAATGCCACCCTAAACAGAAGCCAGGGATAAATCCAGGGGAGGTTTGCCATGCAAGGTCTCACTTCACAGAAAGGCTTTAAGAAAGCACAAAAGTATTATGCTTACAACTGGAGGAAAAGCTAAACCAGGGCAGCCTGGTGGTGTTTGTTGTCTAAATGCTAACCCTCACTATGCTCTTAACTTTCAGAAACTCCAACTGAATCTAAATCTTCTGCTTATGCTTTGTGGAGTATCACAGCTTAAAGCAAAGCCCCATTATCCTGCTTGATAGAGTTGGGATGATTACTCAGTTATGAGAGCAGTCAGAAAGTGCTGGCATGAAAGAGACTTTAAACGAACAGATGAATAGAGCAATCAGAGAGCCATCCAATCAGATCTGGGCAGATTAGAACTTCATGCAGCCTCCCACACAGAAATAGACACAGAGTGCTCTGTGACATGTCAAAGTCGCTCATCTGAAGGGCTTACATTGCCCTGACCCTCAAACTTGGCTTTCACATGCAATGTTCACACCACCTGCATACATCGGGAGGCTCGCGTCTACCACTCTGCATTTATTTATCTTTTACTTCTCATTTGTAAGGTTTCCTGTGATTAGGTTCTGCTCAAGTATTTTACAATCATTAAGACCATTTTTGGTGCCTCTTGACCTGGCATGTTTAGGTGTCATTTGGTTGTCATAGTTGCAGGAACTAGGAATATTGTAGCATCTACTGGATGGATGCTTAGGACATGGCCAGGTATCCTACAGTGCTTAGCATAGCCCCAAATGTCCAAAATGGGCTCTGAGAAACTCCATGTAGTTAAGTCCTACATTGTATTGCCTTAGTCTCAGTTCTGGATCTAATCTAGATGGCTGACTCATCTTTCAGGTTTTCAAACTTCTCCCAGTTCAGGGTAGTTAATCCAGATTTCTATCTCATATTCCACCTCTGGGCTACTACTGCCTTAGGGGATTGCTGGACCCAGCTTGCTGGACTCACCCAATGTGTGGCAGGTGCTGTTCTTACTCACAGCAAGACTCAGGGGGACTTTTGCCTATTGCTTTAAGATACTCCAGTTAGAACTCCTGTTAGAAGCCTGCTTGGATATTATCCTGGGCTCTAGGCAAGACTTTTGCCTACAGGCCCCCCTCTCTCCAGTTGAGCAGTGTGTTTTAGACTCTGACTCAAGCCCTGGCCCCCTCTCATTAGCCCATTGCCCCTTCTCTCTGGGATCTGTCAGTAGCATGATGCTTCTGATATTTTGTGTGGTTTGTTTAGTTGCCTCATTGTCGTGTCTCCTGACCTACCCAACTAGACTTGATTTCTTTCTTGCTGAGGACTCTCCTGAGAGTGACAGTCTTGGTAGGAATAAACTTGTCAAGAGAGAGCTACAAGGACATCTGGCACTATGAAGAAGCTTCCTTTGGGTCAAGCATATAAGCCTGAGGTCATTCACACAATGAAGAACTAGCCCATGAGATTCAATATAAACAACTATGGTTATCTCCCTGTGATCTTTGTCAGGACAGAGATAGAGTTTATGGTCACTTTGTGAAAGAAGTCTCAAAAATTAGGAAAACACCTACACCTTAATTTAGAGTGCAGATGGTGGCACTTTATGTTTCAGGAAAAAAAAGCCACTACCAGTAACTACTGGTATGGGTCTATATCATGTCTTAAGATATTTTGGGGGGCTGAGGACATAGCTCAGCTGGTAGAGTGCTTGCTTAATATCCACAAAGCCTTGGGCTTGACCTCCAGTACTATATAACCCAGACATTGTGGTATACCCCTATAGTCCTAGCACTTGGGAGTTGGAAGCAGAAGGACCAGAAGTTTAAAGTCATCCTTGGCTGTATAACAAGGTCAAGGCTAGCCTGGGATTTGTGAGAGCCTCTCTGAAAAGATACAATGTTTTAATAAGTTATAATTGTCAAAAACCCCATCCAATCATGCCTTTGTTAAGTTTGTTCATACCTCTGTACCTCTTACTGTGTGTGGCTCAGTGCAGAGAGAATATTTTATTTATGTATTGTATGAATACATCACTTGTCAATAAAAAACTAATGGCCTACAAGAAAGGGTAGAATAGAGGGTGGGGCATCTAGTAGGCAGAAAGGATTCTGGGATAGAGCCAAGTGTTGGAGAACATGACATGAAAAACATGAAGAAGGATATGAAGAAGGACATGAAGAAGGATAGGCACATGGAACCTGACCAGAAGTAAGCCTCTCACACGGGAGAACTTTGATTAGAATAAATGGAATGTTAAATTATGAGATAGTCGGGGAACATGCCTAGCAATATGGCCTAGGTATTTGTAAATATATTTGAGTCTTAGAGCCATTATCCCAGGAGATTGAGGCACAAGACAAAAAACAGTACATGGCAGTCCAGACTCCTTAGCACAGTCAAGAGAGTGACCTGCATCCTTCCATCACATCATCAGAATGAACACATTCTGCATTTGTCATGTGTCTCCTCCATTATCATCCTCTCACCTAGATGATGTGCTCTATCACGTTAAAGTTCAAGGGCTTTAAATAGTTCTGCAGTCAGTCTTGTGTCCTTAATATGTTTGCATCAAGATGTGGACAAGTTCTGTGATCTCTCTGACTGTGTTTTCTCATTCCTAAACTTAAGGTCCCCACAGAGTGGTCTTAAGACAAGTCCTCCTATGTCTCATGATTTTTCAAATCAATTATTTTATTTTATTTTTGCCTGTATGCTGGAAAAACCAAAGCAATTTCATGACTGGCTTCTCTATCCCCTTCTTTTGGATTATTTAGGGCAGTGCTATGTGTACTTCTTTCATGGAGTCTACTTGAGGGAAACCTAAAAATATAGTTACCAATTACTGTTTGTTTTTAAATTCTCAACGGAAAAGGCAAATAGCTTTATTGGAATTTGGAGGAAATAAATAAGATTAATTGTCTCATACAACCGAAGAACATCTTTGAAAGCCATGTTGAATCAGTAGCAAAACAATGGCTGAATATCTTAGGACGGGAAGAGTGATGTGAGTACGGCTTTCCACTCTTTCCCCTCAAAGTAGGACAGAGACTTGATTCCAGGATGGACAAGCCATGAAGTTCCAGAATCCAGATTGCATACCATGATCTGGTCTACTCACCACATTGCTTGCTGACCTTTTGATTTAAGTTGCCCTGTGCTGGTGCCTGAACCTAGTGACTGTTAGCATCTCAGTTGCCCATTATGTTCTCCATCTCTGCTGTGTAGCCTCGTCTCACTTTCTGTTCCTCCTTACTTTTTTCCTTTACTGACTGGGTACAGCTACCCCGAGCTGTTCTGAAAACACCCGAGTACTCTTCACTCATGCATATGTCATGCCTTACCACTAAGCTGCCCCCTCAGCCTAGGATGGGGCTACATCCCCACTGCTACCTGCAGAAATCCCCCTCCACTTCTATTGTCTGCCTTGAATTTCTCCAATCAGACCAGACAGATGATTCACTCTCTGAAATCTCAAGCAACTTTACTTTTGTTTTAATTAAAAGATCGAGTTCTCCTAGAAATTGTAAGAAGCTTTTCGATATGCATCGATGAAAGTCTGTGTTGGATCAGGACTGTGTGCTGGTTTTTTTTTTTTTTTTTGTTTTTTGTTTTTTTTTTTGTGCTTTTTGTCTTTACATCATCATGTTCCACAACGATCACACAAGTCTCCCAACAGGAAACAGATGAAAGACCATATATTAATATATACCTTCCTCAGGATGGGTACCATCAGTGAATTAACGCATCTTGGATTATCTTATGTTTTATAGTATTTTTTAAAATACTGATTACTGTTTGATTAAAACACAAAATATTCTTGTCCAACAGACTTAAACTTGTCCTGATTGTACTGTTTCTAGGTGTTATATCACAGGAATTAAAAGGCTTTGGGGAGCAAGTTTTCTTCTTGTTCTTTGTCCCAATAACTCTTTATTGTCTTGTTTCTATGACAGAGTTTTTGAGAAGATTAAAATAAGTGAAACAGTGTCTTCTATTTCCTTAGACTAATACTTGATACACTGAAATTTTTCAATCAATATTATCTGTTATTATGACAACAGAAAAAAATGACTCATTGTTCAGCTTGGCAAATAATGAAAAATAGTTCAAGAAACATATTCATTCTCTCCTGATTTCAGTTCTTTAAAACAAGGGTAATACTTTGGCATCAGATGAACAGCTGGCTCAGAATAGTTCCCAATATAGAATTGGACAATTTCCCTTTGGACCTCCTGTGTCCCTCTCTGTCTACCCAGGGCTCGCCTTCTCTAGCTGAGCATTGGGACACCTGCCTGCTTGGCAGGTTGAAGAGGGCCCAATCTGCTAAAATAATTGAATGCTTCAGAATTTGGCCAACAGTAAAGACAGATGTTGTGTAAAGGCTGAGTGAGAAATATGATCTCTTTTTTGGATGCATTTTGTTACATCTTTTTCTTTATTAAAAAAGTGATATGTGTAACACCAGTGCCTACAGAATTATCATTTGCCCTGTAGTGTCTGACACATTAAATGTATGTTTTACACTGAAATGAATGCTTATGTTGCCATACCTTTAGACTTCATTGAGTTACCAATGCCTGAGTGTATCTTCTGCAATTTTTTTCCTTATAAGAGAGCTATTGATGAATGTTCATGTAAATTTCTGAAGTAATTACAACATTCAAAATGTTTTGCTATAGGTAAAAATGTGGGAATGGGGGGGGGGATTAAAGTTAATAACTCTGTACTGCCCTAAACTTAGGTATGAACCTTAAGTCTCTTACTCCTGTATGTCAACTATATGTAATTCCTAACGTGGTGTAGTATGTAGTGGTTATCAGCCACAAATAGTTGTGACTTATGCATGGCTGCCATGTCCTATAGTATTCAAGTAAAGGCAGGAATCCAGGCTTTCAAAGCAAGCTTGTTTTTTAAATCTGATGATTATTTTTAATTGTTTTAAAAACCACATAAATTCTCCTGAGAGACTCACACCCATACACATACTGGGAGCAATGCAAACTTAGCAGGCAAAGTAAACATGTGAAGTGTTATGATGGAAGTGGTGGTGGTGGGGGGTGGAGGAAGGATGGAGTGGAGAGGATGAAGTTTGTGAAAATACATATGCAATTCTAAAAAATAATAATAATCAAAATAAAACGCTGAACTCCTCCCCGCAAAAACCCAAATTTTTGTTTCATTTTGAAGTGTGTGTGTGTGTGTGTGTGTGTGTGTGTGAGAGAGAGAGAGAGAGAGAGAGAGAGAGAGAGACAGAGAGAGAGAGAGAGAGACAGAGAGAAGCTGAGAAACAGCTCTTTGTGGGGAGGAAGGGAATTAGCAAGGCTGGGGCAGGAGAGATAAGGTGAACAGAGTGGGAGGAAGAACAAAGTATAACAGCACAGAAGCCTGAACATGCAATAATGAAACTCATCACTTTTATGCTAACTTTTAAATTAAAAAAATTTAAAAAACCAATGAGAAATGTGTGACTCAATAAGATGGGTCTGTGGGGGCACTGTGGGGCTCCATGCTGTGTCTTCCAATTGGGAAGGCATCATGCATCAACTATATTCTCAATTTAGTAAGCAAATAATTTTTGAGCAGAGGAAAGGAGCAATTATTATCTTGATGGAAAGGATGCTTAAAGTATCTCCCGAAGATATTTATGAGCCATAGGAATGAGGAAAATACTTAGAGAAATATTGCCATATTGTTTAGGATTCTTTGGGTTAATTTTTGATTAACTTACCACGTATAGCTGCATTTGGGAAGGCACAGTGAAGAAACAAGCCAAATCATTGCCTGATTGATATATATTTTTAAAAAGTTCAATTTTCACCCACATGGTGGATGAGCTGTTTTTGTTTCTAAGTATTTCAATACTTGATCAGTTTATTAGGTGATAGGGCCATATAATGGGTTAAAAATTAAAACATTTGCTTATGCTTATGGGCTACCAGCTGAAACATCCTTCTTCTTAATCATTACTTAACAGAAACACGTCTGTTGCCTGAGGCTGGATTTGATTTCTGCTCTGAGACAGATGCTACTGTTGTCTGTCCAGTATGAATTTTTCCCATTCTTCTTTAGTATACAAACTGAGAATTGTGATGGAGAAATAGAAACATACCCAGTAAATGTACAAAGTTCAGTAAGTTCAGTAAAATAATTCTACTTACTACTTTCAGGGTAGCCAAGTGACTTGTTTATGACCAATGAGGATTCCGTAGATGTTGCTGAGGAGGTTGCCAGAACAGACTGTCAAAAACGAGACAGAGTCACACGACTGTTTGTTTCTCATCTCCTTCTGTAGGCAACATAGACACAGGATTGAGATACTGTCAGCTTACTGCTGGGTGTATTTGTACGTCATCACCTCGAACTGTTGTCCACATGTCCTGGTCCTTCCTTATGTATGGCCTTAATGTTACAATACTAGTTTTCAAAGGCAAAAGAGGTTTCAGTTTTAAATATAGGGTGGTCCATCACAATCTCATCATTATTGTTGGTAAATGATAACAATATACACAAAAAGCTCTAACTACATGCAAAGATGGGCTCTACATGCAGTAGTGACCAAAACTGCTTCCTACAAACCCAGGAATTCTGTTAGATGCAGAAAAGATACATGCTGACCCACATGTAACTGGTTTCCTTCAATTCCCCCAAATAATTCCTCCTTCTTTTGTGTCATATATATTCCATTATCATTTCTTTGCTCACTCCAGTTCCTTAAAATTTTTTCTCAACTCTCATAATCTCCTTTTCAGTTCCATGAACCCTGAAACATCAATACACATTTATATATGTACATACATACAACTTAAAATCTATGTTCTGCACAGAAAAACAGATAGTGTTTATCTCCTGAAAACTGCCTTATTTCACTTAACATAATAATATACATTCTCTTTTATAACTGGGTGGGTTGACTAGGCTCAACTGGAGAGGTTTTGCTGATTGTGTTGCCTGCTGGGGCTGCATCATCTGGTTGGCTTGGCAGTGATGCTACTACATCCCAATAGGCTATGCCAATGGTTGAAAGTTGATGCTACTAGTAGGGGTTTAGCTGAGGCTGATGGCTATAGTGGTTTGGTGAAGACTGGTAGCTGGCTTCTCAGTTCAAGAAGCTGGAAGCCTCAGCACAAGAGGAACCAATGATATATCCCAAATGTAAGGCTAAAGACTCGTGGACACTGGGGAACTGTAGGGGCTTGTGCAAAAGATCAGGAAGCTGGGGTTTGATGGCTATCAGTGACAGCAGAAGCAAGTGCCACATCTAAGCAAATGTGGTTTGAACGAAAGTGGTCCTCATAGGCTCATAGGGAGTAGGATCGTTTGAAAGGATTAGAATATGTGCCTTTGTTGGAGGAGGTATGGACTTGTTGGAGAAAATGTGTTACTAGGGGTGGGCTTTGAGATTTCAGAAACTCAAGCCAGACCCAGTAGCTAACCCTTTCCTGCTACCCATGGATCAGAATATAGAACTCTCAGCTACTCTCTAGTACCATGTCTGCCTATGTGCCACCATGCTTCCTGCAATGATCATAATGAACTAAACTCCTGAACTATAAGCAAGCCCCAATTAAATGGTTTCCTTTGTAAGAGTTGCTGTGGTGGTCATGGTGTATTTTCAGAACAATATGACATTGACCAAGACAGAAGTTGGTTTCAGAAGTGGGGTATTGCTTTGATGCTTGATTGTGCTTTTCTATGGAGAATTGTGGACTTTGGAATTTGGAATTAGCAGAAAAGTTGAATGCTTTAAAGGTGGCTTAATGGGCCACATGAGTAGAAGCATGGAAAACAGTGTGCTGAAGGTGATTTGAATTGTGGGGACCCATCTCAAGAGGTTTCAGAGGAAAGAGTGTGTGTGTATGTATGTATTTGTGTGTGTAAAGCTGTGAAGGTGAAGCCTGGATTGCACTGAGATATTGCAGGTGCCAGAGCTGTGGGATACCCGCCAAGGACAGCTGATAACAGGCAGTGGAACCAATCCAAGAGAAAAAAAAAGTGTATCACAGTCAACAAAGCTGAAAGGAGTTGGAGATCTAAAGAACACTGATAATAGACATGGAAGATACAGAGTTTGGAGTTTGCCCAGACGGTTTTTGGTCTTGCTTTGGTCCAGCATTTCCTCACTATGATTCCTTTTCTCCCCTTTGGAATGAAAATATATATTCTATGCCATTTTATGTTGGAAGTATGTGATCTGCCTTTTGATTTTGATTTTACAGGGGATTACACTTAAAGGATTGCCATGACTCTCTGAAAAGACTTTGAACTTTGGACTTTTATACGGTGTTGAGACTGTGTTAAACTCTGGGGACTTTTGAAGTTGAACTAAATGCATTTCATATTATGATGTGGCTACAGGAATGGGGGCCAGGAAGTGGAATGTAGTAGTTTGAATGAAAATGGTCTTCATAGGCTCATAGGCATTATTTGAAGGATTATTAGGACATGTGGTTTTGTTGGAGTATGCCTCCATGTTTTCTGCTATGAAGAAAATGGATTAAACCTCTGGACTGTAAGACAGCCCAATTAAATGCTTTTCTTTATAAGTGTTGCCATGGTTATGGTGTCTTTTCAGTTACAGAACGTTGACTAAGACCAAAGGGATGGTCAAGCCTGAGTTTGCCACCTACCCTTTTCTTTATTGTTTGTTCCATCTTTTGAATGGTGCCATTTGCATTCAGTGAGAGTCTTCCTCACTCTGTCAATTCATACAACAATCTTTTCTGAAAACCTTCAGGTAGTCACACCCATATTTGTGTGAAATTTGTCTAGGCATTCCTCAATCTAGTCAGATCAACAACTAAGATTAAGTGTCACAATCATTCCCAAAATTATTATGGGGATCAAAGGAAGTCATAATTCAACTTGGATTTGGAGGTGAGGATAGTGGTGACATATTCCTTTTGTTGATGACCTGAATGTCAAAGAATTTGTGACAACAAAATAAAAGAAAGAAGATTTTAAGTTTGTATGTTCATGTAAGATTATAAAATGGAGATGAGCAAAACAGAGAGATAATGCTTATCACATAGTAAATGTTCAAAGCGTTTCTTGTCTTAATATTTACAGGCCAGAATTTTCAGTCTATTGCTTCTAACATACATTCTCTGTAGGGGGATTTTAATTCAGTAACATGGCTACACTGGCTAGAATACACATATGCCCTTAGCACACATCTTTAATCCCTCTGGATGGAATGCAGACATGCCCTTTATACATATCTTTAATGCCAAACAATGAAGGTAAAGTTAGTTTGTAGAAAGAAGCATCCATGTTTGAAAGTGATTTTTAATTGAAAGGCAGACAAAGTGATGAATCAGAGAAAGATTTCACAGAATAGGATATGCCCAACTCTCATGAGAACAGAGAAAAAAGAGAGGCTACTTAAGAGAGATCAGCACAGAGAGAAGAAGAGAGATGGCAGTTTTACTAAGAGAGTTTTACAGAGAATGGTTGAAGATAGAAAGCTATACGCTAGAAACAGGCGGAGACAAAGAGTCAGAGAATGAGAAGGAGCCAGAAGATTAGAATGGATTTCTAAAGCTAGTATGAAGCCATGTAGAACAATTCAGTCAGAAACTGAAAGAAGCTAGTTTGAATTAGTGTGAAGAGGAGTTTTAGCCAGAACAGATGAGCTGACCAGCCATCCAGAGTTTAGAAAAAGATAGAAAGGGTGAGGTTATTTAGCAAGTCTCAGAGCCCCAAAACAGTCTAATCTTAGATAAAATTGTACTGAGGCTGGAAGCTTCCAGGACTAGGCCTACATTAGCAGACAGAGGTAGTACATCAGGCAAATAAAAGATACTTTTACAATGTTCTTACATTATAGACTCCATATAGTGTTTACACTTTCAAATGCTCTGTCAAGTCTTAAAACACCCATCAACCCAAATCTTGTATTTTGAGTTAGAAAATATAGTCATTGCATTTGTAGATCTTAGAGTCTTGCCTTGGATATATCTGTGGTGTTTGAGTTTCCTGGGATTCTTAGAATTGCAGCACTTTATTTTCTATTACCTAAGAGGCACGTATATGCTTGGATATGAATTGTAGTTCATTAGGGTCCAGTTTTAGAAAGTTACACAGTATCATTTTATTATATGAATATGTATGGGCATAAATATAGTCCATTGGCAGGAGAGAAGATGCAATTTTCCTAACCTGTACAGTTGAAGGCATTTTTCAAGCCTGAAACAATCTGTTGAAAGAAGCGAGCAGTTTTACAGTGAGAGCGATCCCACCCTTTGCACATGTTTGCCTCACAGCACAGTATTTCTGACAATCAAGTTGGGGGAGGGCAACTGTGCAAAACCAACAGAAAAAAAAATTGGAAAGTAGAAGAAGGGAATAGGGGCTTGTTTGTTCACATGAAATATTAGTTCGAGTGCAGGAAGAAGCCAGGAGAGCTGTAAAGATGAGGTGGGAATAAAAACCCTTGATGCATGCACTACCCACTTGGGATTAAAACCCAAGGCCATCCTGGAACCTGATATAACCATTCATGTTGTAATCTAAAGCCTTGTCAACTTACTGCAGGTGCGCACCACATGACCAGGTGGGGAAAAAAGATACAAAACCAACTGGGAAGAGATGTGTCGGTTTCATCTTCATAATACATACATCCCAAGGTGCGTACATGCATCTGGTTCTTATTTCAGAACTTTTTACTAGTAGCTTTTCAAAAAGTGAGGCAGACAATTCTGGGAGTTAAAGAAGCCATATGTTAATAAGGGGTTGCAAGGGATGTGGCTAAGTTGTTGGGGGATTTAAGAGGGATGCTAGGGACCAAGAGGAGGAATCCAACAGACATAATGAGAGGAGGTACCCAGAACTGAGGCTGGCCCACCTAAATGGTCATACATTCCTTGGCAATTCTAAATCTTCAGAGAGCCCAAAGAATTTTGAAGACATGGATTAAAAAAAAAAAAAAGAAAAAATTGACTCCAGGCTGATTGCACTTTCGACAGAGCTGAAATGCTTTTCTGATGTGGAACAGATGGAGAATCACTGAGTCCTCGAGCTGGAAGAGACTTTAGAGTGATTATGTCCAGATCGTCACTGACAGGCCAGTCTCTGAAGGGCTCGTGCCTGTCAAGTGGCATACTGGACCTTCCCAAGGTCACAGAGTTTGTGCTAGAGACATCCTAGGGACCCATATTTATGCCCTTAGCTAAGGACTCTTAGGTGTATGCCGCTCTTACATTCATGTGCTATGAATGCATTAAGACTTCTCTAGGCTCAGGTTCCTGGGCCACAGTCCTGCTTCCGATCGTCAAAACTGCCTGCATCTGTCCCTTGGTCTCTATTGAATTTTCATTTGGAAGCATTGTTTTTGTGGGTTTTTTTTCTTTGTTCTTTTAAATTTCTGAATCACTTCTTAGTGACTGTAGCTTTGGATACAAAACATTTGACTAATTTTTTCCCTTGAAAATTAATGTGATCATTTATCTAAGGTACTGCCAGGGTTTGTTTCTGAGCTAGTTAGTTGTTTGTTTGTTTGTTTGTTTTGTTATCTTGACACAATCTATAATTATTTGGGAAAAGGAACTTCATTTTCTAGAATGACTGATATGGGTGGGGTCAGACCACAGGGGGCAGTGCCTCTCCAGAACAGGTAGTTGTGGGTGCTTTAAGAAGATATGGTACACCAGCCATGAGGAGAAAGCCAGTAAACATCACTCTTCCATGGGCTCTGCTTCTGTTCCTGTCTCTAGGCTCCTGCCCTGCTGAGTTTCTTCTCTGACATCCTGTAGTGATGAACCATGATGTGAAACTATAAGCTGAAATAAGCTCTTTCCTCCCTAAATTATTTTCTGTCATATGTTTTAATCACAGAAATAGAAGCCCTAACTAATACATGTATATCTCATGTCTCCCCTATAGTACCCATCATGGAACCTTGCCTAAAATCAGCCTGTAATGAAGCCTT